>NC_091284.1:727932849-728236777 GCF_032444005.1 Ranitomeya imitator | reverse complement strand
CGCATGTCTGGGATTCTTTGGTGACGCGTCCCTCTCCCGAACATCTGTGATGCATCATGAATTTATGTTCATTTATGTGCATTATGAGTTTATGTGGAGCTGAGGTCAGCAGATGGGTGATGTTTTCGGACCCCTACTGATGACCATCAGTGTATGGGGCGTTGGCCAAGTGATGGTCTGGAACGATGTTGAGCGGGAATGTCTGATTTCAGGCCGCAGATGGTTGTTTTCTCCAGGAGATAAGCCTCTAGCAGAGATGTATGTCGGCGGCTTTCTCATAGACTTTACAAACACGCTCAATTGTTTTGACCACAATTTGTTCAGCTTGTGTCATATTGTGTTGTTGTTTTTTTTTCGTACAAAAAAACCTGTAGTTGGTTGACTGCATCTTTTTGGCACAAAAAAAAAGCTGTGTACATTTTTCTCTTGGTTATTTTGAATGTCGGACGTACTGAAATGTACAAACATCTAACATGTATACAATTTCCTGTCAGTACAAGAAAAAACAAGTTGAAAAAAAGAATAGAAAATGGATATGACAAAAAAAATACCCACAACAAACGTATGGAGATGTATTAAATGAGTTTGACGTAAACGTCAAAATGAAACGCAGTTTGCCGTAATGGCACACGACTGCACACGTTTGTACAGCATAAGTCCGACGCATACGTCTGCAAGTAAATTATGAAAGAGTCGTCCATAGCAATCAGTCAGTTGTGTGGTTTCAGTGAGAGGCGACCTCTCAGTGCTTTAGAAAATCCCGGCCTCAAGTGCTGGCACTGCCTCTAGTAAGATGGCGTCGCCGAGCAGGTAGCTTGTCAGTGCGCATGTGCAGCAGGAAGTCACTGGAAAGAGTTTCCGGAGCAGCGGGAGAAGTGGTACAAGACGGTGGAAGCCGCGGGCGGACAGGTATAATGTGGTGCTGGTAGCCATACTCGTCTCCTCAGGAGCTAGTGCTGAGGCGGCTGTGCCGGGCTCCTGCTGGTCCCTCACACGGCCTGAGGTGCACGTAGCAGTCTGTGCGCGGAGTGAGTGGAGGGGGCGGGGGACGCCATTGCTTGTTGCATCCACATACAATAGGGAGCACTCGTGTTATCACATCTTCAGCCTCCTGTGAGCACTGGCTGCAGTGTATGAGGCCCCCCACTGTGTATACAGGGGGCTCCCACCCCCACTTCACAACCAGTGCCTAACTACATGGGCATTATCCCTGCAGTGGAGCTTTATGGTGCATGGATGTCCCGAGGCGGATGAGAATAAGCCCCCTATATGTCTGCTGACCGCCATGTCCCCAGCAGATGAGAATAAGCCCCCTGTATAATGTCTGCTGACCACCGTGTCCCCAGCAGATGAGAATAAACCCCCTATATGTCCGCTGACCGCCATGTCCCCAGCGGATGAGAATAAGCCCCCTATATATCTGCTGACCGCCATGTCCCCAGCAGATGAGAATAAGCCCCCTGTATAATGTCTGCTGACCGCCATGTCCTCAGCAGATGAGAATAAGCCCCCTATATGTCTGCTGACCGCCATGTCCCCAGCAGATGAGAATAAGCCCCCTGTATAATGTCTGCTGACCGCCATGTCCTCAGCAGATGAGAATAAGCCCCCTATATGTCTGCTGACCGCCATGTCCCCAGCAGATGAGAATAAGCCCCCTATATGTCTGCTGACCGCCATGTCCCCAGCAGATGAGAATAAGCCCCCTATATAATGTCTGCTGACCGCCATGTCCTCAGCAGATGAGAATAAGCCCCCTATATGTCTGCTGACCGCCATGTCCCCAGCAGATGAGAATAAGCCCCCTATATGTCTGCTGACCGCCATGTCCCCAGCAGATGAGAATAAGCCCCCTATATAATGTCTGCTGACCGCCATGTCCTCAGCAGATGAGAATAAGCCCCCTATATGTCTGCTGACCGCCATGTCCCCAGCAGATGAGAATAAGCCCCCTATATGTCTGCTGACCGCCATGTCCCCAGCAGATGAGAATAAGCCCTCTATATATCTGCTGACCGCAATGTCCCCAGCAGATGAGAATAAGCCCCCTACATAATGTCTGCTGACCGCCATGTCCTCAGCGGATGAGAATAAGCCCCCTATATAATGTCTGCTGACCGCTATGTCCCCAGCAGATGAGAATAAGCCCCCTATATAATGTCTGCTGACCGCCATGTCCCCAGCAGATGAGAATAAGCCCCCTATATAATGTGTGCTGACCGCCATGTCCCCAGCGGATGAGAATAAGCCCCCTGTATAATTTCTGCTGACCGCCATGTCCCCAGCGGATGAGAATAAGCCCCCTATATAATGTCTGCTGACCGCCATGTCCCCAGCGGATGAGAATAAGCCCCCTATATAATGTCTGCTGACCGCCCTGTCCCCAGCGGATGAGAATAAGCCCCCTATATAATGTCTGCTGACCACCATGTCCCCAGCAGATGAAAATAAGCCCCCTGTATAATGTCTGCTGACCACCATGTCCCCAGCAGATGAGAATAAGCCCCCTATATAATGTCTGCTGACCGCCATGTCCCCAGCAGATGAGAATAAGCCCCCTATATAATGTCTGCTGACCGCCATGTCCCCAGCAGATGAGAATAAGCCCCCTATATAATGTCTGCTGACTGCCATGTCCCCAGCAGATGAGAATAAGCCCCCTATATAATGTCTGCTGACCGCCATGTCCCCAGCAGATGAGAATAAGCCCCCTATATAATGTCTGCTGACCGCCATGTCCCCAGCAGATGAGAATAAGCCCCCTATATAATGTCTGCTGACTGCCATGTCCCCAGCAGATGAGAATAAGCCCCCTATATAATGTCTGCTGACCGCTAATGTCCCCAGCAGATGAGAATAAGCCCCCTATATAATGTCTGCTGACCGCTATGTCCATAGTTCTTGCATATATATGCGCTCTCGCTGAAGAGTGCTTGTACATTTATTTATTACATTTGTGCATTCAGACGGACCCTGCTGGCGGCAGCCCATCTCCAGAGCACAGGCACAAGCGAGGAGGAATGTTAAAATCCAACATGCCTGCTTGCTCTGTCCTCCGATGATGTTTTTTTTTTCCGTGAAACTTGTAATTTTGAACGACACCATTCTTCTTGGCATAGAATCTTCTGAAAAGTAGAGAAAAAAGCGCAGTAGACTGGTGAAACAAAAATACAATTTTAGTTTTGTTTTACAGCATTCATTGTCATTATAATTATGGAGAACCCACACCTGTGTAGTTGTTAACTTTTTTTTTTTTCAAACTTTATTTTTTAGTCCCCTTTGTAGATTTGCACCTCGCTCAGTTGTTCTGTACACGGCAATACTTCAGTAATACAGTTTAAAGTTCCAATCGAGCTTTGCTATGTAATCGGGCCAGCCATCTGCACCCTAAATGTTTTCCCAAATGCATGCACCACTAGGATGGCTTGACTTAAATGCCACCTGAGTTTAAAGGGTTAAACAGCGATTGGTGCTAGTTCCAATCACTGTAGCCTAAGTTTTTTTCAGGAGAGACTGTCCCGTTCTCCGATCAAATTTTGGGGATTTCGGTGAGTTTCTGCTCCTAGCTTCTGACAGTAATGCGCCCTAAGGGCAGGTGCACGCCACCGTGGATTCTGTCACCCAAACCTCATATCAAGTTTTGGCGCCTCCTGATCAGCGCTATTGCTGATGTCCTTATAAATGATCAATTCATCACACTTCATGTCATCTGTGTCATTTCTCAATTGAAATGAATCTTATGGCATTTTGTCTTCCCCCGCCAGTAGCTAAAGGTTGTCCTTTTTTTTGCCAATACGTAATTGTTTGCCTCCATCAGATCACCTGTCCATTCATGGCCACCACTTGCTTAACTGCGAAGGAGCATTTACGCTAGCCGATTATTGTGTTAGACAATCAGTGGTGATTTGTGTCTGCTTCCAATTGGCAAACAATGAGAATCTGCAGTGAATTGGCTGAAATTTGATTTCTCTGAGCAACTTTATATTTTTATTGGGTAAAATGTTGTTACCTTATCAAGAAGTACATAAAGTTGTACAAGTAGTGATACAAGGCCCAATTGATCATGTAAACCAAAACCAAGTGTGGCAGTAGTAAACCTGCTTGCCGGCGCCCACCCGCACAGGTTCAGCAGAGAACGCTGCCAGACACCTCCGCTTGAGGCTTATCTTACCTGGATATAAAAGTGTCAGGTATTTAATATTGGACACTCTCAAATCTTCAATATCCATGTGATCAGTTAGAATTCTCTCTCTCTCTCCCCGAACTAGGAGGCTAATCTATGATGTCCAAACCACAAGCAGCATGAATCCAACCAAGCCCCGCTCGGTCCTGCCAGGCAGGCATGTTTTGGGACCATGCCGCTCTGGTGACTAGATTTACATCTCTTAGCCAGCTTGATTACATGTGGGGATTCCCTAGCAACCAGGCAACCCCCACATTTACTTATGCTGGCTAACAGATGTAAATCATTCAGCTGCGGCAATGAAAACTAAATCTCCGAGCACTAAAAAATACTCGGAGGTCACCCGAGCATGCTCAAGAAATCTCGAGTAACGAGTACCGTATATTCACTCATCACTACTCCTGAGCCCACTTCATATAATGACAGCGCTCATCTGCCTTTTCTTCAATAAATTATACACTGCTCAAAAAAATATAGGGAACACTAAAATCCCACATCCTAGATATCACGGAATGAAATATTCCAGTTGTAAATCTTTATTCATTATGTAGTGGAATGTGTTGAGAACAGTAAAACCTAAAAATGATCAATGTAGATCAAAATAAATATCCCAGGAGGTCGGGAGATGCAATGATGCTCAAAATCAAAGTGGAAAATCAAATTGCACTCTGATCCAACTTCAGTCGAAATGCCTCAAGACAAGGAAATGATGCTCAGTTGTGTGTGGCCGCCACGTGCCTGTATGACCTCCCTACAACTCCTGGGCATGCTCTGATGAGGCAGCGGATAGTCTCCTGAGGGATCTCCTCTCAGTCCTGTACTAAAGCATCCACCAACTCCTGGACAGTCTGTGGTGCAACGTGACGTTGGTGGATGGTGCGAGACATGATGTCCCAGATGTGTTCAATAGGATTCAGGTCTGGGTAATGGGCAGGCCAGTCCATAGCTTCAGTGCCTTCATTTTGCAGGAACTGCTGACACATTCCAGCCACATGAGGTCTGGCATTGTCCTGCATTAGGAGGAACCCAGGGCCAACTGCACCAGCATATGGTCTCACAAGGGGTCTGAGGATCTCATCTCAGTACCTAATGGCAGTCAGGCTAGCTCTGGCGAGCACATGGAGGGCTGTGCGGCCCTCCAAAGAAATACCACCCCACACCATTACTGACCCACTGCCAAACCGGTCATGCTGAAGGATGTTGCAGGCAGCAGATCGCTCTCCAAGATGTCTCCAGACTCTGTCATGTCTGTCACATGAGCTCAGGGTGAACCTGCTTTCATCTGTGAAGAGCACAGGGCACCAGAGACGAATATGCCAATCCTGGTGTTCTATGGCAAATGCCAAGCGTCCTGCATGGTGTTGGGCTGTGAGCACAACCCCCATCTGTGGATGTCGGGCACTCAGACGATCCTAATGGAGTCGGTTTCTAACAAATTGTGCATACACATGGACATTTGTGGCCTGCTGGAGGTCATTTTGCAGGGCTCTGGCAGTGCTCCTCCTGTTCCTTCTTGCACGAAGGCGGAGGTAGCGGTCCTGCTGCTGGGTTGTTGCCCTCCTACGGCCCCCTCCACATCTCCTGGTGTACTGGCCTGTCTCCTGGTAGCGCCTCCAGCCTCTGGACACTACGCTGGCAGACACAGCAAACCTTCTTGCCACAGCTCGCATTGATGTGCCATCCTGGATGAGCTGCACTACCTGAGCCACTTGTGTGGTTTGTAGAGTCCGTCTCATGCTACCACGAGTGTGAAAGCACAACCAACATTCAAAAGTGACCAAAACATCAGCCAGAAAGCATTGGTACTGAGATGTGGTCTGTGGTCCCTACCTGCAGAACCACTCCTTTATTGAGTGTGCCTTGATAATTGCCAATAATTTCCATCTGTTGTCTATTCCATTTGCACAACAGCATGTGAAATTGATTGTCAAACAGTATTGCTTCCTAAGTGGACAGTTTGATTTCACAGAAGGTTAACTTAATTGGAGTTATATTCTGTTGTTTGTGTTTCCTTTATTTTTTTGAGCAGTGTATTTAAATTAAGTCCACTTTTTCTTCTGTTTTTCCTCACTTATTCTGATTCTCGTATTTAATTGCAGAAGTGTTATGAGCTGGTTGTGTTGAGACACTCCAGGAGAGAGACTACATCCTGCACAGAACGTCGACAAGTTACTGAGGATGGCTCATCTACACAGAAATCCGGTTAGTGAGTGCTGAAGTGTATGTATGTGTGTATATGTACAGTCATTGCCAAAAGTGCTGGCACCCTAGAAATTGTTTCAGGAAATTAAGTATTTCTGCCAGAAAATAATTTCAATGACGCATGTTTTGTGATACATGTTTATTTCCTTTTGTGTGTATTAGAAAAGCACAAAAAACACAGAAGGGAAACAAAAGGCATATTGGACATAATTTCACTCACAAACCTAAAAATGGGCCAAAAAAATTGTTTTTCACCTTTCCAAAATTGTGGGTAAACAGCTTTGTTTCAAGCGTGTGATGTTCGTTCAAACTCACTCATGGCAATTAACAGGTATGCAACAGGTAATATGAAAGTCACACCTGAAACCAGGTAAAAAGGGGAGATGTTGACTCAAGCTTTGCATTGTGTCTGTGTGTGCTCCACTAAATATAGAGAACACAAAGAAGAGACCACGATTGTTGAAAAATATCAAAAATCTGAAGATCTTGATATTTCTTTGTCCATGGTGTGTAACATAATCAGGAAGTTTCCAACCCTTAGCACTGTAGCTAATCTCCCTGGACATGGACAGCAGAGAAAAATAGATGAAAGGTTGCAATGCAGGATAGTATGGATGATGGATAAACAGTTCCAAAGAAATTCTACCTGTCCTGCAGGCTCAGGGTGCATCAATATCAGCGTGAATTATCCGTTGACATTTGAATGAGATGAGACGCTATGGCAGCAGACCCAGGAGGACCCCACTGTTGACACAAGGCACATAAAATAGCTGGACTGCAGTGGGCCAAAATCCTTCTGGGATAGTGTCGTATGTAGGGATGGGCGGATCGGTTGAGGTTTCCGGTTCTGGTACCTTACCCGAACTTCCAGTAGAACTCAATTGAAGTGTGCATGTTCCTCTGCCTGATTCAAATAGGCTTATTGGCAGGACCAAAATACAATTAGTGTTGCCAAAGAAAGAAAAAATAAGTGTGACGGGGAGGGAGTTATGGGGATGATGTATTAGGGGCATAATTTGGGCAGTAATAGTTCATTCGGGGGTCTTACATTCCACTCAGCTCATGATATGTGTGTGACATATTGGGCACCGATCTCCACCGGTGATTCCTCTTTCCCCAGTAGAAAGCAGAGTTTCCTCTCTTCGTCAATGGATGGAAAGTCTGGGATGTGATTTTCACTGTAATTTGGAGGCCCTCACTGCTGAGTATTTGTTGCAGTGCAGCAGGAAGTGCGCCTCGTCCTCCAGGGTCCCGTGCTGGCACAGTCTGTCCTCCAATGGCTTGTATGTCTGTTGGTGCCGCCCTGTTCTGTCTGTCTCTCTCCTCTGTGTCACCACGGACTATCCCCCAACTCTGCATCGGACTTCAGCAGAAAGTCTGTGTTCAGTGTACAGGGCCGAACAGTGACTGTCCGGTATGAATGCTGAACATTTCTGTTCGGGTTCTCCCATCTCTAGTCCTGTGGACAGATGAAACCAAAATAGTTTACTCTGTCGCCTCATTGGGGGACACAGGACCATGGGTGTTATGCTGCTGTTCACTAGGAGGCAACACTATGCATAATCTGAAAAAGATTAACCGTGGCTCCTCCTCTGCAGTATACATCCCTGGACGGCGTCGGCCTTCTCCAGTTTTTGCTTAGTGTCGCATAGGAGGTACACCTAAACCTTAGTTTTTTTTTTACTCGTTTTTTTCCGACGGAATTACAGATGAAGAAAAGTGGGTCTCCTCCAAGACTCCCGGCATGGCTCCTTCCTCGGCCCCTTATTACGGGGTGCCCGGTTGAAGTCGAGATGGCTATTCTCCATGTCGCTCCTTCCCCAGTCCCTCGGGTGCTGGTTCGAAGTCGAGACCCCCCCCCTACTTTCCCAATTCTTTTGGTTTCTGGGTTGAGGTTGAGGCGAGGATAAAGCCCCCTGATGGTGACAGCAGCACCCTCCCTAATCCCCCTCTGGGGGCATTAGGCTGAGACGCCTCAGGTAGGGCCTGTACAGGCAGCATTCAGCAGCTCCCAGCATGGGCCAGCACACTGCGCCTGCATCCAGGGACCCCAGCCCAGCTGCGGGCTCCTGTCGGGGCCGGGGGGAGTGCAGGCAGGCATGGCACAATAGAGACACAGGGCTCCCTGCGCCCCTGTCTCTGCGGCAGCACCAGCGCTACAGTGCCTCAGGGGGACCCCTCACAGGGCCCCCCTTCCACTTATAGCCCCACCGCTATCCTGCCTTTAAATCCGGGTGGGAAGGTTTGGTTCAGATCCGACCCCCACCCGGACTTCCGCGCTGGCCTGGAGCCTTTCTGGGCATCAGGCATCTAATTTAGGCCGCGGCTTCGGCCTAGCTAAAGCCGCCGCCTCCTCTCCGCCCCCTGGCCCGCCCCCCAGATGACAAATCCCAGAACCCTCTAGGTTCCTCTGCATAGCACCCCTGTAGGGTCCTCTGCATAGCCAGCCCTTCTGCAGTCTGTGCACTATGAGGCAGGACTGCTATTATGCATTCTGCACAGCCTGCAGGACCGCTCTCCCCAGTGGCAGCACGTACCCACACTGCCAGGACTGCACCAGACTACTGTGTCAGAGCCCCAAGAAGCCCCTGCCAATGCTTCGGTGCCTAATGCCACGCCGGAATGGGTCACTCAGATGTCGCAATCTATGACGCAGTCTATAGATAACCTAACCTCCACATTGCTTCAGGCTCTACAGAGTCATGCCTCGGCTATGACCGCTTCCCAGCAAAGGGAGAGCTTGACTCAGGGACAGGATGACCCTGACACATCCACGTCTAGGTCAGGACGCAAGCAGACCCATAGGTCAACTCTATCTGCATCATCCCATAGCACACGGTCATTCCCTTCTAGGGAGAGACACCGTAGTTCCAGGTCATCTAGACCAGGGGTCCCCAACTCCAGTCCTCAAGGCCCACCAACAGGTCATGTTTTCAGGATTTCCTTTGCATTGCACAGGTGATGCAATTATTACCTGGGCAAGACTAAGGAAATCCTGAAAACATGACATGTTGGTGGGCCTTGAGGACTGGAGTTGGGGATCCCTGATCTAGACTGTCCCCTTCCAGGGGCAGACAATGCAGATCTCCGCAATCCCCGACCAGAGAAGGCCTCCGCCCCAGCTCACCCAGCAGTGGACGCCTCAGTGATACACAGGATTCGAAAGGCATCTGTGACTCAGACAAGGAAATGGAGGGGTCCCTGATCCCATTCCCCCCTAGAAATACAGAGCTAGTTGAGGACATAATCTCTTCCATCCATCGGGTGCTGGACATTTCTGATCCGCCACCAGAGGCCCCAGAACACAAGATTTCCTTTGAAGGAGCTCTGAAGCCGCCTAAAGTTTTCTCCAACCACCCAGATTTTAAGGCGATCCTTAAAAAGCAGCTCTCACAGCCTGAGAAAAAATTTGCTAATCGCAAATATCTGGAGGCAAGGTACCCCTTCCCACAGAAGGACACCAAGGAATGGACAGATCCACTCGAAGTGGACCCCCCAGTCTTTAGGCTAGAAGCACAGACCCGCCTTTCACTGCCAGATAGCTCAACCCTCAGGGACGCAGCAGACCGGCAGGTAGAACGCATGGCTCATTGAATATTTGAGGCTGCAGGGGCATCCCTGGCTCCCGCATTCGCTTCAGTTTGGGATGCCAAGGCAATTCTGGCCTGGGCCAAAAATTTACAAGCTGGCCTCCAAGCATCCGCTCCTGAGCTGTCGGACCAAGCGGTTCAAATAGCAGTTGTAGCAGATTACATGCTTCATGCAGCTCTGGATTCAGCAAGGGGTGTAGCGGGGATATCATCAAATGCCATCACAATTCGGCGTATCTACTGGCTGCAGGAATGAAAAGCGGACGCAGCCTCAAAGAAGTCCCTCACGCACCTCCCCTACCTCAGTGGGCGACTTTTCAGTGAACAGTTGGACACGATGATACCCAACGCCACCGGGGGTAAGAGTACCTCTCTTCCCCAACTGAAACCTAAACGCACTTACAAGAATTGTAACCAAACTCTATTCCAATCCTTTCGGAACTCCTCGGGCTGGTCCGTCTCGCATCCAGTACAAAATCGTAACCGTTCCCCACGCAGGGACAACTCACGTTCCACGCGAAGGTCGGACAAGACCTGGCAGTCAAAAGCAGGCCAGTCTAAGCCCAGAGGAGGAAAATCTCAGAGTTTCTCCTCATCATGACTCACGGATTACGGAAGACACTACACCCATAGACGGCCGACTTTTGCTCTTTCATCAAGTCTGGCTGCCTATTACAGAAGACAAGTGGGTCAGGGAACTAGTGTCTTCCGGATACAAGATAGAGTTCACTTCCAACCCATCGGACCGATTCTTCCTCTCTGTCCCCCCAAAACCACCAGCCAAGGCTCGTGCCTTCCACCAAGCGGTCTCCTCGCTTTTTCAAGCAGGAGTCATAGTACCGATCCCCACGGCCGAGCGCTTCAGAGTTCTACTCCAATCTATTCGTAGTTCCCAAGAAAGGAGGAAGCGTACGGCCCATACGGGACCTAAAATAGCTCAACAAATATGTACGGGTTCGTCACTTCCGCATGGAGTCCCATCATTGCGTCCATGGAGAAGGGAGAATATCTCGCCTCCATAGACATACAAGACGCATACCTGCATATACCGATTGCACCCGCCCATCAGAGATTTCTCAGGTCCGCAGTCGACCAGGACCACTACCAGTTCGTGGCTCTCCCATTCTGACTCACCACGGCTCCTCGAGTGTTTGCATTCCAGAGGCATAGTAGTCGTTCCATACCTGGACGATCTACTTATCAAGGCTCCCACCTTCAAGGACTGCGAGCTCAGCGTCTCAATCACAATCGACACTCGTGAGTTGCATGGGCTGGTTAGTCAACCTACAAAAGTCATCACCAACCCCGAGTCAGTCTCTGACCTTCCTGGGAATGCTATTCAACACCTCCATGGGTCTAGTGCTCCTTCCCAAGGACAAGGCACTGGCTCTCCGCCTAGGAGTTCACACCCTCCTCTGCAAACCCCCTCGATCTCTCCGGTTTGCCATGAGAGTCCTCGGCAGGATGGGGGCAGCAATAGAAGCAGTCCCATTTGCCCAGTTTCACCTCAGACCTCTCCAACTAGCCATCCTCAAGTCCTGGGACAAGAATCCTTTCTCTCTCGACAGGGAGTTCTGGCTAACGTCGTCAACCAGGAGGTCCCTTCACTGGTGGCTCAAGCCAACCTTGCTAGCAAAGGGGAAATCCTTTCTCACAGGTCAATGAAAGGTTCTGACCACCGATGCGAGCCTGATGGGTTGGGGTGTGGTGCACCTACACCACAGGGCAAGTGGTCCCCAGTGGAAGCGACCATGCCCATCAACATCCTGGAAATGCGTGCCATCCTCCTGGCATTGAGGGCCTTCCATCACTTACTGGCAGCCTCTCACATCAGAATACAGTCGGACAATGCCACGGCTGTGGCATATGTGAATCACCAAGGGGGGACCCGCAGTACCCAGGCGATGCGAGAAGTGTCACACATCCTCCACTGGACGGAGGACACAGGGTTGGTTCTCTCGGCGGTCCACATTCCGGGTGTGGACAACTGGGAAGCAGACTTCCTCAGCCTACAAGGAATAGACTCGGGAGAGTCCATTCCAATCCCGATTTCCATCGCCAGATCTGCCATCGCTGGGGGACCCCGGATGTGGACCTAATGGCATCCCACTTCAATGCCAAGGTCTTCAACTACATGGCCAGAACACACGATCCGCGGTCGCTCGGAGCAGACGCTCTGGTTCAGGACTGGACCCAGTTCCAGCTTCTGTACATTTGTCCACCTCTCCCCCTGATATCCAGAGTGGTGAGGAAGATCAAGCAGAAGGGAGTTCCAACCATCCTAATCGCACCGGACTGGCCCAGACGTACATGGTACGCCGACTGTTATGATCCGGTGACCTTGGAGCAGCATGAAAACTTTCACCGCAACTAGAAGTAGCCGTGGTGTGTACCTAACAAGCCCTAGACACCTCGTCACAGCCGGAGGACTAAATACCCCTAGAGATGGAAATAGGAATACTATCTTGCCTCAGAGCAGAACCCCAAAGGATAGGCAGCCCCCCACAAATATTGGCTGTGAGTAGGAGAGGAAAGACGCACACAGTCAGAAAACAGGATTTAGCACAAGAGGCCGCTCTAGCTAAAATAGGAAAGGATAGGACAGAGTTCTGTGCGGTCAGTATTAAAACCCTTCCAAAAATATCCACAGCTGATTATACAAAAATTCCTCCATCTAACGTGGAACGTATATCTGCAACTCCAGAGACTCCTACACACAATCAAAAAACAAGCACACAGCTTGTGTGCCATAGAAAAAGAAACAGACACTTATCTTTGCTGAATTGGCAGCTAAGCAGGAGAAGCCAGACAGAGAACAAATACTTCCCAAGAAACATTGACAACTGGCAAGGACTAATGAGTCCTGCAAACCTAAATACTCCAGTCAGAACTGCAATCAGCACATACACCTGTCCAGGACTGCAGCCCAGAGACAACTGCAACCTACAATCCTACAACCACCGGAGGGAGCCCAAAAGCAGAATTCACAACAGCCGACATCGTACAACTTACAGCAGACGCCCCCTGGCGCCTCCCTGACCACCCGGATCTTCTGTCACAAGGCCCATTCTACCACCAGAACTCAGGGGTCCTCATGTTGACGGCGTGGCCCTTGAAACCTGGGTTCTAACCCAGGCAGGGCTCTTGCCGGACGTCATTAGGACCATGACCAGGGCACGGAAGCCAGCCTCTGCCAAGATTTATTACCGTACCTGGAAAGCTTTCTTTACCTGGTGCGAATCTCGTGGCCAGACCCCATTCCCTTATTCCCTCCCCAAACTACTTGGTTTTCTCCAATTGGGTCTGGAGGCCAGGCTGTCCCTGGGCTCGCTTAAGAGCCAGGTGTCAGCCCTCTCAGTGCTTTTTCAAAGGCGCATTGCTACCAAGCCGCAAGTAAGGTCATTTCTTCAGGGGGTTTCCCGATTGGTTCCCCCCTACAGACGACCACTAGAAACGTAGGACCTCAACCTGGTCCTGACAGCATTGCAGGAACCACCCTTCGAACCCCTTAAGGAGGTCCCGCTCCGCCTTCTATCCCAGAAGGTGGTTTTTCCTGGTGGCAATCACCTCGCTACGCAGGGTGTCTGAACTGACAGCACTCTCCTGCAGATGGCCCTTTCTGCCTTTTCACCAGGACAAGGTAGTCCTCCGTACGGTCCCATCCTTCCTTCCGAAGGTTGTGTCCAACTTCCACCTCAATGAGGAAATTTGACTGCCATCCCTTTGTCCGGTTCTGGTTCATAGAGTGGAGAAGGCTCTGCATACTCTTGACCTTGTCAGGGCATTGCGTATATATGTGTCTAGCACTGCGCCCTTCCGGAAGTCTGATTCTCTTTTCCTTCTTCCGGAAGGCAGCCGCAAGGGTCTGCCAGCTTCCAAAGCTACCCTTGCCAGGTGGATCAAATCCACCATACAAGAGGCCTGCCGCCTTAAGAATTCTCCTTTTCCAGCCGGTATTACGGCACACTCTACACAGGTGGTAGGGGCCTCCTGGGCCATTCGGCACCAGGTTTCGGCACAACAAGTGTGTAAGGCGGCCACTTGGGCTAGCCTACACACGTTTACTAAACACTACAGAGTTCATACCCAGTCCTCAGCGGACGCAAGCCTGGGTAGACTGGTTCTGCAGGCGGCGGTGCCCCAAGTTTAGGGGCCTGTCTGCACAATATTCGTCCATTGCTTCCCAGTCAGGGACTGCTTTGGGACGTCCCATGGTCCTGAGTCCCCCAATGAGGCAACAGAGTAAAGGAGATTTTTGTGCACTCATCGTAAAATCTCTTTCTCTTAGCCTCTAATTGGGGGACACAGCTCCCACCCTGTTGCCCTTTCCGGGCCGTTGTTACTGTTGAGTATTCATATTGTTTTCTTGAGCTCGTATATACAGTAGTTGCCTTCTTATAGGCATGGTTATGTTGTTCATGTTACTTTCCTCCTAATGCTTTTGCACAAAACTGGAGAAGGCTGATGCCGTCCAGGGGTGTATACTGCAGAGGCGGAGCCACGGTTAATCTTTTTCAGATTATGCATAGTGTCGCCTCCTAGTGGACAGCAGCATAACACCCATGGTCCTGTGTCCCCCAATTAGAGGCTAAGAGAAAGAGATTTTACGGTGAGTACACAAAAATCTCCTTTTTGGTAAAGCACATCATTCTACTCTTTGCCAAAAACAAAACAAACAAAGAAAAAAAAACACAGTACCTACAGTCAAATATGATGGAGGGTAAAAAAATGTTTGGGGTTGTTATTATGTTGTCTTTTGCACTGGGTGCCTTGACTGTGTGCACAGTATCATGAAATGTGAAGTTTACCAATGGATTTTGGATCACAATGTAGTGCCCAGTGTCAGAAAACTGGATTTGCATGCTAGGTCATGGGTTTTCCAGAAGGACAATTACCGTATATACTCGAGTATAAGCCGACCCGAGTATAATCCGGCCCCCCCCTAATTTTGCCACAAAAAACTGGGAAAACCTATTGACTCGAGTATAAACCTAGGGTGGAAATGCAGCCTTTACCGGTGAATTTCAAAAATAAAAATAGATCATTATTTCCCCATAGCTGTGCCATATAGTGCTCTGCACCGTTCATATTCCCCCTTGGCTGTGCCCCATATAGTGCTCTGCACTGTTCATATCTCCCCATAGCTGTGCCCCATACAGTGCTCTGCACTGTTCATATTCCCCATAGCTGTGCCCCATATAGTGCTCTGCAGCGTTCATATCTCCCCCTTGGCTGTGCCCCATTTAGTGCTCTGCACCGTTCATATCTCCCCTTGGCTGTGCCCCATACAGTGCTCTGCACCGTTCATATCTCCCCTTGGCTGTGCCCCATACAGTGCTCTGCAGCGTTCATATCTCCCCCTTGGCTGTGCCCCATACAGTGCTCTGCACTGTTCATATTCCCCATAGCTGTGCCCCATATAGTGCTCTGCAGCGTTCATATCTCCCCCTTGGCTGTGCCCCATATAGTGCTCTGCACCGTACATATCTCCCCCTTGGCTGTGCCCCATATAGTGCTCTGCACCGTTCATATCTCCCCCTTGGCTGTGCCCCATACAGTGCTCTGCAGCGTTCATATCTCCCCCTTGGCTGTGCCCCATATAGTGCTCTGCACCGTACATATCTCCCCCTTGGCTGTGCCCCATATAGTGCTCTGCAGCGTTCATATCTCCCCCTTGGCTGTGCCCCATATAGTGCTCTGCAGCGTTCATATTCCCCATAGCTGTGCCCCATACAGTGCTCTGCAGCGTTCATATCTCCCCCTTGGCTGTGCCCCATATAGTGCTCTGCAGCGTTCATATCTCCCCCTTGCCTGTGCCCCATATAGTGCTCTGCAGCGTTCATGTCTCCCATAGCTCTGCCCCATATAGTGCTCTGCAGCGTCCCTTGGCTGTGCCCCATATAGTGCTCTGCAGCGTTCATGTCTCCCATAGCTCTGCCCCATATAGTGCTCTGCAGCGTCCCTTGGCTGTGCCCCATATAGTGCTCGGCAGCGTTCACATATCCCCATAGATGCTCCACATAAATCTGTGCCATGGCCGCTGCTGCTGCAATAAAAAATAAAAAAAAGCCATACTCACCACGCTGATTGCAGCTCCCAGCGTCCGGTCCCGGCGTCTCTCCGCTCTGACTGATCAGGCAGAGGGCGCCGCGCACACTATATGCGTCATTGCGCCCTCTGACCTGAACAGTCAGAGCGCAGAGACGCCGGGAAGATGGAGCGGCGCCCGGCGGCTGGAACGTGGACAGGTGAATATGACATACTTACCTAGTCCCAGCGATCCTCCCGCTGTCCCCGCCTGTCACAGCTGTCTTCGGTGCTGCAGCTTCTTTCTCTATCAGCGGTCACCGTTACCGCTGATTAGAGAAATGAATAGGCGGCTCCACCCCTATGGGAGGTGGAGCCGCCTATTCATTTCTGTAATGAGCGGTCCCACGTGACCGCTGAAGAGGGGAAGAACTGCAGCACAGAACACCGTGGGACGGCAGGGGGAGCGCGAGGATCGCTGGGACTAGGTGAGTATGCCTCAGCGCCCTCACCCGCCGACCACACCGCTACCGTGACTCGAGTATAAGCCGAGAGGGGCACTTTCAGCCCAAAAATTTGGGCTGAAAATCTCGGCTTATACTCGAGTATATACGGTAACCCAAAAATACTTCAAGAAGCACTCAGAAATGAATGGAAACAAAGCCCTGGAGAGTTCTGAAGTGTCCAGCAATGTGTCCGGATCTAAATCCCTTTGAACATCTGTGGAGAAATCTTGAAATTGCTGTTGTGAGAAGGTGCCTTCAAATATGAGAGAGCTGGAGCAGTTTGCAAAAGTTATTGATGGTTATAGGAAATGATTGATTGCAGTTATTTATTCCAAAGGATTTGCAACCAAATATTATGCAGAGGGTGCAAACAATTTTGTTTCTCTCATTTTTGGGGTTTTGTGTGAAATCATGTCCAATTTGCCTTTTTTTTTTCCCTCCATTCTGTGTGTTGTGGATAATTGTATAACAAAACATGTGTAATTTCAATAATTTTCTGGGTGAAGTACTTCATTTTCTGGAAACCATTTCAAGGGCGCAAACACTTTGGGCCATGAAAATAAATATATAATTATTATAATTTTTTTCTCTCCTTTTTTCTATTTTTCTATGTGCAGCGTCGTCTGCTTGGTTGTGAGGGGCTATCCGGATTAAGCCTTCTCCATTCAGCGGCAGGCAAGAAGTTGGGAATGCTGAGTGCCAGCCTGTCACGTACAGTCGGAAGTGACGAAGGAGATGACGACGATGACGTGGAAGAGATAACAGAAATATCTGACACGGAGGATACGCCGGTATGATATATCTTTTTTTATTATTGCATCATTAACAATACCTAAACCTATATTGAGAATTTAGCCGTATATCGCATGGTACATGGGAAGATGAGTATTTTTATTATTGGTTCTGTTTGCAGTGATCTTTCTTCTCTTCTAGTCATCTTTTATATTACCATACATGCTGATATCTAGTGGGATTGAGGGGCAATGCACCTACTTATCCACCGCTTTATACATTCTCTGTCGGGAAAAGCCGAATACAGCTCTCCAGCTGTTTCATGGAGCAGTGGTTGCCAGCCTTTCTGACCTAGAGACCACATTCAGCTCTGAGAGATGGTTGGTGAGCAGCATCCTATGAAAAAAAAAAAAAAGTAGAACCATGTAACCTGTAGGAGACACTGGAAGCTGCTCCCTCCAAGTAACAATAAAAAGATTGCCACATGTCGCTTAAATAATTAAGGTTAGATAAATTGGTCTGATTTTTTTCTTCTTTCTACAAACAATGTCACCTTAGTCCTTGCGCTGTGTTCAACATTGTATTAATTCCACATCTAGGCTGTGTGCACACGTTCCTGTTTTTTCGCGGTTTTTCCCGATAAAAACGCTATAAAACCGCAAAAAACTGCATACAATAAGCATCCCATCTTCTAGAATGAATTCTGCATGTTTTGTGCACATGATGCGTTTTTTTCCGCGAAAAAAACGCATCGCGGTAAAAACCGCAGTATGTTTTTGCGGATTTTCCACTACAAAATGCATTGGGAAATGTCCGGAAAAAAACGCGGCAAAAACACATGCAGATTTCTTGCGGATTTCTTGCAGAAAATTTCAGGTTTTTCTCAGGAATTTTCTGCGAGAAATGAACGTGTGCACATAGCCTTAAAGTGAAGGGAGTTTAAACTGCAGAACTCATAGCAGATATTAATGCAGATATGTTGCAAAAAATTATGCTATGTGAACATACATTATATTTACTGACAGTGTTGGAGGTTGAGGGGGCCAGCAGTCCATTATGGCCTTACTGGTGATATAAAAACGTTCCCTCCACACCCTCATATAATTAAAAATGGAATCTGTCACCAGGTTTTTGCTATGTATTTTGACAGCAGCGGGATGAAGGGTCTGAGACCCTGAGTACAGTGATGTCACTTACTGAACTGTATTTTGCTGTTTCAGTATAATCAATGGTTTATCAGCAGGAGATTATCGCTATGGGACTCCCTGGTTCCTCCTAGTCCAACCGGCCTGGTTCCTCCTAGTCCAACCACACCCCCAGCACTGATTAGCAGTCACCATACATTGTGCACAGAGAGCTGTAATGTGTACAAAGCTCAACAACTGAGCTCTGCTAGATCTGCTGCAGAGAAAACTGTGATTCTATCATAATTCCTGTACCCAGTAAACTAAGTGTTACATTGCTGCAATCAGGGTCTCTGTCACTACATCATGCTGTTATCAGATTACATAGTAAAAAAAAACTGCTGACAGATTTCCTTAAAAGGCGAATTCAGGTGTCTGTGAAAACAAGGTCTGCGTATAGTACAGTGTGTGATGCATGAGCCTGGCCGCGTGTCTCCTGCTCTGAATGCCAGTGTCTCAGATGTGCTTATTGAGGCTATGAGGTTCAGGTCCGATTTCTGAATTCGCCCTTAACCCCTTTATCCCATATAACGTACTATCCCGTCGAGGTGACCTGGGACTTAATTCCAAGTAACAGGATAGTACGTCATAGTCGATCGGCCACGCTCACAGGGAGAGCGCGGCCGATCGCCGCCGGGTGTCAGCTGATTATTACAGCTGACATCCTCCCGGCACATTAACCCCCGACACACTGCGATCACACATGATCGCAGTTTTCCAGTGGCATAAGGAAGCATCACTCAGGGAGGGGGCTCCCTGCGTGCTTCCCTGAGACCCTCGGAGCAACGCGATGTGATCGCGTTGCTCCGAGGGTCTCCTACCTCCTCCTCCCTGCAGGCCCGGATCCAAAATGGCCACGGGGGGCCTTCCGGGTTCTGCAGGGAGGTGGCTTTCAAGTGCCTGCTCAGAGCAGGCGCCTGGAAGCGTCCCTGCTGTGCCAGTGTTATCGATGATCTGAAACATTGCACATCAAAGTGTCAGATCAGCGATCTGTCACTACATTGTGATGTCCCCCCCCCCCCCCGGGGCAATGTTATAAAGTGAAAAAAATAATATTCACAAGTGTAAAAAAAAATCCTAAATAAAGAAAAAAATATATTGTTCCAATAAATACATTTAATAATAAATAATAATAATCTTTATTTTTATATAGCGCTAACATATTCCGCAGCGCTTTACAGTTTGCACACATTATCATCACTGTCCCCGATTGGGCTCACAATCTAGAATTCCTATCAGTATGTCTTTGGAATGTGGGAGGAAACTGGAGTGCCCGGAGGAAACCCACGCAAACACGGAGAGAACATACAAACTCTTTGCAGATATTGTCCTGGGTGGGATTAGAACCCAGGACCCCAGCGCTGCAAGGCTGTAGTGCTAACCACTGCGCCACCGTGCTGCCCCTAAATATCTAAATAATAATAAAAAAAACAAAAGCACACATTTGGTATCGTTGCGTCCGTAACGACCCAAACTGTCCCACTAGTTAATTCCTTCAGTGAACACTGTAAAAAAAAAAAAAGAGAGGCAAAAAACGACGCTTTACTATCATACCTCCAAACAAAAAGTGGAATGACACGCGATCAAAAAGACGGATATAAATAACCATGGTACCGCTGAAAACGTCATCTTGTCCCGCAAAAAGCGAACCGCCATACAGTGTCATCAGCGAAAAAATAAAAAAGTTATAGTCTTCAGAATAAAGCGATGCAAAAATAATTATTTTTTATATAAAATAGTTTTTATCGTATAAAAGCGCCAAAACATAAAAAAAAGATATAAATGAGGTATCGCTGTAATCGTACTGACCTGAAGAATAAAACTGCTTTATCAATTTTACCAAACGCGGAACGGTATAAACGCCTCCCCCAAAAGAAATTCATGAATAGCTGGTTGTTGTTCATTCTACCTCACAAAAATCGGAATAAAAAGCGATAAAAAAAGTCACGTGCCCGAAAATGTTATCAATAAAAACATCAACTCGTCCCGCAAAAAACAAGACCTCACATGACTCTGTGGACCAAAATATGGAAAAATTATAGCTCTCAAAATGTGGAGACGCAAAAACTATTTTTTGCAATAAAAAGCTTCTTTTAGTGTGTGACGGCTGCGAATCATAAAAATCCGCTAAAAAACTCGCTATAAAAGTAAATCAAACCCCCCTTCATCACCCCCTTAGTTAGGGAAAGTTAGGGTTGGGGCTAAAGTTAGGGTTTGGATTACATTTACGATTGGGATTAGGGGTGTGGTTAGGGTTATGGTTGGGGTTAGGGGTGTGTTTGTGTTAGGGTTTCAGTTATAATTGGGGGGTTTCCACTGTTTAGACACATCAGGGGCTCTCCAAATGCGACATGGCGTCTGATCTCAATTCCAGCCAATTCTGCATTGAAAAAGTAACAGTGCTCCTTCCCTTCCGAGCTCTCCCGTGTGCCCAAACAGTGGTTTACCCCAACATATGGGGTATCAGCGTACACAGGACAAATTGGACAACAACTTTTGGGGTCCAATTTCTCCTGTTACCCTTGAGAAAATACAAAACTGGGGGCTAAAAAATAATTTTTGTGGGAAAAAAAAGATTTTTTATTTTCACGGCTCTGTGTTATAAACTGTAGTGAAACACTTGGGGGTTCAAAGTTCTCACAACACATCTAGATAAGTTCGTGGGGGGGTCTAGTTTCCAATATGGGGTCACTTGTGGGGGGATTTCTACTGTTTAGGTACATCAGGGGCTCTGCAAACGCAATGTGGCGCCTGCAGACCAATCCATCAAAGTTTGCAATACAAATGGCGCTCCTTCCCTTCCGAGCCCTCCCATGCGCCCAAACGGTGGTACCCCCCCCCACATATAGGGTATCAGCGTACTCAGGACAAATTGGACAACTACTTTTGAGGTCCAATTTCTCCTGTTACCCTTGGGGAAAAAAAACAAATTGGAGCTGAATTAAATTTTTTGTGAAAAAAAGTTAAATGTTCATTTTTTTTTTTTAACATTCCAAAAATTCCTGTGAAACACCTGAAGAGTTAATAAACTTCTTGAATGTGGTTTTGAGCACCTTGAGGGTTGCAGTTTTTAGAATGGTGTCACACCTGGGTATTTTCTATCATATAGACCCCTCAAAGTGACTCCAAATGTGATGTCCCTAAAAATAAAAATCGTGTCGTAAAAATGAGAATTTGCTGGTCAACTTTTAACCCTTATAACTCCCTAACAAAAAAAAAAAAATTTGGTTCCAAAATTGTGCTGATGTAAAGTAGACATGTGGGAAATGTTACTTATTAAGTATTTTGTGTGACATATCTCTGTGATTTAATAAAAATTCAAAGTTGGAAAATTGTGAAATTTTCAAAATTTTCACCAAATCTACCTTTTTTTTTCACAAATAAACGCAGGTAATATCAAAGAAATTTTACCATTATCATGAAGTACAATATGTCACGAGAAAAAAGTGCCACAGTCATCAGTATCCATTGAAGCTTTCCAGTTATAACCTCATAAAGGGACAGGGGTCAGAATTGTAAAAAATGGCCCGGTGATTAACGTGCAAACCACCCTTGGGGGTTGAAGGGTTAAAGGAAAGCTACTTGCAGATTCACACACTGCATTCCTGATAAGTTTTTTTTTTTTTTCCTTTTCACAATTTCTAAAACCGCAGCTATTTTTGAAAATCATTGCAAATGGTACACTTTTTTTTTATTTTTTTATTTTTTTAAGCTGCAATGACAAATTAACCTCATCGCTTCCACATTGTGTGGACACAGCCTAAGGGTTGTCATTCTCTATCATTGTCTATAAGGGTGCGGGTGGTAAGGGAGAGGGGCCCTCATTCAGTTAAGACTTATTTTGGTGGTGGTTGGGCCCTCGGTCATCCCTTACTGACTCGGGGTGTTCACCACCACTCATGTCGCCACTGATTGAATGAAGCTCCCACTCCCCCACCAGCCATATCTGCCCTAATTACCTAAGAGCCTGAGGCCGGCGTCACATTTGCGAGTTTTACGGACGTAAGAGCGCAGAAACTACGTCCGTAAAACTCGCAAAAAATAGGGCACAATTATTCTCTATGCCCCTGCTCCTATCTGCCGTATTTTACTGATCAGTATTATACGGCTTTCTACGGCTGTAGAAAATCGCAGCATGCTGCGTTTGTCACCGTATTGCGCAAATAAAACGCCAATGAAAGTCTATGGAAGCCCCAAAAATACGGATTACACACGGACCAGCAGTGTGACTTGCGAGAAATACGCAGCGGTGTTACAGAGAAAAGCCGGTAATTCAGTGCGGTGTACAGTAAAATCACACTGACAGCTTAGAATAGGTAGAATAAATATGTACACATAGAATAGGTATATATATATATATATATACAGGTCCTTCTCAAAAAATTAGCATATAGTGTTAAATTTCATTATTTACCATAATGTAATGATTACAATTAAACTTTCATATATTATAGATTCATTATCCACCAACTGAAATTTGTCAGGTCTTTTATTGTTTTAATACTGATGATTTTGGCATACAACTCCTGATAACCCAAAAAACCTGTCTCAATAAATTAGCATATCAAGAAAAGGTTCTCTAAACGACCTATTACCCTAATCTTCTGAATCAACTAATTAACTCTAAACACATGCAAAAGATACCTGAGGCTTTTATAAACTCCCTGCCTGGTTCATTACTCAAAACCCCCATCATGGGTAAGACTAGCGACCTGACAGATGTCAAGAAGGCCATCATTGACACCCTCAAGCAAGAGGGTAAGACCCAGAAAGAAATTTCTCAACAAATAGGCTGTTCCCAGAGTGCTGTATCAAGGCACCTCAATGGTAAGTCTGTTGGAAGGAAACAATGTGGCAGAAAACGCTGTACAACGAGAAGAGGAGACCGGACCCTGAGGAAGATTGTGGAGAAGGACCGATTCCAGACCTTGGGGAACCTGAGGAAGCAGTGGACTGAGTCTGGTGTGGAAACATCCAGAGCCACCGTGCACAGGCGTGTGCAGGAAATGGGCTACAGGTGCCGCATTCCCCAGGTAAAGCCACTTTTGAGCTACAGAGAAGCAGCACTGGACTGTTGCTAAGTGGTCCCAAGTACTTTTTTCTGATGAAAGCAAATTTTGCATGTCATTCGGAAATCAAGGTGCCAGAGTCTGGAGGAAGACTGGGGAGAAGGAAATGCCAAAATGCCTGAAGTCCAGTGTCAAGTACCCACAGTCAGTGATGGTGTGGGGTGCCATGTCAGCTGCTGGTGTTGGTCCACTGTGTTTCATCAAGGGCAGGGTCAATGCAGCTAGCTATCAGGAGATTTTGGAGCACTTCATGCTTCCATCGGCTGAAATGCTTTATGGAGATGAAGATTTCATTTTTCAGCACGACCTGGCACCTGCTCACAGTGCCAAAACCACTGGTAAATGGTTTACTGACCATGGTATTACTGTGCTCAATTGGCCTGCCAACTCTCCTGACCTGAACCCCATAGAGAATCTGTGGGATATTGTGAAGAGAAAGTTGAGAGACGCAAGACCCAACACTCTGGATGAGCTTAAGGCCGCTATTGAAGCATCCTGGGCCTCCATAACATCTCAGCAGTGTCACAGGCTGATTGCCTCCATGCCACGCCGCATTGAAGCAGTCATTTCTGCCAAAGGATTCCCGACCAAGTATTGAGTGCATAACTGAACATTATTATTTGATGGTTTTTTTGTTTGTTATTAAAAAACACTTTTATTTGATTGGATGGGTGAAATATGCTAATTTATTGAGACAGGTTTTTTGGGTTATCAGGAGTTGTATGCCAAAATCATCAGTATTAAAACAATAAAAGACCTGACAAATTTCAGTTGGTGGATAATGAATCTATAATATATGAAAGTTTAGTTGTAAT
This sequence comes from Ranitomeya imitator, assembly GCF_032444005.1. NCBI lineage: Eukaryota > Metazoa > Chordata > Amphibia > Anura > Dendrobatidae > Ranitomeya > Ranitomeya imitator. Next base: position 728,212,469 of record NC_091284.1, on the reverse strand, counting down.
CATTACATTATGGTAAATAATGAAATTTAACACTATATGCTAATTTTTTGAGAAGGACCTGTATATATATGTCAGTGAGACACATATATGTATATATATTCTTACTTCATACAGCCGCGATATAGCAAAAAAACGGTAATTCAATTACCGGCTTTTGCTTTCTCCTTCCTAAAACCCGACATGATATGAGACATGGTTTACATACAGTAAACCATCTCATATCACCATTTTTTTTGCATAATCCACACTACTAATGTTAGTAGTGTGTATCTGCAAAATTTGGCCGTTCTAGCTCTTAAAATAAAGGGTTAAATGGCGGAAAAAATTGGCGTGGGCTCCCGTGCAATTTTCTCCGCCAGAGTAGTAAAGCCAGTGACTGAGGGCAGATATTAATAGCCTGGAGAGGGTCCATGGTTATTGGCCCCCCCCTGGCTAAAAACACCTGCCCCCAGCCACCCCAGAAAAGGCACATCTGGAAGATGCGCCTATTCTGGCACTTGGCCACTCTCTTCCCATTCCCGTGTAGCGGTGGGATATGGGGTAATGAAGGGTTAATGTCACCTTGCTATTGTAAGGTGACATTAAGCCAAATTAATAATGGAGAGGCGTCAATTATGACACCTATCCATTATTAATCCAATTGAATGAAAGGGTTAAAAAAACACAGACACATTATTAAAAATTATTTTAATGAAATAAAAACAAAGGTTGTTTTAATATTTTATTTAACGCCCAATCCAATCACTGAAGACCCTCGTTCTGTAAAAGAAAAAACATAATAAACCAACAATATACTTACCTTCCGCAGATCTGTAAAGTCCAACGATGTAAATCCTTCTGAAGGGGTTAAAACATTTTGCAGCAAGGAGTTCCGCTAATGCAGGCTGCTCCTTGCTGCAAAACCCCGGGGAATGAAGCTAAATATAGGTCAATGATCTATATTTAGCTTCATTTGCGGTGAGGCGCCCTCTGCTGGCTGTTCATAGATCGTGGGAACTTACCTAGAAAGCTCCCAGGCTTTCTAGGAAAGTTCCCACGATCTATGAACAGCCAGCAGAGGGCGCCTCACCGCAAAAGAAGCTAAATATAGATCATTGACCTATATTTAGCTTCATTCTCCGGGGTTTTGCAGCAAGGAGCAGCCTGCATTAGCGGAACTCCTTGCTGCAAAATGTTTTAACCCCTTCAGAAGGATTTACATCGTTGGACTTTACAGATCTGCGGAAGGTAAGTATATTGTTGGTTTATTATGTTTTTTCTTTTACAGAACGAGGGTCTTCAGTGATTGGATTGGGCGTTAAATAAAATATTAAAACAACCTTTGTTTTTATTTCATTAAAATAATTTTTAATAATGTGTCTGTGTTTTTTTAACCCTTTCATTCAATTGGATTAATAATGGATAGGTGTCATAATTGACGCCTCTCCATTATTAATTTGGCTTAATGTCACCTTACAATAGCAAGGTGACATTAACCCTTCATTACCCCATATCCCACCGCTACACGGGAATGGGAAGAGAGTGGCCAAGTGCCAGAATAGGCGCATCTTCCAGATGTGCCTTTTCTGGGGTGGCTGGGGGCAGGTGTTTTTAGCCAGGGGGGGGGCCAATAACCATGGACCCTCTCCAGGCTATTAATATCTGCCCTCAGTCACTGGCTTTACTACTCTGGCGGAGAAAATTGCGCGGGAGCCCACGCCAATTTTTTCCGCCATTTAACCCTTTATTTTAAGAGCTAGAACGGCCAAATTTTGCAGATACACACTACTAACATTAGTAGTGTGGATTATGCAAAAAAAATGGTGATATGAGATGGTTTACTGTATGTAAACCATGTCTCATATCATGTCGGGTTTAGGAAGGAGAAAGCAAAAGTCGGGAATTGAATTACCGGCTTTTTGCTATCTCGCGCTGTATGAAGGAATAATATATATATATATATATATATATATATATATATATATATATATATATATATATATATATATATATATATATATATATATATATATATATATATATACTAGCTATTGAACCCGTTCTACGCCCGGGTGGCGAGCATTTATATTGGTATATTGTCTCCATCATGGTATGTGCTGCTCCATCCTGCGTCCCCATCCTGTCATGCGCTGCTCCATCCTGCGTCCCCATCCTGTCATGTGCTGCTCCATCCTGCGTCCCCATCCTGTCATGCGCTGCTCCATCCTGCGTTCCCTTTCCTGTCATGCGCTGCTCCCATCCTGCGTCCCCATCCTGTCATGCGCTGCTCCCATCCTGCGTCCCCATCCTGTGATGCGCTGCTCCCATCCTGTGATGCGCTGCTCCCATCCTGTGATGCGCTGCTCCCATCCTGTGATGCGCTGCTCCCATCCTGCGTCCCCATCCTGTCATGTGCTGCTCCATCCTGCGTCCCCATCTTGTCATGCGCTGCTCCATCATGCGTCCCCATCCTGTCATGCGCTGCTGCATCCTGCGTCCCCATCCTTATGTGCTGCTGCATCCTGCGTCCCCATCCTTATGTGCTGCTGCATCCTGCGTCCCCATCCTTATGTGCTGCTGCATCCTGCGTCCCCATCCTTATGTGCTGCTCCATCCTGCGTCCCCATCCTTATGTGCTGCTGCATCCTGCGTCTCCATCCTTATGTGCTGCTGCATCCTGCGTCCCCATCCTTATGTGCTGCTGCATCCTGCGTCCCCATCCTTATGTGCTGCTCCATCCTGCGTCCCCATCCTTATGTGCTGCTGCATCCTGCGTCTCCATCCTTATGCGCTGCTGCATCCTGCGTCCCCATCCTTATGTGCTGCTGCATCCTGCGTCCCCATCCTTATCTGCTGCTCCATCCTGCGTCCCCATCCTTATGTGCTGCTCCATCCTGCGTCCCCATCCTTATGTGCTGCTCCATCCTGCGTCCCCATCCTTATGTGCTGCTCCATCCTGCGTCCCCATCCTTAGGTGCTGCTCCATCCTGCGTCCCCATCCTTATGTGCTGCTCCATCCTGCGTCCCCATCCTTATGTGCTGCTCCATCCTGCGTCCCCATCCTGCCTCTGACCCGCTCGGCGTCGAGTGCTGGGGGGCCTGAGCAGGCGGGGACACCGGCGCGCTGTGGGGGTCAGGTGCCGGTATCGCCGCCAGCTCAGGCCCCCCCAGCACTTACTATACTCACCTGTCCGGCGTTCCATCGCTGAGCGCCGCCATCTTCCCGGTCTCCTGGCTGTGACTGTTCAGTCAGAGGGCGGCGCCGGCGCGCATTAAGCGCGTCATCGCGCCCTCTGAACTGAAGGCCACAGACCGAAGACCGGGAAGATGGCGGCGCTCAGCGATGGAACGGGGACAGGTGAATATAGCTCATACTCACCCTCCTGGCGGTCCCTGCTTCTGCGGTGGAGATCACGGTGTGTGTTCAGTGTGAACGCACACCGCGATCTCCCGGGAGCGTCGCTCTGTGAGGCCCAGACTGCGCCGGCGCTTGCGCAGTCTATAGAGGCTTCGGACAGCGTGACGCTCCCAGCGTTATATTATAGATATATATATATACAGTATATATGTTTTTTTTTTTTTTTTAACACATGGATCCCTTGTATAGGCGTATGTCGGTTTGGCAAGCCTGCGATAAAAACACGCAGTACGGCTGCCATACGGATTACATACGGAGGATGCCATGCGCAAAAAACGGTGACACACCCTGCCTACGGAGGAGCTACGGACCACTATTTTCAGGACTTTTCAGCATATTACGGCCGTAATATACGGACCGTATTTGCATACGCTGAGTGTGACGCCGGCCTTAGGGAGTATTTTATTCACTTGGCCCCAGTGATGCCGCAGGGAGCCGAGCCATCGACCTACCTCTGCTCTACCACGGGGCGAGAGGCGCATCATGAAGCAGAATACCAAGCACAGATCGTAATCTGAGCTATGATGTTGAACCGAAGTAGGGGGAGAGACCAATCCAAACAGCAATTACTGAGTGCACTGCTGCCGATCCATGTTGGGCAACAGCCGCACCGCTCTCCTCTATTGTTTAACCTGGGAAACAGCAGGTCTGGTTGCTACCCAGAGAGAGCAGGCTGCAGTATAGTAGTTTTAATAACCGCAGCGCTGTCCTTTTGGATGATCCACCCCAATGAAGGGGAGCAGTGAACTGCCATCTGACTGGCGCATGCTTCTTACTCCGCACTTCTCCGGGGTTGGGTAATATGGGAGAACAGTGTTGCCTTGCATTTATGAAGGAGGGCTGCAAACTACAGCAGCCAGTGCTAGTGCCTTGGCCCTACAGTGGCCAAAGCTGACATTGGCTTAAGCAGGGAGACAAGCAGGAGTGAGCAGCGCAGGAACAACCGAGGAGGCGGCAGCACCGGGGAGAGTACATTGATGCCGCCAGATAAGATTGAGGCAATTGCTGTACCATCAGGGCATTTACATGGTTCCTCCAATGTGTCAGGGTCATATTTCACTTTTCTACTACAGCTTTCCCGAGCCACATGATAGGGGGTCACAATTTGGGGATTCCTGTTACAGATAATGAATGGATCTGTTGTCGAACAAGCCCTGCTACATTCTATGGGATAAGGACCAAGTTCTGGCAATCAGTGGAGGTCACAGCAGTTGAAAAAGAGAGTTCCCCTATCCTGTGAATAGGTGACAACTGGAACACGGCCCTGTTATTCATTATATTATGTTGCTTTGTATAGGAGCTCATATGTATATATTTTAGATCTTTTTTTTACTTTTTTTTTTTTTTTTTAACAGTATGTCGGGTTTATTTATTTATTTTTAAATCCCTGTTTTTTTTTTTCTCAGGAACCACACAATGAAACAGCAAAACAAATTATTTCTAGAGGTCAAGCATCAATGATTCCTCAAGAAAGTCAGAGCCATAAAAAGGTATGCTGCTGTTTACATTGTGGCCATTTGTTCTTTCTCACCTAGTATAGGAATCCATGTCAGCAGAAATATAATTCTTGCCTTTTAGTCCGGTATTGGTTGTTCCAAATTCTGATTTTTATTTTTTTTTATTTTTAAATAAACATATTGGCTCAGATGAATTAAGCAGTTTTTTTTTTTACAGAATTCTGGAGTAAAACAGCTTTAAACGTCGCAAATGTTTTGCCCAATTTCGAAAAATTGGCCGGGTGTTGCCCCACATCCGTGATATTCATCACAATTTATACCGAAAATTACAACAGAAATATCTAGCAGTCTTTAGCTGGCCTCCATTCCTCGCTGGGGCATAACTGAAGATGTGCCATCCTAAAGTGGCGCTCTCCTCTAAATGGATTTTGTGCATTTTACTTTCTCTTTTACTTATGAGCACATTTGACATCTCAGTAATTTAGTAAAGTTATACAAACTTGTGCACACTACTAATTCTAGTAATTGTATAAATGCACAATTACGCGGCTGTACAGGGTAACAGACAAGCATAATAGATTACAAATGAGGAATACACAAACCCCAAAAAACAGAAGGCAATAGGGCAGAATCTATGCTTTGTAACATTTCCTGCTCCATGACATTAGAAATGTTGTTTCTTTTAGAAAGCAAAATTCCATAAGTGGTCTCAGCTATCTAATCCAAGTTCTTGAATTGCAAACCTGCCTATTTATTCAGTGATTTTTTTCTTAGCACTATTGAAAAATCCCTGTGTGATTGCCGATCATCCAACTTTAACCCCTTAATACCGCCAAAACTTTTTTTTCTGACCTAAGATATAAGGGAATAGCACACTGTACACTATAGCTGACAACTTGCTGCATCAGCCACAATCAGTGTTGTCACCGTCCAAATCTGTATAACCCCTAAGGCCTCTTTCACACTTCAGTTGTTTGGCGTCAGTCACTACCGACATAGTGACGGATTGACGGATCCGTCACAATTGTTGAGAAAACGGTTCTAACGGATCCGTTTTTTTGACGGATCCGTTACTTGGGGGTTGTCTGGGAAAAGTATCTACTTTTTGGAGCATGCGCAATTGAAAAAACGGATTGGGGCGACGGATCCGCCGAAAAAACGGTTGCGGCGGATCCGTCGCCCATAGGTGGCCATTCTATGGAATGGCAGACGCGACGGATCCGTCGCGATTCGCCATTTCGGCGTTGACAAAAAACGTTTCAATGTCCGTCTATTTTCAGAAAACGTCCGCCAAATTTCGACGGATCCGTCGCATGGCAGATGGAATGGACGACCATCCGTCACAATCCGTCGCTAATGCAAGTCTATGGGAAAGTAACGGATCCGTCAAAAAAAATTGACGGATCCGTTATTTGAGGAAAATGGCGATTTAGACTGACGCCAAACAACTGAAGTGTGAAAGAGGCGTTAGATGCTGCTGTCAATAGTGGCTATATCATATAAATGGTTAACAGAGTGTGGCTTCTCCCTCTTTATCCCCATTGGCACCCTGAGATAATGATCGTGTGGTGCTGATGTTGGCCATGGCAATTCATGGCCAAATAGCGGCCTTAGAGTCTGCTGGCTACAGTCGCCTGTTAAGACGTTAGCAACTTTTAGGTGGTAAAAATACACACTTTCATTCCTGTCATGTCACTTTGCATTAATTCCTGAAAAGCACCTGAAGAGTTAATAAACTACATAACAGCAGTTTTCAATATGTTGAGGGGTGCCTTTTTTAAAATGGTATCACTTTTGGGTGGTTTCCAATATATAAGATCCCTAAAGTCACTTCAAACCTGGATAGGTCCCTAAAAAAAAATAAATGTTTGTAAATTTCCTTGAAAAAAATGAAAAATTGCTGCTACATTTTGAAACCTCCTGAAAATGCTAACAAAATAAAGTAACATTTCACAAATGGTGCTGATCTAAAGCAGACATGTGGGAAATGTTATTTATTAATGTATTTCTGTGGTATCTGGATTAAAGGGATAATCATTCAGAGTTTGAACATTACTATTTCTCCTTCGCCTCATTGGGGGACACAGGACCGTGGGTGTATGCTGCTGCCGCTAGGAGGCTGACACGAAGTGAATACGAAAAAAAAGTTAGCTCCTCCTCTGCAGTATATACCCTCATGCTGGCTCCACAAGAACCAGTTCATTCTTAATGTCTGTAGGAGGCACACTGGTCTGCTTCTTCAGACCATCTTTTTTTCTTTTCCTACGAAGATGAGATAGGGGCGACGGACCCTATTGGAAGGGTCCAATCTCCCCAAACCAACAGGCGAGCACATGTAGTCGCCTCCATGTATCCTCTCCTGCGACGTGGGACATTTTGCCAGACACAGTCCTGTCCACCCTAAGGTAATGAAACCCTAGGCTGCACAGAGGCACAGATTTAGTCCGTGCAGCCCCCACTGCATCACCAATGTTTTTTTTACTGTGGTGATGGAAGGAGGCGGACAGTCCCTCTCCTCATCCCTTACAAGGGAGGATGGATTGAGGGTGCCTGCACCGTTCATATTACAGCCCCCCTCCCCTCTGACCTGGATCTTCTTGGAGTGAGTATATGAAGAAGGGGGGCTGGGAGGGCTCCTGCAGCGTTGCAGTCCTATCCGGCTTCATTCGTGCGCGTGTCGTGCTGGCGCTGTAACTTTACTCCCCGGCTTCAGCCTGTACTAGGCCGGTGGCTCCGCCCCTAGCGTGCGTTCTTACGGCAGCCCCGCCCCCAAGCGTGTGTATTTCCGGCAGCCCCGTCCACCCGCTCGCCGCTTTTCAGAGAGGCGCATCTTTTGAATCTGGATGGGGGCACCACCAAAGAGCCGCAGATCTCACAGGATCTCCGCAGGTCCAGGATGCTCATGGGTACTTGGGGTAAGCGCTGCAGCCCTATAACAGAATAAGCTGCGCCGACACTTAGTACTACGGCACTATAGCAGCCTCCCGGCAGTATACCGCCCATATTAACCATGGGTACAGCATGTCAAGAAGATCCAACAAGTCCCATACGTTGTTGTTCGCCTCATGTACCTCCTGTCACACTGCTTTCCCGCAAGCGCAGAATAAGCAATTATGTGAAGCGATCCCGAACGTGCTCAGGAACCCTCCGCTGCGACTGATCCCAGTGTACCTGGCCCTCCTGAATGGGCTTAGTCTTTGTCGCAGTCCATGGCATTACTGGCTAGAGCAGTCCCTTCAGGCCCCCGACAGGGGTAAGGACAGCTCGCCTGTCTGAGAGATCCTCCATCTCGCAGGATCCATCGGCCTGCAGGCTCTCACTCAGCATCCACAGGCAGCCAGATAATGATCCCATACTGCGTCTCCCGGGCCCTCCTGCGCCTCAGCATCCATGAGCTCCATCTCTCTCTCCCCCTCACCAGAGGTTGGTAGCGAGCAGAACTCGTATTACGATTCTGATGGGCCCCTCAATCTAGATGCGCTTGGTTATCAGGAGACAGTTTATAGCCTTATTGGGGATTGATGAGGAATCCACTCTTACCACAGGCCACAAAGTGTTATTTAAACCAGCCAAATGTCCCCATAGGATGTTCGGCAGTCACCCCGAGTGTGCGGCGACATTGGGAGCGACCAGACAAGCGTTTTTCAGGCCAGAAGGTGCTTGAGGCGAGATACCCCTTTGCTTCGGATCTTCGCAAAAACTGGGCAGAATCTCCCTTAGTGGATACACCCGTATTGCGTTTGGCCTCCAAAACCCTACTGTCCTTACTGAACAGATCCTCCATCAAGGATCCCACAGACCGCCTAATAGAGAGCCTTGCTCCCTCACTCTTCGAGGCGTGAGGCTCAGCGCTCTCCCCCTCCTTCGCTGCAACGTGGGTGGCTAAGGCAATGTTATCCTAGGCGGAGTCTCTAAACAGCGGTTTGCAGGATACTGACCTTCCACCAGAGGTTGCTGATCTTGCTAACCAAATCGCTTTGGCTGGGGACTATTGGTTAATGCATCCCTGGACGCGCCTAACTGCACAGCGCTTTAAGCTGCAAATGCTATTTATATTAGGAGAGCTCTGTGGCTCAGGACATGGCGAGCAGACTCTACTTCAAAAAAGTCCCTAACTTCTCTGCCTTACCAAAGCAGCCGGTTATTTGGTGAGAAGCTAGACCAGTTTATCTCGAACACCACAGGTGGAAAAAAGTAACATCCTCCCCCAACAGAAGATTAGGCGACCCTTTTGTCGCCAGCCACAGACGTGTTTTCGGCCCTTTTGCAGCCCTGGGTGGGCCACCTCAACCAATCCTTCTGGCACGGGCTGCCCCGCTCAGGGGGGACAGAGATCATCAAGTCTCTTACATAACCAACCCATTGTGAAAGAACCATCCCAACCAGTCCAGATCTATGGGATCCAGGTCCCACAGATTTTCAACCAAATGACTCAAGGTTCTTTCCGGTCGACACCAGCAGAGTATGCGGTCGCCTGCTCTGGTTTCGCATCGTCTGGCTCTCCGACTCATGGGTCAGAGATCTGGTGTCTTCCGGATACAAAATAGAGTTTTGCTCCCACCCCCAAAACTTTTTTTCTTTCCCGTACCCCAAAGCGGTGGCACATGCCGATCCTTTTTTCAGGCCATCGAGTCACTCCGGCACAACGGGGTTATCATTCCTGTGCCGAAAAACGAAAGATTCCAGGGGTTCTACTCAAACCTGTTCATGGTTCCAAAAAAGGACAGAACTGTAAGGCCCATTCTGGACCTAAACAGGTTCATCAAAATCAGACATTTCCGGATGGAGTTCCTCCCCTCCCTCATCTCTTCGATGGAAAGGGGAGAATTCTTGGCGGCTATCGACATCCAAGACGCCTGTCTTCATATTCCCATTTTTCTCTCAACAAAGGTTCCTGTGTTTCGGTGTTCGCGGGCTTTCAATTTACAGCCCTGCCCTTCGGACTAGCCACCACTCCCAGGGTGTTCACAAAGTTCATGGCGGCTGTCATGTCCATTCTGCATTTCCGGGGCATGGTAATCTTGCCATACTTAGACGACCTCCTGATCAAGGGACCGTCTTTTCAGGCCTGTGAAGAATGCGTCTACATCACGTTGGATACACTGTCTCGCCTGGGGTGGCTCATAAACTTGAGGAAGTCTTCTGTCCCAGCTCAGAAAATTTCCTTCTTAGGAATAATCTTGGACACCTCCCAAGGGTTGGTGATTCTTCCTCGAGACAAGGTCCTAGCCATTTGTCTGGGAGTTCAGGCACTCCGTCGACCAATTCCTCTTTCCATCCAATTCAGCATGAGGGTCCTAGGAAAAATGGTGGCGGCAATGGAAGCTGTTCCGTTTGCCCAGTTTCACCTCCTCCCCTTGCAGCATGCGCTGCTGGCAACCTGGGACAAGAGCCCATTTTCTCTCGATCACCCGTACCGTCTGTCCACCTGGTTCAGGCAGGAACTCAGGTGGTGGACGCTGAGTTCCTCCCTCCTTCAGGGGAAATCCTTCTCCCCGGACCTTTGGCTGGTTGGGCACTATCGACACCAGTCTCCTCAGCTGGGGGGTTGTTTTCCATCATCACCACACGGCTCAGGGGCGTTGGTTGCCTCGGGAGTCACGCCTTCCAATCAATCTCCTAGAAATCCGGGGAATTCGGTGGGCTTTACGGCACTTCCATCATCTTCTGGCGGGGGGCGCCCAGTCCGAATTCAGTCGGACAATGCCACAGTGGCTTATATCAATCATCAAGGGGGCACCCACAGCAGAGCGAACACGTCCTCCACTGGGCAGGGAAAAACCACTCAGTGATCTCAGCAGTTCACATACCAGGCGTAGAGAACTGGGCAGCAGACTTTCTCAGCTAGCAAAGTCTCTCATCGGGAGAATGGTCTCTCCATCCAGAGGTTTTTCAGCAGATGTGTCAACGCTGGGGAACCTCGGATGTGGATCTGATGGCCTCCAGGTTAAACACCAAGGTTCCCGGGTTTGTCGCTCGATCCCGAGACCCAAAGGCCTTCGGCGTGGATGCAACTAGTTGCCGAGGTACCCTGGCGGCTACCGGATCGACAGGACCTACTTTCCCAGGGTTCGATCTACCACCAGAACTCGGGGGCTTTGTGTTTAAAGGCTTGGCCGTTGAATCCTGGGTCCTGACCCAGGCCGGTTTCTCCCGGGATGTAGTTACCATGATGATTAGAGCTCGTAAGCCCACTTCGGTGCGCATCTATCACCACTACTTCCAATAGGTGGCTATAGTTCAAGTCCTCTTTTTCTCTGAAGAGGCAATTTGCATTTGGAAGGTCTTTTTTGCATGGTGCAGATATCGCGGTCGTCCTCCACTTATTTTTTCCATTCCTAACATTTTAGAGTTTCTTCAAACAGGCCTGGACTCGGGTCTAGCGCCAAGTTCCCTCAAAGGACAGATCTCAGCCTATTTCAGTGCAGGATTGCATCCAGTCTGCAGGCGAAGACTTTCATTCAGGGGGTCTCCCATGTGGTACCGCACTATAGAGCTCCCCTGGATGCCTGGGACCCTAACCTGGTCCTAGGTGTTCTATAGGAATCTCCCTTCAAGCCACTACAGGATGTTTCGTTAACTTACCTCTCATGGAAGATTGTTTTTCTTGTCGCGACAATGTCAGTCAGGCGGGTTTTGGAGTTGGCTGCTCTCTCCTGCTGAGCTCCGTTTCTAATTTTTCACCGAGACAAAGTGGTTCTAAGGCCAGCCCCTCCGTTTCTGCCAAAGGATTTTTCCTCTTTTCACATTAACGAGGACATTGTCTTGCCCTCGTTTTGTCCAGCACCAGTACACTGGGTGGAAAAGGCCTTTCACACTTTGGATCTAGTAAGAGCTCTCAGGAGGTATGTGTCAAGGACAGCCCCCTTTCGCCAGATGGACGTGCTGTTCGTGCTCCCCAAGGATTACAAGAAGGGATTTGCTGCTTCAAAGTCAACAATAGCCAGGTGGATTCGTTCGGCGATTCAGGAATCTTACCACATCAGAGGCAAGCCTATTCCAGCAGAGATCAGAGCACACTCCTTGCGGTCGGTGGGTGCCTCTTGGGCCCTTCGGCACCAGGTGTCCACATTCGGGCCTCCAGCAGAGGCGAGTCTGGGCAGAAAAATTCTGCAGTCGGCGGTAGCACACCTGTAGACAATTTGGCTTATTCTGCTGTGTCAATTTCCCACCCAGGACTGATTTTGGACATTCCATGGTCCTGTGTCCCCCAATGAGGCTAAGAGAAACAAGGAATTTTGTGTACTCACCATAAAATCCTTTTCTCCGAGACACTCATTGTGGGCACAGCACCCATTGGGGGCGGGTGGCCTGATGGCTCTGATTTTATATATATATATATATATATATATATATATATATATATATATATATATATATATATATATATATATATATATATATATATATATATATATATATATTATAATAATATATGTGTGTATATATATATGTGTGTGTGTGTGTATATATATATATATATATATATATATATATATATATATATATATATATATATATATATATATATATATATGTATATATATATATTTATTTTTATGCACATGTTGTACCTTGTATTAAATTTTCTTTTTTGTGTGTGTTCTACTGCTTTTGCACTGAACTGGTTCTTGTGGAGCCAGCATCAGGATATATACTGCAGAGGAGAATCTAACTTTAATTCGTATTCACTTCGTGTCAGCCTCCTAGCGGCAGATTTGACCCGGTCACTAAAAGGTTAACATATTTCTGCTGATATTTTCAGTTATACTGTGGGGAAAATAAGTATTTGATACTTCCGATTTAGCAAGTTTTCTCACCTACAAAAAATTGAGAGGTCTGTAATTTTTATCGTACACTGCACTGAGAAAAACAGAATCTAAAATCCATAAACTCACGTGTGATTTTTCCATAATTAATTTAAATTTTATTGCATGAAATAAGTATTTGATACAATAGAAAAATAGAACTTAATATTTGGTACAGAAGCCTTTGTTTGCAGTTACAGAGCTCAGACGTTTCCTGTAGTTCTTGACCAAGTTTGCATACACTGCAGCAGGGATTTTGGTCCACTCCTCCATACAGAACTTATCCGATGCTTCGGGACGCTCTGTTGGCAACATTGAGTTTCAGCTCCCCCCATAGATTTTCTATTGGGTTCAGGTCTGGAGTCTGGCAAGGCCAATCCAGGACCTTGAAATGCTTCTTACAGAGACATTCCTTAGTTGCCTCGGCTGTGTGTTTCAGGTCATTGTCATGCTGGAAGACGCAGCCACGACCCATCTTCAATTCTCTTACTGAGGAAGGAGGTTGTTGGCCAAACTCTTGTGACGCATGACCCCATCCATTCTTCCTTCATTTATAGAGCAGTCGTCCTGTCCTCTTTGCAGGAAAGTACCCCCAAAGTATGATGTTTCGTCCACCATGCTTCATGGTTGGTACAGTGTTCTTGAGGTTGTGCTCATCCTTCCTCGAAACGCGGTGAGTGGAGTTGATACCAAAAAGTTCTATTTTGGTGTCATCTGACCACATGACCTTCTCTCATGCCTCCTCTGGATCATCCGGATGGTCATTGGCAAACTTCAAACATGCCTGGACATGTGCTGGTGTGAGCAGGGGGAACTTGCGTGCCCTGTAGGATTTTAATCCATGACAGTGTAGTGTTACTAACGGCAATATTTGAGACTGTGGTCCCAGCTCTCTTCAGGTTATTCACCAGGTCCTTCCGTGTAGTTCTGGGCTGATTACTGACTTACACAGAAGCATCTTTACCCCGAAAGGCGAAATTTTGGATGGAGCCCCAGACTGAGGAAGATTGACAGTCATGTTGTGTTTCTTCCATTTTCTAATTATTTTGTAAAATGATCTATTAGCTGTCACTTCCAATCTTTTACATAGGCCTAATGAACACCAGTTACAGGAAGTGCTTCAAGGGTGCGGTTTACAGAGCAAGAGGAACAGAGCTATTAAATTTTATGTAGTTTGTAGTTAAACCGCAAAGGTAGGCAGTGTTTATAAAAGAAAAACTATACAAAGATTTTACAAATTCTGAATAAAACAATACGGTATATACAATCACATGGTATAAAATGATTAACAAAGGGAAAAGTACTAAACCTATGTCACAGAAATTTCTCTGAACTTAGTGGACGGAAGTACTCATTGGGAAACGGACCGAACCTACAGCAAGGTGTACCTTACAGTACTGACAAAATACAAAAATCCAAATTCAGTTTTTTTATTAGATCAAGGTTACACCCACACATTTCCCCTCCGTGAGCTCTCTTGTGGGGTTGTGAGATATGCTAGGTCTGTTAGAATTTTAAGACCTCTAAATTCCAGGATATCTTCACCCCTAGAGGTCCCAGACCGTAGATATGGTTGCCATGTTTCCTTTTGCAATTTTACTTTCTATAGACATTGAAACATGGCATGGATAGCATCATTCATCGTCTTCATCTTAAATTTGGAGGTGTTAGAATGGCATTATGGTGATGTGAGTGAATGTGTTATCGTAGTCCTTTCGCTACTATGCTGAAAATATATCTCCCATAAATATTAGATCAATACAACATCCAATATTCATCAGTGACCACTGGCTCCAAAAGGTCTGGGATCAGTGCTTTGAACAGAAAAAGCTCTTGCCTTGGAAATGTACTTCTCCGCCTCTAAATATATAAATCCCAGGCTTAGTGACTGGCTCTCCCGAACATATATCCTGATGTAATTACCTGGTCACCACAGATGCTCCCTACTCCTGTGTCAGCTCTTTCTCACTTTCCCAGTTATAATTCATCTTCTGTGTTTAAAGCGAACCTGTCGGCTGTTTTGGCCGATATAAGATACAGCCACTGCCTTTCAGGGCTTATATACATCATTCTATAATGTTGTAGATAGCCCCCGATCCGACCTGAAAGATGAGAAAAATAACTTTTATTATACTCACCTGGGGGTTGTCTGGTCCAATGGGCATCACAGGTCCAGTTCTGACGCCTCCCATCTTCTTGTGACGCTGCCCTTCTGCTTGCTTCATGGCTCCCCGACATCGCGCTCCTGCGCAGGCGTACTTATCTGCCCTGTTGAGGGCAGAGCTAAGCAGTGCAGTGCGCCGGCAAAGGTCTTATGTTTCACGTCAGATTGGGAGCTTATAAATAATTCAGCATTATAGAATGCTGTAGATAAACCCTGAAAGGCAGTTGCCGCATCTTATATTGACCAAAATAGCTGACGGTTCCCTTTAATGTGAGGGTGATATATCCTATCTTTGGAAATGTCTATATGGATTTTAATTTTTCTGTATGACATAATCTAATTTTTTTGTTAGATGCAATATAAAACCTATATGCTTTCACATTGCTGTTATTTGGACCGTTTACCTGTGTTGCAGGTGGATTTAACAGAAGAAAATATCCCTTTTTCATTGAACATACCCAAAAATTTTATCTGTGAGCATTGTTATGGAGCCTTCAGAAGTAGCTACCATCTAAAGAGACATTTATACATCCACACAGGTAAGACCGAGATCTGGATCAGTTTCACAGCCTTGTTCCACTCTAGTAAAAAAAAAAAAATACATTGTTTTTGGAGGCTACCTATGGGTGCCTTACAGTATATGTATTTTTATATTCAAATGTAACATAGTAGCTCATTAATGTTGGATGAAAAGTCTTAGTTATAGAGAGGTTCATCTTTTGTGTCTTAAATTTTTCAGCTTTAACCCCTTTCTGACATTGGACACAATATTCCGTCCATGTGACCTGAGCCTATTTGACCATGGACGGAATAGTACGTCATCACGATCGCACACGGGGGGGGGGGGGGGGAGGTGGGAGCACTTTAACCCCCCAAAATGCTGCAATCGGAACACAATAGCGGCAGTCCGGAAGCCGACAGAGGGCTGCCAGCGTGACGCAGGGTCCCGATCTTTCCATGGTGACCCAGTGTCACCATGACAGCATCCGGGTCACCAGAGCTAGGAAACTTGCTGATCATGCGCAGTGCATGATCAGCAAGTCTCCCTATCAGTGTCGAGCTGACAATTCTAAAGCGTGCAGATGCTGCTTCATCTCCATGCTGTAGAAAGGATCAACCTGCAAAAAATGATTGTCCCATAGTGAGACTAAGAAAAGTTCGAAAAAAGTAATAAAAAAAAAAAATATTTATAAAAAATAATAAAATCAATATATATTCAATTTCCAACTAAATATTTGAATGAATCAAAAAAATCTAAACAATAAAAGTACATATATTTTGTATTGCCGCGTCCGCAACGACCCGACCTATAAAACTGTCCCACAAGTTAACCCCTATAGTGAACACCATAAAAAAGGCAAAAAATCAATGCTTTATCAAAAATACGGATATAAATAAACACAGCTGAAAACGTCATCTTGTCCCGCAAAAAACAAGCCTCCATATAGCTCCATAAAATAAAAAAGGGAAAAATAAAAAAGTTATAGCTTTCAGAATAAAGTGATACAAAAATAATTTTTCCATAAAATAGTTTTTACTGTATTTAAGCGCCAAAACATTAAAAAAAATATAAATGAGGTATCGCTGTAATCGTACTGACCCGAAGAATAAAACTGCCTTATCAATTTTTACCACACACGGAATGGTATAGACCCCCCCACCAACCCTAAAATAAAAATTTTTGCAGTAAAAAGCATCTTTTAATGTGTGACTGCTGCCAAACATAAAAAAAACAGCTATAACGCCTCTTTCACACGTCCTGATATTTCCAGTACCGGAGATGTTAGTGTCCGTGTGTGTAATACTTGTGGCACACGTGTGGCATGCATGTGCCACATCAGTACCACAAGGACGGGCGCCAGGGAAGAAGCGTTACAGTAAACGCTGTTCCCCAGCACTGGGTGCTGAACATGGCTCTTCTCATTCTCCCCTGCTCTGCCTGCGATCAGTGGAGAATGATGAGTTATATTTTTAAATGATAAGAGACAGCAGGCGGTGGCTGATGGGACTGTTACTCTCATCTGCCTACCCCTGCTGTTAATAACCGCGACAGCAGGACTGGCTGATGGGGGTATTCATCAGCCTGCCGCTTGTGCTATAATTAAAAAAATGAATTAAAATGAATGTTTTATCTGGCTGTGGCTTTTTTTTTACAATATAACTATAGGATTAGTAACGGATAGATGTCTTATAGACGCTTCTCCATTACTAACCCGTGGGCTTGATGTCACCTGACAATACAAAAGCGACATCAACCCCACAAATATGAACCCCACTTGCCACTGCTACAGAGCAAATGGGAAGAGCCATGCAAAGCGACAGAATTGGCGCATCTAATACATGTCTTTTCTGGGCAGCTGCGGGCTGCAAGGCTGTTAGTCAAAAATGGGGGGACCCCACGCCTGTTTTTAAAGCAATGTATTTAAATAATTAAAAAATAAAAACATTGTGGAGACCCCTCTATTCTTGATAACCAACCTTGCTGACACTTGACTGCTGAGGGTTGCAATCCGCAGCTGTGAGTTTTGCCTGGCTGGTTATAGAAAATACAGGGGAACCCACGCCGTTTTTATTAATTCATTTATTTATAGTTCAGGAGGTGGCGGCTGATAACTACCCCCATCAACCGCTCCTGCTGTCACTGTTATTAGTGGCAGCAGGGGTAGGCTGATGGGAATGATAGTCCCATCAGCCGCTGCCTGCTGTCTCTTTTATCACTTAAATAGAACGCCTCATTCTCCCCTGCTCGTACCGATCGCTGGAAGAGCAGGGGAGAATGATGAGAGCCGTGTTGAGGACCCGGCGTGTCACACTACTGACATCCATGTGTGTTATCCGTGAACACGTGTGTGGCAAGTTTTGCGGCCCACGCTGACATTAAAAAAACGTACATATCAGCATGTTGGAAACACATGGAAGCACACTG
The DNA here is from genome assembly GCF_032444005.1 of Ranitomeya imitator. Lineage (NCBI taxonomy): Eukaryota > Metazoa > Chordata > Amphibia > Anura > Dendrobatidae > Ranitomeya > Ranitomeya imitator. The sequence continues at coordinate 728,194,717 of NC_091284.1, read as the reverse complement.
ACTTGTGCACAGACCCATTCACTCAAATGGGTGTGTACGTGTCTCCGGTACGTGTGAAAACTGTCATCACACTTACCGAGACATGGATGTGTGAAAGAGGAATAAATCTGGTATTTCTGTAATCGCACCAACCCGAAGAATAAAGTCACCTAATCACTTATACCGCACGAAGAACGGCGTAAAAAATAAATAAAACCAATTCTTCACCTGCGGTTTATTCATTCTGCTGCCCAAAGATTGCAGTAAGGCTCGGCACACATTTATCCTGCGCGGAGTGCTTGCAGTGGGGTTTCCGTGAAAATCTCTGAAATACGTGATTCAAACGGAACCTCTGGCAGAAGATTCCCTATACTGAGCCTGATGGAGGAACTGTGAACCCCATAGGACCTGTGATCCGGCAATGTCAAGTCTTTTTAGGATTGCAAAAAAGTGCCGTCGACCACAGTTTTGTGCAGTTCTGAAAAGGACACCGCTGAACAGAGGCCAGACGGAAACCAGAGTAACTCTTCTGCCTCATTATAGCGAATGGATCGCGAAGGGGTTTCATCTAAATCACGTCACTCGGAGATTTAGATGGAAACCCTAAAGTAAGTGCTCGACGAAGAGCGCCAGATAAATGTGATCCCAAGCACTATGTAAAATGTTCCCAATAAAAGCTTCAACTCAATCCACAAAAAAAGCAGGCCCTCACTCAGGTCCGCCACCTGTTAATGGAAATATTGGGGCTTCCACGTTACTGGTAGCACAATGGCTTTGGAAAAGCAAAATGGCTCCTCGCCCCCAAAAGAAATTCAGCAAATTTGCTGCTCCCAAATTCAAATGACCCCCTCTCTTCTGAGCCCCATTGTGCCTAAACAACATATTGCGTCCACGTTTGGCATTTCTGAAGCGATGAGAGCCCGCCTAACTTACGGGTATATGCCTCCAGAAGCACGGGTTGGGCATAACGTACTGGTTACTACAACGTACTGGTCACTACAGCGGCAGTTTGCAATTTTCACTCTGCAACGTTCATTGCTGCTTTTTTCTGGAAAATGCCCATGGAGTCAAATAATCGTCAATATACCTGTAGATAAAGGGGTATAGTTTCCAAAATGGGGTCACTTGAGAGGGGATTCTGCTCTTCTAGCACTTAGGGGCCCTGTATATGAGTCCACAAACTGTTTTAGGAAAATCTTCGCTCCAGGAGGCATATAGCGCTCCGTTCCTCTCGAGTCTCTCCGTATGGCTAAGCAGTACTATACAGCCACATATGGGTTATTGCTGCGTTCAGTAGAAATTGTGGCACAAATTTTGGTGTCATTTTACCCACTTCTTGTGTGAAAATATAAAATCTTTGGCTAAAACAACATTTTGGTGGTAAAAATGTAGTTATTTTGTCTTCGCTTCTCAATGGTATAAAATTCTGTGACACACCCGTGATGTCAATATGATCACTGCACCCCTAGATGAATTGAGAGGTGTAGTTCATAAAATGGGGTCACTTATGGGGGATTCTGCTGTTCTGGCACCTCATGGGCTCCCCCAGTGGGTCATGGCACCTGCAAACCATAACAGTAAAATCTGGAGCTCCTTGCCTTCTGAGTTTTGCACTGTGCCTGAAAAATATTTCCCGATTTACATGTATTGATGCACTCAGGAAAAAATGGACCTCAGTTTATTAAAAAAAAAAAAAAAAAATCCTATTAGCCCTTAGAAAAATTAAAAACTTGGGGCTAAACCCGCATTTTAGAAAAATGTAATTTCTTTCTTCACCGCTCAGTGGTATAAAATTCTGTGAGGCACATGTGGTGTCAATATGATCACTGTACCTCTAGATGAATTAATTGTGAGTGTAGTTTGTAAAATGAGGTTTCTTTGGCAGAGCCCTGAGGTGCCAGAACAAATGTGACATGGCACCCTCAAACCATTCAAGGAAACTCCAATATGATGCCTCTTCCCTTCTGAGCTTTGCACTGTGCCTCAAAAGTAGTATTCCCCTACACATCGGGTATCGGCATACTCAGGAGAAATTGCACAACAAAATGTATGGTGCAATTTCTGTTGTTACTCTTGTGAAAATGCAAAATTTGGAGCTAAAATAACATTTATGTGATGAAAATGGGATTATATTATTTTTACGGCTCAATGTTATAGACTTCCGTGAAGCACCTGGGGGTTCAAAGTGCTCACTACACATCTAGATAAGTTCCTAGATGTGGGCCTTGTTTCCAAAATGGGGTCACTTGTGGGGGGTTTCCACTGTTTAGACACATCAGGGGCTCTCGAAATCCAACATGGCATCTGATCTTGATTCCAGCTAATTTTGCATTGAAAAAGTCAAACGGCGCTCCTTCCCTTCCGAACTCTGCCGTGCGCCCAAACAGTGGTTTACCTCCACATATGGGGTATCAGCGTACTCAGAACAAATTGGACAATGACTTTTGGTGTTCAATTTCTGCTGTTACCCTTGGAAAAATAAAAAATTTTTTAACCTGAAGTAAATTTTTTTTTGGGGAAAAAAAAAGTTAAATGTTCATTTTTTTCCCCCACATTCCAAAAGTTCATGTGAAGCACCTGAAGGGTTAATAAACTTATTGAGTGTGGTTTTGAGCACCTTGAGGGGTGCAGTTTTTAGAATGGTGTCACACTTGGTTATTTTCTATCATATAGACTTCTCAAAGTGACTTTAAATGTGATGTGGTCCCTAAAAAAATGGTGTAAAAATTCGAAATTGCTGGTCAACTTTTAACCCTTATAACGTCCTAACAAAAAAAGAATTGGTTCCAAAATTGTGCTGATGTGAAGTAGACTTGTGGGAAATGTTGCTTATTAAATATTTTGTGTGCAATATCTCTGTTATTTAAGGGGATGAAAATTCAAAGTTGAAAAATTGCAAAATTTTTGACAATTTCCAATTTTTCACAAATAAACGCAAGTAGTGATGAGCGAGTGTACTCGTTGCTTGGGTTTTCCAGAGCATGCTCGGGTGGTCTCCAAGTATTTGTTAGTGTTTGGAGATTACGTTTTCATCGCTTCAGCTGAATGATTTACAGCTTCTAGCCAGGCTGAGAACATGTGGGAGTTGCCTGGTTGCTAGGGAATACCCACATGTAATCAAGCAGGCTAATAGCTGTAAATCATTCAGCTGCCGCATGAAAACTAAATCTCCGAGCACTCACAAATACTCGGAGGACATCCGAGCAACGAGTACAATCGCTCATCACTAAACACAAGTCACATCGAAGAAATGTTACCACTATCATGAAATACATTTTGTCACAAGAAAACTCAGAATCACCGGGATCCAATGAAGCGTTCCAGAGTTATAACCTCATAAAGGGACAGGGGTCATAATTGTAAAAATTGGCCTGGTCATTAATGTGAAAACCACACTTGGGGGGTAAAGGGGTTAATATCTTACGTATGGAGATGTTTGTTCACATTCTCCAGTTATATAACCATCTGATAATTCCCTTTTGCTTCTCAGGAGAGCGACCACATGAATGTGATATGTGCGACATGAAGTTTATTCAGAAATATCATCTGGACAGACACAAACGGGTTCACAGTGGAGAGAAGCCGTACCAGTGCGAGCGATGCCTGCAGGTACACTGGGCTTTGCTCATATTTATGTCAGTCTCTGGCCAGCAGCCCCTCTTCTGCCGAAAGCCCAGTCTGTAGGAGGAGGATAAGCCTACAAAGGATGGTGCAGCCAAAACGAGTACATATAAATATACATTTCTTTCTCGCTTCATTGGGGGACACAGGTAACCATGGGTGTATGCCGCTAGGAGGCTGACACTATGCAAATAAAGAAGTAACTCCTCCCCGGCAGTATACACCCTCCGACAGGCACCAGGCAACTCAGTTTTTGCTTAGTGTCTGTAGGAGGCGGACCTGGATCTAACACCAGATCCGCATTTCTTTTTCTTTCAGGGATTGTGTGTGTTTATTAATCTTTTTCCCTTTCGTTTCATATACATGTCTGGGGGTTACAGGGTGCAGTTCTTCTCACCCTGATTCCCCGCATTAAGCGACCGAGAGAGCAGTGTGGTATCACCCACATCGCACCCTCTTGGATCCGCTGGGCAGGACTTTGTTTCATGTCACCCTGGGGTGTTCATGTTTACTTTCGGTGGCCAGTCCTTGCCTCCCACCCCCCCCCCTCATCCCTCTCCTCGGAGTGGGCTGAGAGGAAGACGGTGGTCACCTGCGGTGTTCTCCCCCTCTTTAAGGGGTTGATGCCGTCTTCTGCGCCGGTTGATATAGCGCGGGAAGGCGGACCACATCTCCCAGGACCCTTTCTGCCATCAAGGGATCCTGATGCGTTCCTCATCTTCAGGTACGAAGATCTTCAAGCAACAGTAACCCCCCCCCCCCCCCCCAGTTCCTGCATCGTCGCAATCTCCATGCAGGGGCACTTAACTTTATTATCCAGCAGCACTCGCCGCTGCACGGGCTAGGGGGCCATCGGGTGCTCTATTATTTAAATCTCGCGCCACTTTCCTCGCAGCGCGCCCTTTTCCACATATTCGTTTCCGGCAAGTCTCTGCCCCGGGAGGCCGCGCCCCTTCTTCTTCCTCGTTCCCAGTTCTGGACATACCTCGCTTGCAGCCCAGCGCTGGTATTGGCTGCGCTTCCGGCGGGCCACCCTCCCCCCCCCTTCCCTGCCAGCCTATTGGGTGCTTGGTTTCTCTTCAGCCGGCCACACCCCACTGTTTGGCGCGTTCTCTGCATGAGCAGACGCTCGCAGCCTGCGCTTTCCCGGCCAGCTGTCTCCTGTGCATCGCGTACTCTGGAATACCTCTCCATAGGTGGGGGACACAGTGTAACTGCACTACCTATGCCCAACCCCGCAGGGGCCCCCGGCTATATCCCTACGGTAATTCACTACGCTTGTGCCCGCTGTAAGAAAAGTACGTCTTGCAGTCCTTCCATCATGTCCGTCTCTCAGGAGGCCCGTAATGCAGGAGGCCCCTAATGCAGGAGGCCCCTAATGCTCGGGATGAGTGCACTTCCCCGGAGTGGGCTGTTGCAATGTCTGTCAGTCTCCGACCTGACTAAAGTGTCTCAGTCCCTGGTTCAGGTACTAGAACGTATTCCACTGCTGACTACTGCCACCAGTGCCACGAACGCTTCTCTCAGCGATTCGATCGCACCTGTCCAAGACCCTCACAGGGGCAGACTTGAGAAAAGAACCAGAAAGCGTTTTCTGTCTAGTTCTTCATCCACTTCTCCGGAGCCAGCTCCGTCAGCCGGAATACCTCTCTCTACCCATTCCCCCCCCTCCTCTCGCAGGCGGACGTCGGGTCAGATGTATCCTCTGTCGGATTCTTAAGGTACCGTTACACTAAACGATTTACCAACGATCACGACCAGCGATACGACCTGGCCGTGATCGTTGGTAAATCGTTGTGTGGTCGCTGGGGAGCTGTCACACAGACAGCTCTCTCCAGCGACCAACGATCCCCGGGGGTGAGGGCTCACTCTACCTGGGCTGTGGGAGCTTCTTGGGTAGTTCGTCACCAAGCTACGACTTGGTCGTCCATCCACACCTTTGTGAAATTCTACAAGGTGCACACTCGGGCTTCTGCGGATGCAGGCCTGGGTAGGAAGATACTGCAGGCGGTTTCGCATCGGCCGACCTTGTTCTCTATTCTTATTATCCCACCCTGAGGGCTGCTTTTGGATGTCCCACGGTTACCTGTGTCCCCCAATGAATCGAGAAAGAGGGATTTTTGGTTCTTACCGTAAAATCTTTCTTGGAGCCTTCATTGGGGGACACAGCGTATTTGCCAACGTGCCATTGTTGTGGGTTGGTACATAGGTTGAGTTGTTTATACTTGTTCCTACTACTGCTTTTGCACCAACTTAGTTGCCTGGTGCATGTCGGAGGGTGTATACTGCCGGGGAGGAGTTATTTTTCTTTCTTTGTATAGTGTGAACCTCATAGCGACAGCAGCATACATCCATGGTTACCTGTGCCCCCCAATGAAGGCTCCAAGAAAGAGATTTTTTACGGTAAATACCAAAAATCTCTTTTATTGAGCTGATAACATACAGCTGATAAGACAAGTATATTAAAATAGGAGAACAAAAGAGGGTGACAAAACACAGCAGGAGGAATGAGGTGGATAGTGATAATAAATATATATACTGTATATATACTCTGTGTGTGTGTGTATGTATGTATATATATATATATATATATATATATATATATATATATATATATACTAGATGGCAGCCCGATTCTAAAGAATCGGGAGTCTAGAATCCATATATACTTTATTTATTCAAATGTAAGAATAATACAATTAATAAATAATAGTAAGAAAGAACAAAAATAATAGGCAGTATATGGAGAAAACACCAAACAAAAGTTCAAAATTGGTGTGAAAATGTCACTGAACCACTTCACAACTAAATATATATAGTTTTGGTAAATGGTATTATCATTTTTTTGACGAAATTCGGCAGGAGCTTGAAGAGCAACGTCACTGGGCCCGCCTCCACGCAGTAGAAACTTGCTGTGAGGTAAAAATTCAAAAATCACACCAAAATGGCGGGCGGAGTGTGTCACAGTACGGCACGTTTCTGATTGGTCGCTCGCAGCAGGCGGCAACCAATCAGACACTGGACACTGTTGACGTCACTTATCTCCGGACATTAGCTCCGCACATTAGCTCCGCACATTAGCTCCGCACATTAGCTCCGGACATTAGCTCCGGACATTAGCTCCGGACATTAGCTCCGGACATTAGCTCCGGACATTAGCTCCGGACATTATCTCCGCACATTAGCTCCGGACATTATCTCCGCACATTAGCTCCGGACATTAGCTCCGGACATTAGCTCCGGACAAAGCCACGGAAGTTGGCACAAATTGCAGGAAGTAGTATTCTAGGCAATTAATCTCCGGACATTAGCTCCGGACAAAGCCACGGAAGTTGGCACAAATTGCAGGAAGTAGTATTCTAGGCAATTATATATTAGATATATATATATATATATATATATATATATATATATATATATATACACATATATATATATATATATTTTATAAATAAAAAATCTATATAATGACAACATGAATAACATGATATAACATGAAAATGATGGATGAAGAGCAACAACGGTAGGTGGCAGTCAATGAATATAATAAATGTAGAATAGTTGATGCCAAACAAATCATATGCAGTAAAAATAGAACAGACATTCAATAGAGTAAGACCACATAATAAAAGCAAATATAAAACTCCACCATACCCATAACTTCATCCCGCTGGAATGGCGCAAGCCCCAAAGCGTATTTCGGCGTAAACCTTCATTGGGGCTGGCGCCATTCCAGAAGGAGGAAGCTATGGGTATGGTGGTGTTTTATATTTTCATTTATGTGGTCTCTCTATTGAATGTTTGTTCTATTTATTTACTGCATTTGATTTGTTTGGCATCAACTGTTTTACTTTTATTATAGTCATTGACTGCCACCTACCCTTGTTCCTCTTCACCCATCATTTTCATATCATTATATACATATTATATATATTTATTATCACTATCCAGCTCATTCCTCCTGCTGTTCTTTTCTTGGCCTGTTGTACTTTCCTATTTTAATACACTTGTCTTTTATCAGTTGTATGTTATCATCTCAATAAAATTATATTTATATGTACTCTATTTTTTATAGGTTTTTCTGGTTTCTCGGGTGTGTTTTCAGCCTATTTCACGCTTGAGTTTGGTGATATAATAATTTATTTTATTTATATGGCTGCACCAACCACTTGATGGCTGCCCATTGTGTAGGAAGAGGATGCAGGAGAACATCTCGTGCTGCAGCTTCACATCAGTGTTAAGTTAGATCGACAGCCATGGTGTCAGTGCTAAACTGGTAATTTTAGTCAATGAAACCTGTGAAATTGAAGAATACCGTGTGTCCGTAAAGTCATGGTGCACTTTTGACCATTCACTGGAAAGCAACAAAAAAAACCGATAGAAATGTGAAATCTGCTCCAAATAAGTCTTCAGTTTCATACCTATTCAGTGCAGTTCGATATGGGCTCCATTTGTTTCCCTACACACATCCAAACAATAGTGAAGTTCTTGCCACACACGGGTAAGGACGTCTGGTGTAACAGAGTGAATAATGTCTGTGATTTTCTGTTTTAAGTGATTAATGTTGTTGATGCATTAAATGTACACATGATGCTTCACATAACCCCAAAAGTAAAAGTCTAAGGGCATCAGATCTGGGGATCGTGGTGGCCATGGCTTGACAGAACCCCTGCCTATCCACCGCTGGGGGAATGTTCTAGTCAGAAACTCAAGAACAATGGTGGCGTAGTGTAGAGCAGCGCCATCTTGTTGAAAGACGACACCTTCTGGAAATTGTGGCAATTCCAACATGTCAAGATACGGGTTTGCCATCACAGACCACTCCGCGAAAAAAAAATGGGCCTATCACCTTTTCATGCCTCAGGCCACACCACACGTTCACTTTAGGGTTGTTACGTTCGTACTCAATGTAGGCATGAGGATGTTCAGCCCATATTCGGATGTTATGACGATGAACATGTCCACAGATATCATCATGTTGCTCTCTTGCATCATTGTTGATCTCATGAAGCATATCGGTAGCAAACGTGCTTCGTTTGGGTCTATCCGCCAGTTTGATGAAGTTCAGCAGCCGCAATTTGTACCCTGTAAAACACAGATGTTTCTTTAACACCTTATCCAAGAAGTATCGTTTCTCCTTGCTAAGCATGCCGAGATGAGGAGACTTAAAGCCGCAATGCTCCTCTGGGTAATATGCTAATTATGCAAATTGTCTCTTCAGAGAGAGAGAGCTATAACTCTAGTTCCACCTATTGGAAGGTTACAATCTACAAGTCAATGTTGACCCTTTATCCTCTTCCCGACCTGTGACACAGCGTATGCGTCATGAATGTCGGTGCCAATCCGACCTGTGACGCATAAGCTGTGTCACAGAATGATCGCGCTCCAGGTCGGGTGAAAGGGTAAACTGTAATTTCACCCGACCTGCTACGATCGCTCTGATTGGCTGTTGAAAGTGACGTTTCACTTTCAATCAGAGCAATCGTAATATTTCACCAATGAAAATTGGTGAAATATTACAATCCAGCCATGGCCGATGCTGCAATATCATCGGCCATGGCTGGAGACCGCGATCTGCCACCGATCTACCGCCCCCGTCCTCCGTCCTGTCCTCTGCTATCCTCCGCTTCCCCCCTCCGTCCTCCTTTCTGCTCCCCCCGCAGTCCGATCCCACCCCTGCATACTTACCGAGCTCCGGTGTCCGTCCGTCCGTCTGTCTTCTCCATGGGCGCGGCCATCTTCCAAAATGGCGGGCGCGTGCACAGTGCACCCGCCGAATCTGCCGGCAGATTCATTCCAGGTACATTTTGATCGCTGTGAAAGGTTCTATCACAGTGATCAAAATAAAAAAAATAAATAAACTTCCCCCTTTATCACCCCCATAGGTAGGGAACATAATAACATAAAGAAAATATATTTACTTTTATTTTTCCACTAGGGTTAGGGTTAGAACTAGGGTTAGGGTTAGAACTAGGGTTAGAGTTAGAACTAGGGTTAGGGTTATAGTTAGGGTTAGGGATGCAATTAGGGTTAGGGATGCATTTAGAGTTGCGGTTAGGGTTACAATTAGGGTTAGAATTAGAATTGCAATTAGGGTTAGGGCTAGAATTAAGGTTAGGGTTGCAATTAGGGTTAGAATTAGGCTATGTGCACGCGGTGCGGATTTGGCTGCGGATCTGCAGCGGATTGGCCGCTGCGGATTCATAGCAGTTTTCCATCATGTTTACAATACCATGTAAGCCTATGGAAAACCAAATCCGCTGTGCCCATGGTGCCCTAATTCAACAAATTTCCGATTTTTTTCACAAATAAACGCAAAAATTATCGACCTAAATTTACTACTAACATGAAGCCCAATATATCATGAAAAAAGAGTCTCAAAATCGTTAGGATCCGTTGAAGCGTTCCTGAGTTATTACCATTACCTCAAAAAGGGACACTGGTGAGAATTGCAAAAAATGGCCAGGTCATTGAGGTCAAAATAGGCTGGGTCATGAAGGGGTTAACGAGCCTTGTCACATGACTTAGGATAATAGCCAAACTAGAATCTCAATTTGCAGACTCTGTGTTTCAGGGTACTACCCCTCGTCAGTGCAAAGTTGAGATCTGGTTTGGCTGATTGAGAGGCGTCTGACCGTTATCCAAGAAATATCGTTTCTAATGGTCTGACGCCTCTCAATCATCCAAACCAGATCTCAACATTGCACTGATGAGGGGCAGTATCCCGAAACACAGTGTCTGCACTTTGAGATTCTGGTTTGGCTATTATCCTAAGTCATGTGACAAGGCTCGTTAAAGGGTCATCATTGACTTGTAGGATTGCTACCTTCCAATAGGTGGCACTAGAGTTCTAGCTCTCTTACTCTCTGAAGAGACAATTTGCCTAATTAGTTTAACACCTCATGAACTGTAGTCTTGTTTAGGTGTAAAGGCCCCTTCACATTAAGCGACGCTGCAGCGATACCGACAACGATCCGGATCGCTGCAGCGTCGCTGATTGGTCGCTGGAGAGCTGTCACACAGACCGCTCTCCAGCGACCAACGATGCCGGTAACCAGGGTAAATATCGGGTAACTAAGCGCAGGGCCGCGCTTAGTAACCCTATGTTTACCCTGGTTACCATGCTAAAAGTAAAAAAAAACAAACACTAGATACTTACCTACCGCTGTCTGTCCTCCAGCGCTGCGCTCTGCTTCTCTGCTCTCCTCCTGTACTGGCTGTGAGCCGGAAAGCAGAGCGGTGACGTCACCGCTCTGCTTTCCGGCTCACAGCCAGTACAGGAGGAGTGCAGAGCACAGCGCTGGAGGACAGACGGCTGTAGGTAAGTATCTAGTGTTTGTTTTTTTTTACTTTTAGCATGGTAACCAGGGTAAACATAGGGTTACTAAGCGCGGCCCTGCGCTTAGTTACCCGATGTTTACCCTGGTTACCAGTGAAGACATCGCTGGATCGGTGTCACACACGCCGATCCAGCGATGTCAGCAGGAGTCCAGCGACGAAATAAAGTTCTGGACTTTGTTCAGCGACCAACGATCTCCCAGCAGGGGCCTGATCGGTGGTCGCTGTCACACATAACGATTTCATTAACGATATCGTTGCTACGTCACAAATAGCAACGATATCGTTAACAATATCGTTATGTGTGAAGGTACCTTAATTCTCGAGCACATGCACGCACAGATTTTTTTTAGGGCTCCTTAGGTAGCTATCCCGTATAGCCTCTACAGACTCGTCACTGACTGATGGCCTACCAGAACGGGGTTTCTCCACCAAACTGCCGGTTTCCTTCAACTGCTTATCCCACCGAGTAATGTTATTCCTATGTGGTGGGGCTTTGTTATAAACGCGCCAATAGTCACGTAGCACTTGGTCACGGATTCGAACTTAGCGAGCCACAGAACACATTGAACTTTCCTCTTTACTGTCCACATCTCGACTGGCATGGAAGACTACACAGCTGGCATAAGCTTGTGGTTGCATGATGTCACAGACCTGGCAGTGTATTAATCAGAGTTCAGTTTATCAGGGGTTAATCTGACTGGGGGCTCAGCAACAGCCTAAATGAGTTTATGTTGTTTGATTGGTTCTTGTTATTCCTCCTCATGAATGGGTCTGATATGATTGGGCCAGAGAAAGGGTGCCAAAACGTAAACTATAAATAGATCCTGTGACTGGTCAAAAGTGCACCATGACTTTACAGACACACTGTATAAAGGAAAATGTAGAATACAGAGAAGTGCGTGCTGCTTATCTGCCTGTGTAGTTTTTGCCGGTTTATCTATGTAGTTCCCAAATTTGATGCAAAGTGTGTAAGTTACAAGTGATAATATTTTTGATTAATGTATCTTCTAGTAGGATAACGTTAATTTGATTGCATGTTTAGCTTGGAAAATTCTCCAAATTGTGTGATGTGCCTATAGACTCTTATGAACCAGCAGTATGCTGAAAGAGTCCTTTTGTAATGTAATGCCTCATCACCGTGCTTTGTGTAATGCCTCATCAGTGTGCTTTGTGCAATGCCTCATCAGCGTGCTTTGTGCAATGCCTCATCAGCGTGCTTTGTGCAATGCCTCATCAGTGTGCTGTGTAATGTCTCATCAGCGTGCTGTGTGTAATGCCTCATCACAATGCTTTGTGCAATGCCTCATCAGTGTGCTGTGTGTAATGTGTCATCAGTGTGCTTTGTGCAATGCCTCATCAGTGTGCTTTGTGCAATGCCTCATCAGTGTGCTGTGTAATGTCTCATCAGCGTGCTGTGTAATGTCTCATCAGCGTGCTGTGTGCAATGCCTCATCAGTGTGCTGTGTGTAATGCCTCATCAGCGTGCTGTGTGCAATGCCTCATCAGTGTGCTGTGTGTAATGCCTCATCAGCGTGCTGTGTAATACCTCATCATTGTGTTTTATATAATGCCTCATCAGTGTGCTTTGTGCAATGCCTCATCAGTGTGCTGTGTGTAATGCCTCATCAGCGTGCTGTGTGTAATGCCTCATCAGCGTGCTTTGTGTAATGCCTCATCAGCGTGCTTTGTGTAATGCCTCATCAGCGTGCTTTGTGTAATGCCTCATCAGCGTGCTGTGTAATACCTCATCATTGTGTTTTATATAATGCCTCATCAGCGTGCCTTGTGTAATGCCTCATCTGCGTGCTTTGTGTAATGCCTCATCACTGCTGTGTAATGTCTCATCAGCGTGCTGTGTAATGCCTCATCAGCGTGCTTTGTGTAATGCCTCATCAGTGTGCTTTGTGCAATGCCTCATCAGCGTGCTGTGTGTAATGCCTAATCAGCGTGCTTTGTGCAATGCCTCATCAGCGTGCTGTGTGTAATGCCTAATCAGCGTGCTGTGTGTAATGTCTCATCAGCGTGCTGTGTGTAATGTCTCATCAGCGTGCTGTGTGTAATGCCTCATCAGCATGCTTTGTGCAATGCCTCGATAAGCGTGCTTTGTGTAATGCCTCATCAGCGTGCTGTGTGTAGTGCCTCATCAGTGTGCTTTGTGCAATGCCTCATCAGTGTGCTGTGTGTAATGTCTCATCAGTGTGCTTTGTGCAATGCCTCATCAGTGTGCTTTGTGCAATGCCTCATCAGTGTGCTTTGTGCAATGCCTCATCAGCGTGCTGTGTGTAATGCCTAATCAGCGTGCTTTGTGCAATGCCTCATCAGTGTGCTGTGTAATGTCTCATCAGCGTGCTGTGTGTAATGCCTCATCAGTGTGCTGTGTGTAATGCCTCATCAGCGTGCTGTGTGTAATGCCTCATCAGCGTGCTTTGTGTAATGCCTCATCAGCGTGCTTTGTGTAATGCCTCATCAGCGTGCTTTGTGTAATGCCTCATCAGCGTGCTGTGTAATACCTCATCATTGTGTTTTATATAATGCCTCATCAGCGTGCCTTGTGTAATGCCTCATCTGCGTGCTTTCTGTAATGCCTCATCACTGTGCTGTGTAATGTCTCATCAGCGTGCTGTGTGTAATGTCTCATCAGCGTGCTGTGTGTAATGCCTCATCAGCGTGCTTTGTGTAATGCCTCATCAGTGTGCTTTGTGCAATGCCTCATCAGCGTGCTGTGTGTAATGCCTAATCAGCGTGCTTTGTGCAATGCCTCATCAGTGTGCTTTGTGCAATGCCTCATCAGCGTGCTGTGTGTAATGCCTAATCAGCGTGCTGTGTGTAATGTCTCATCAGCGTGCTGTGTGTAATGCCTCATCAGCATGCTTTGTGCAATGCCTCGATAAGCGTGCTTTGTGCAATGCCTCATCAGCGTGCTGTGTGTAGTGCCTCATCAGTGTGCTTTGTGCAATGCCTCATCAGTGTGCTGTGTGTTATGTCTCATCAGCGTGCTGTGTGTAATGCCTCATCAGCATGCTTTGTGCAATGCCTCATCAGCGTGCTGTGTGTAATGTCTCATCAGCGTGCTGTGTGTAGTTCCTCATCAGTGTGCTTTGTGCAATGCCTCATCAGCGTGCTGTGTGTAATGCCTAATCAGCGTGCTTTGTGCAATGCCTCATCAGCGTGCTGTGTAATGTCTCATCAGCGTGCTGTGTGTAATGTCTCATCAGCGTGCTGTGTTTAATGTCTCATCAGCGTGCTTTGTGCAATGCCTCATCAGCGTGCTGTGTAATACCTCATCATTGTGTTTTATATAATGCCTCATTGCCTCATCAGCGTGCCTTGTGTAATGCCTCATCAGCGTGCTTTGTGTAATGCCTCATCAGCGTGCTTTGTGTAATGCCTCATCAGCGTGCTTTGTGTAATGCCTCATCAGCGTGCTTTGTGTAATGCCTCATCAGCGTGCTTTGTGCAATGCCTCATCAGCGTGCTTTGTGTAATGCCTCATCAGCGTGCTTTGTGTAATGCCTCATCAGCGTGCTTTGTGCAATGCCTCATCAGCGTGCTTTGTGCAATGCCTCATCAGCGTGCTTTGTGTAATGCCTCATCAGCGTGCTTTGTGTAATGCCTCATCAGCGTGCTGTGTAATACCTCATCATTGTGTTTTATATAATGCCTCATCAGCGTGCCTTGTGTAATGCCTCATCAGCGTGCTTTGTATAATGCCTCATCACTGTGCTGTGTAATGTCTCATCAGCGTGCTGTGTGTAATGTCTCATCAGCGTGCTGTGTGTAATGCCTCATCAGCGTGCTGTGTGTAATGCCTCATCAGTGTGCTTTGTGCAATGCCTCATCAGTGTGCTTTGTGCAATGCCTCATCAGCGTGCTGTGTAATGCCTAATCAGCGTGCTGTGTAATGCCTAATCAGCGTGCTGTGTAATGCCTCATCAGCATGCTTTGTGCAATGCCTCGATAAGCGTGCTTTGTGCAATGCCTCATCAGCGTGCTGTGTGTAGTGCCTCATCAGTGTGCTTTGTGCAATGCCTCATCAGCGTGCTTTGTGTAATGCCTCATCAGCGTGCTTTGTGTAATGCCTCATCAGCGTGCTGTGTAATACCTCATCATTGTGTTTTATATAATGCCTCATTGCCTCATCAGCGTGCCTTGTGTAATGCCTCATCAGCGTGCTTTGTGTAATGCCTCATCAGCGTGCTTTGTGTAATGCCTCATCAGCGTGCTTTGTGTAATGCCTCATCAGCGTGCTTTGTGCAATGCCTCATCAGCGTGCTTTGTGTAATGCCTCATCAGCGTGCTTTGTGTAATGCCTCATCAGCGTGCTTTGTGCAATGCCTCATCAGCGTGCTTTGTGTAATGCCTCATCAGCGTGCTTTGTGTAATGCCTCATCAGCGTGCTTTGTATAATGCCTCATCACTGTGCTGTGTAATGTCTCATCAGCGTGCTGTGTGTAATGTCTCATCAGCGTGCTGTGTGTAATGCCTCATCAGCGTGCTGTGTGTAATGCCTCATCAGTGTGCTTTGTGTAATGCCTCATCAGCGTGCTTTGTGCAATGCCTCATCAGTGTGCTTTGTGCAATGCCTCATCAGCGTGCTGTGTAATGCCTAATCAGCGTGCTTTGTGCAATGCCTCATCAGTGTGCTTTGTGCAATGCCTCATCAGCGTGCTGTGTAATGCCTAATCAGCGTGCTGTGTAATGCCTAATCAGCGTGCTGTGTAATGCCTCATCAGCATGCTTTGTGCAATGCCTCGATAAGCGTGCTTTGTGCAATGCCTCATCAGCGTGCTGTGTGTAGTGCCTCATCAGTGTGCTTTGTGCAATGCCTCATCAGCGTGCTTTGTGTAATGCCTCATCAGCGTGCTTTGTGTAATGCCTCATCAGCGTGCTGTGTAATACCTCATCATTGTGTTTTATATAATGCCTCATTGCCTCATCAGCGTGCCTTGTGTAATGCCTCATCAGCGTGCTTTGTGTAATGCCTCATCAGCGTGCTTTGTGTAATGCCTCATCAGCGTGCTTTGTGTAATGCCTCATCAGCGTGCTTTGTGCAATGCCTCATCAGCGTGCTTTGTGTAATGCCTCATCAGCGTGCTTTGTGTAATGCCTCATCAGCGTGCTTTGTGCAATGCCTCATCAGCGTGCTTTGTGTAATGCCTCATCAGCGTGCTTTGTGTAATGCCTCATCAGCGTGCTTTGTATAATGCCTCATCACTGTGCTGTGTAATGTCTCATCAGCGTGCTGTGTGTAATGTCTCATCAGCGTGCTGTGTGTAATGCCTCATCAGCGTGCTGTGTGTAATGCCTCATCAGTGTGCTTTGTGTAATGCCTCATCAGCGTGCTTTGTGCAATGCCTCATCAGTGTGCTTTGTGCAATGCCTCATCAGCGTGCTGTGTAATGCCTAATCAGCGTGCTTTGTGCAATGCCTCATCAGCGTGCTTTGTGTAATGCCTCATCAGCGTGCTTTGTGTAATGCCTCATCAGCGTGCTTTGTGCAATGCCTCATCAGCGTGCTTTGTGTAATGCCTCATCAGCGTGCTTTGTGTAATGCCTCATCAGCGTGCTTTGTGCAATGCCTCATCAGCGTGCTTTGTGTAATGCCTCATCAGCGTGCTTTGTGTAATGCCTCATCAGCGTGCTTTGTATAATGCCTCATCACTGTGCTGTGTAATGTCTCATCAGCGTGCTGTGTGTAATGTCTCATCAGCGTGCTGTGTGTAATGCCTCATCAGCGTGCTGTGTGTAATGCCTCATCAGTGTGCTTTGTGTAATGCCTCATCAGCGTGCTTTGTGCAATGCCTCATCAGTGTGCTTTGTGCAATGCCTCATCAGCGTGCTGTGTAATGCCTAATCAGCGTGCTTTGTGTAATGCCTAATCAGCGTGCTTTGTGTAATGCCTCATCAGCGTGCTGTGTGTAATGCCTCATCAGCGTGCTGTGTGTAATGCCTCATCAGCATGCTTTGTGCAATGCCTCGATAAGCGTGCTTTGTGCAATGCCTCATCAGCGTGCTGTGTGTAATGCCTCATCAGCATGCTTTGTGCAATGCCTCGATAAGCGTGCTTTGAGCAATGCCTCGATAAGCGTGCTTTGTGCAATGCCTCATCAGCGTGCTGTGTGTAGTGCCTCATCAGTGTGCTTTGTGCAATGCCTCATCAGCGTGCTTTGTGTAATGCCTCATCAGCGTGCTGTGTAATACCTCATCATTGTGTTTTATATAATGCCTCATTGCCTCATCAGCGTGCCTTGTGTAATGGCTCATCAGCGTGCTTTGTGTAATGCCTCATCAGCGTGCTTTGTGTAATGCCTCATCAGCGTGCTTTGTGTAATGCCTCATCAGCGTGCTTTGTGCAATGCCTCATCAGCGTGCTTTGTGTAATGCCTCATCAGCGTGCTTTGTGTAATGCCTCATCAGCGTGCTGTGTAATACCTCATCATTGTGTTTTATATAATGCCTCATTGCCTCATCAGCGTGCTTTGTGTAATGCCTCATCAGCGTGCTGTGTGTAATGCCTCATCAGCGTGCTTTGTGTAATGCCTCATCAGCGTGCTTTGTGTAATGCCTCATCAGCGTGCTGTGTGTAATGCCTCATCAGCGTGCTTTGTGCAATGCCTCATCAGCGTGCTGTGTAATACCTCATCATTGTTTTATATAATGCCTCATCAGCGTGCTTTGTGTAATGCCTCATCAGCGTGCTTTGTGTAATGCCTCATCAGCGTGCTTTGTGCAATGCCTCTTCAGCGTGCTGTGTAATACCTCATCATTGTTTTATATAATGCCTCATCAGCGTGCTGTGTGTAATGCCTCATCAGCGTGCTTTGTGCAATGCCTCATCAGCGTGCTGTGTGTAATGCCTCTTCAGCGTGCTGTGTGTAATGCCTCATCAGCGTGCTGTGTGTAATGCCTCATCATTGTGCTTTATGTAATGCCTCATCAGCGTGCTGTGTGTAATGCCTCATCAGCGTGCTGTGTGTAATGCCTCATCAGCGTGCTGTGTAATGCCTCATCAGTGTGCTGTGTGTAATGCCTCATCAGCTTGCTGTGTGTAATGCCTCATCAGCGTGCTTTGTGTAATGCCTCATCATTGTGCTTTATGTAATGCCTCATCATTGTGCTTTGTGTAATGCCTCATCATTGTGCTTTATGTAATGCCTCATCAGTGTGCTGTGTGTAATGCCTCATCAGTGTGCTGTGTGTAATGCCTCATCAGCGTGCTTTGTGCAATGTCTCATCAGTGTGCTGTGTGTAATGCCTCATCAGCCTGCTGTGTAATGCCTCATCAGTGTGCTGTGTGTAATGCCTCATCAGCGTGCTGTGTGTAATGCCTCATCAGCGTGCTGTGTGTAATGCCTCATCAGCGTGCTGTGTAATACCTTATTATTGTGCTTTATATAATGCCTCATCAGCGTGCTTTGTGTAATTCCTCATTATTGTGCTTTGTGTAATGCCTCATCAGCGTGCTTTA
Organism: Ranitomeya imitator; assembly: GCF_032444005.1. Classification (NCBI taxonomy): domain Eukaryota; kingdom Metazoa; phylum Chordata; class Amphibia; order Anura; family Dendrobatidae; genus Ranitomeya; species Ranitomeya imitator. Next base: position 728,176,309 of record NC_091284.1, on the reverse strand, counting down.
TGTAATGCCTCATTATTGTGCTTTGTGCAATGCCTCATCATTGTGCTTTATATAATGCCTCATCGGCGTGCTTTGTGTAATGCCTCATCGGCGTGCTTTGTGTAATGCCTCATTATTGTGCTTTGTGTAATGCCTCATCATTGTGCTTTATATAATGCCTCATCAGCGTGCTTTGTGTAATGCCTCATCAGCGTGCTTTGTGTAATGCCTCATCGGCGTGCTTTGTGTAATGCCTCATTATTGTGCTGTGTTTAATGCCTCATCAGTGTGCTGTGTGTAATGCCTCATTATTGTGCTGTGTGTAATGCCTCATCATTGTGCTTTATGTAATGCCTCATCAGCGTGCTTTGCCAATCAGCACTTGTTTCTCAATTTTAATACGGAATTTTAATAAAGTACTTTAGACCGTTCTGCTCACTTTGTGCCCTGTACGTCTGTCGTTCTTTAGACCTAGGGGTGTGTGCTTCACATGGTCCTGTTGAACGCAGCGGACGATTGTGATGTGATCCTAGCTCACTTACTGACGCGTTGTTCTTGATGCTGTCCTTTTTTACTGATCCATTGTATTTTTTTGTTTTCTAGGCCTTTTCACGAACAGACAGACTTCTGAAACATAAGCGGATGTGCCAGGGCTGCCACACCAAAATTGCCGAAACAGAGTATGTGTTGTAGCTTATGAATGTGTTTGGCACGTCCTGTAATCTCTACATGCAGATTATGTTCTTTTACTCAGGACGTAAATATTCTCAGTCCTGTTTTATAATTTCAGCATCTGAAAAAAAAAATGTACTGACAGGCACGGGACTGGTGACAGGATGACTTTTATATAAAGCTGACCACTTCCGGCTCACAATTGTGCACCGTGACGTTTCCTAGGCTCAGATTATTATGATCCATAAACTATATAAATGTGTATGTATAGAAATGTATATCTATGTAGAGCGACTCTGACAGGGCGCCCCTGATTGTCGATACTTTTTGGAAAGCTGTTATAGCAGCGATGGGCTGATATTTGTTTTACCCCCAAAGGTTGCTGGTTCTGTGTGCAGCGCCTCTGCAATAAGGAGGTGCAACATTTCCACAGTACTAGAAATTACCTAAAATATTCCTACTATTCCTTGGTTCTTGCACTTTTGGAGCAGGGGCTACTGACTTTTTAATGGAAATCTGTCCTCTACCAATGAACTATGGTATAAATTAAATTTTTATTTGAAATACTACTTAAAGGGTTATTTTCCTCTTTCTTAAGGAGCGCACCGCTCCTCTGCTCCTTGTCAGAAGGCGACACGCTCCTGAAGATTGACTGTTCCAGCGATTCGGCCACCTTCAGAGCAGCGCTCTCAAGGTCTAAAGCATAGAACAAGTGTGAGCTTCTCGTCAAGGAGACCGTCTACTGCTGATGGATCTCAGCGGTGGTTGGTAACCTAGGCAATGAGCAGTAAACTAGATTTAAAAATCCCTCTCTTCTCGAGAATGGTGAGGGTTTTTTTTTTTATACTAGCTATTTTGAAATGTTACCTTTTTTCATTGGAAAAAAAAAAACCCTTTTATGAATTGTTTTATGTCACTATATATAAAATAAAAATCATGCCTATCTACTAAGACACCTGCAAAATGTATCTGAACTGCAAGGGTATGTTCATTGGAGTTTTTATGTGGACTTTTGAGCAGATTTTGCTCCATAATCCACAGACCTCTATTTCTATTGATTTCAGTGTGAAATCCTCGCTGTCCATTATTCATATTTTTATAACTTGTGTTTAAAAACATCAATCACTACTGGTTTTCCATGGAATCTGCACCAAATATTACTTGCAGCCAAAAGACTGCAAAAAAACATTTAAAAAAAAAAACACCCCACAGCAGAATTGAGAACCCTTTCATTGGGGGAAAAAATGTGTGGATTTCTCTTGCAAACATTAAAAAATTGTAGCCCTATCCTAACATCTCCATTATAAAGCTGGAGTGTGATAACATGGGATGCACCAGTCCTAAGGCCATGTTCACACGTTGCGTCCTGTCCCTGCGGGTTTTCCCGCAGCGGATTTGATAAATCTGCAGGGCAAACCCGCTGCGGTTATCCCTGCAGATTTATCACGTTTTGTTCCGCGGTTTCCGCTGCGGGATTTTACTCCTACTATTGATGCTGCATATTCTGCAATATGCAGCATCAATAGTAATGTTAAAAATAATGATATACTGACCCTCTGACGTCCCGATCTCCTCGGCACTGCACCCGGCGGTCCGGTTCCAAAGATGCTGTGCGAGAAGGACCTTCGTGACGTGACGGTCATGTGACCACGACGTCACCGCAGGCCCTGCTCGCACAGCAACCCAGACCGGACGGCCGCGTGCAGCGCTGAGACTTCAGAGGTGAGTATAACATTATTTTTTATTTTAATTCTTTTTTTTACCCACAAATCTGGTTCCCGGGGCCTGGAGGAGAGTCTCCTCTCCTCCACCCCGGGTATAACCCGCACATTATCCGCTTACTTCCCGCATGGTGGGCACAGCCCCATGCGGGAAGTAAGCGGATCAATGCATTCCTATGGGTGCAGAATCGCTGCGATTCTGCACAAGGAAGTGACATGCTGCGGGTTGTAAACTGCTGCGTTTCTGCGTGGTTTTTCCCGCAGCATGTGCACAGCGGTTTCCATTGGTTTACATGTAAATGTAAACGCAATGGAAACTGCAGCGGACCCGCAGCGGCAAAATCGCTGCGGTTCCGCGGTAAAAACCGCAACTTGTGAACATGGCCTAATAGTCACAGCTCACCTCCTCCCCTCCCAGAACAGACCATGTCCACAGCACTCTGCGATAAGTCAGTGAGCGGTCTCCAGGCTCCATCGCCCATGTGTAAAGCAATGCTAAGTATTAGAAGAGCTGCCCCTGCGTTACCTGTACAGAAAGCACAAAAAATCTGCTATTAAAAATGTATCCATATTCAGTAAGAAAACCCAGATGATCCAGTCCCTTTAAACTCTGCGTAGCCTGCTGACCTGCTGCCAATGTCCCATGGCGGCGTGGTTTTGCCGGCGGCCATCCTGGGCTAGCTTTGCATTGCTCCTATTGAGGGGGATTCAGCCAATGAGTGGATATTGGGAAACCCTATTAGTGTAACTCTAGGTGGTTTCTGCTGGGCCAGATCTATCATTTCCATTGTATCGAGTTAAGTTGCAGTATCACAACCAACCTGTAAACAAGAGTGGTGCCCTTTTTTTTTTTTTTTTTTTTTTTTTAAAGACAAAGCAGCCATATTTCTTTTAAATCCTGTCCAATCCCATCAAACACTGGTTTCCGGCCTGTCTGATTTCTTTTATCGCTATATTTCTTTCACAGGGTGCAGTAAAACAATGAATGGAAATGTTTGTACTAACAGTGATTGTGGAAATCCTCTTGTAGTCATGAGCACAATTATTTTAGCTAACGGAGAAAATGCTTTATACTGTTTTGGTCTTTACTAACCTTAGGTCGTTGTATCACCCTTTATTGTGTTACTATATTTTTATAAGAATTTTATTGTAGAAAATTTGTTACATTTAACAGTTTTGCTTTATTTTTTTATCGTCTGATCATTTCAATTATTTTTTTTTTGTAGCAGTAGGCGGCAGGTTCTGATTTTTCTTTGGTTACAAGGAGCTTTTTCCCTTTTAGTTTGTCACGATCCCCAATACGTTTTCTAAAATTCTTTGTAGCTTTTGCAGAAGTTGTTGGACAGCGCTACCGCAAGCTAAAATATTTTGACGTTTTTGTGTCTTTTACCAAACAGGGAAGACTAGCGGTCATTGCATTTGGGGCTGGTGCTGCCAGTTTGTATTGGTAAATGGTGGATTGTTTTTATTGCCGGCATTATTCATGGGGTGCCTTATTTGTAGGTGACGTGAACATTTTTCGGGTATTGATTGTTTCAGCGTGAAAGGTTCAGCTGACAAGTTACCTTCATATCAGGACCCTTTCCAGAACCGATTTCTTCCCTTTATTCTACCATAGTAGGTGGAGGACTGGAGTTATGGAACGAGACGGATTGTTTCTATAATTGGATGTATCTGATAACATTCTGCAAAATCCAACCCCTCCAAAGTCGCTCAGAACATGTTATCTTTCTACTTTAATGGCATCAGACCACCATTAAATATATTAATTGTTTAGATAATAAAAATGCAAATGACATGCGGTTAAAGTGATCAGTCCCTCTCTGGCAGATAAGGACCTAGCATGGCGATGCCCCTTCTACTGCAGACCACCATATACATGCCCTGACAAGCAGGACAGAAAGCGAATACATAAAATACATACATATATTACAATACTTTGCAAAAGTTTTAGGCAGGTGTAGGAAAAATGTTTTAATGTAAGAATGCTTTAAAAAAAGATAGAAGTTTTAATAGCTTATTTTTATCAATTAAAATGCAAAGTGAACATCAGTATTTGGTGTGATCATGCTTGGCCTGCAAAACGGCATCAGTTCAACATACATTAGCAGACAGCTTTTTAAGACACTCGACGGGGAGGTTGTACCAAACATCTTGGAGAGCTAATCACAGATCTTGTGTGGATGTAGGCTTGTACAAGCCTTCTCTCTTCATGTAGTCCCAGATGACTCAATGTTGCGATCAGGGCTCAGTGAGGCCAGATCATCACTCCCGTGACTCCTTGTTCTTCTGTACACTGAAGATCATTCTTAATCTGAGCTAATCTCCTGCTCACATGATCTCTGGTTAGCATTCCCTGACTTCCTGTGATGTCAAAATCTCCCTGAGATCAGGTCTTTGGAAACATATGGGTGGCCATCATTTGCCGTGTGGTTGGGTGGGCGCCATTCAGCAGAGCTCTCATTGCTCCTGCAGATCCAGCTCTTCTTTGTGTATGTATACAGACTGCTATATACCCCATGTAATGTTTATGCTGGGGAGAAGTGGGATGGGTTTAGGCAGAATTAAAGGGGTGTGCTCACTGTTGGCTTGCAGCCCAGCACAAGGTCTGATGGGAAATGTAGTCAGAATGGAGCAGTGGGTCCTGAAAGGGAAGTGTTGGCTGTGCCAGGACACAGGAAGTGAAGCATGGAACTTTCCTAAACAATATATTTGAATATTTAGGGGCATTATGCTTTAATCATTTGACAAAAGCAGTAACTGAGTTAGGGTAGTGGACAGCCTCTTTAATGATATTGACTGGGGTCTTTGTCTTGCTGGGGAATAAATTTGGATCTATCAGACTCCGTTCTGATGTTGTTACATGATGGATAAGTATCTACCTGTATCTCTCAGCATTGAAGGTGCCATTTACCAAATTCCCAACTCTATTTGCTCAAATCCTGTCCTGAACTTGCAGACAACCTCCACCATGCTTCACTGATGCCTGCAGACTCTCATTATTGTACTGCTCTCCAGCCTTTTGGTGAACAAACTGCCTTCTCTTAGGGTATGTGTCCACGTTCAGGATTACATCCAGATTACCTGCGGATTGAACGCTGCTTACAGCTTCAGCGTTGAACCCGCAGCGTCCAGATGTTACAGCATAGTGGAAGGAATTTTTTTAAATCCCGTCTCCACTGTGCGTGCGAACACGCATCCGGCGTCCCTGCATTTACGGACATGCGGCTCGTCTTTTTAGATCGCAGCATGTCTGTTTACATTGCGTTGCCGCAAAGTAAATCACAGGGCCCTATGTATGGGGTGCGGAGATTCCGGATGTGTGCAATTAACACATCCGGGATCACCGCGCTTACAGAAGGGGGTGGCGCTTTGGGCGGAGCAGGTTTTCCGCTCCGTCCAAAGCACCGTGATTACCGACCATGGACACCCACCCTAACAGCCGTATATTTCAATTTTTGAGTCATCCGTCCAGAGCATACCTTGCCATTTTTTGCACTCCGATTCTTATGTTTCTGTGCACAGTCGAGTCACTTGGCCTTGTTTCCATTTTGAAGTGATGATTTTTTTCCCTGCAATCTCCGAACAGTAGTTCATGCAGTTCTGAGCTGATGACACTGCTGGACATCTGATTTTAAAGGGAAGTAAGCATGATGTGTCTTTTATCTGCCGCACTGACTTTCATTGGCTCTTCACTACATCTACAGCCCTTAATGTTGCCCATTTCTTGCTGCTTCTTCAAAAAGAGCTTTAAATATACATGTTGTATCCCCAGTCTACTATGAAAACTTTGCCTGGGAAATCCCTTGCTTATGCAGTATAACTACCCTGTCTTGTTGCTGTGCTCAGTCGTGCCATGGTGTAGGGCCTATTACATGAAACTCTTTCCTAACCTCACCTTTGTAGCTGAGATTTGCTGTTCCTCACCCAATTTAATGCCTCAATACAGCTGTTTCTGTTTGTTAATGACACTGCTTCAACCTGTATTTGAAAGTGTTGATCATTATATCACCTGTTTGGTCAAATTAGTTACTCATAGGCCTGAATGTTATCCTACAAAATCCCTGACTTTCTACCTAGAAGAATTGATGTTGTTTCAAATGCAAAGAGTGGGCACATCAGACATTCATCTTATTTTTATCAATTAATAAAATGCAAACTGTTAACATTTCTATTTTTGATAATTTTTTAAAGCACTTTTCCACAGCTGCCTAAAACATTTGCACGTACAGTGTGTGTGTATATGTGTACGCATACACACACACACACACACTATGTTGCACACACATAATTTGCTTTCTGTCCTGCTTGTCAGACGAAGCAGAGCCTTTGCAGTAGCATGGCTGAATCCTTCCTTCTGTAGGGGTAGTAAGATGAGACTATTTATTCTGCTGCCAGAGGGTGGAGGAGACTGCTCTACTTAGGCCGCTCCCCACAGCACACATTAGATCCATAAAGGTACACTGTTCACTGTGTCCAGCTCCTCTGTTTTCTGTAATGTTACTTCAGAATATCACATTTGTACTCAGTTTTTAATACTTAGAGTTATGAATCCTTGTTCCTCCCCCCCTCTACGGTTTAAAATCCATTTGTTAAATGTTACAGACTACTGGTACATAGTATTATATAAAAATGATCACCATTAAGAAACTGCTTGGTCCTGTATTTCTTTTCTAGACGAGTTGTAGGAGTTATTTTTTTATTTTAATTTACAGATAAATATTATGTGTATTTTACTTTGAACACTGTATTCTATGGCTGTGTGCACACGATGCAGATTTGGTGCAGAAAAATCTGCTGCAGTTCTGCACTAAATCTGCATCTCCTGGCAGAATCCGCAGGTGCGTTTTTTATGCGTTTTTTGTGCACAAATCTGCACAAAAAAACGCATCAAAAACGCACCTGCAGATTTCTATTATGGAGGGGTGCAGAAACGCTGCAGAACTGCACAAAAGAAGTGACATGCACTTCTTTGAAATCTGCAGCGTTTCTGCGCAGATTTTTCTGCACCATGTGCACAGCTTTTTTTTTCACATTGATTTACATTGTACTGTGATCACAGTGCAGTTCTGCAGCGTTTCTGCTGCAGAAAAATCTGCTGCAGTTCTGCACTAAATCTGCATCGTGTGCACATACCCTATCAGTTAGAGACCTGTAAATAGTGTATTACAGGTTAAATGGTGGTGGAAACTAAAAAAAAAAAAACAAACACATTGGGTTTGGGTTTGAATAGCCATTTACTTACCTACAACAAATTGCAGATGCTACTAAAAAAATCTTTGACACTTTTAAGCTGTGTTCACCTTTGTCTAGAGCATAAGCTATCGAACCAGCTTCAAAGATAACCTTTCATCAGGCATTGCCCCTCTAAACCACTGCCACCAACATTTATTCCCAAACATTTAGAAAAAGTTGGAATAACTCGCATGGCATATTCTAATGGGCATACACCAGGCCCCTGAACGTGCCCAGACTATACTGGAAGAGGGGCTGACATACCATCCGACTACCTGCAATTATTGATAAAGGTCGATGTCATCCATGTGATCCCCTCTTTTACTGTACAGTATGGGATCATGCCGTGTCTATGGTTCACCGGTGCGGCATCTAAGACAGAGTGCTCCTTGAAACGTGTAGATCCTGTAGTGACAGCTGGCACATCGGTTTACCCAGAAATGACGTTGGATCTGGGGCATACACAAAAAAAAAAGATTCCTCTTCCCAATTTGGGGCATTTTAACCTTCACTGGATCACACAAGCGGGAGATGATGGGCGTCATGGGGGTGACGAGGTGACTTCAGCAGTGTAAAGGAAGAGCGGCTGCCTTATGATTTTCTCAAAAGGTGGCTTCCATATTCAATTTTGAGCATCATATGGAAGCCAGTGGCCTTAACCATATGATTTAGAGATGGTCTTTCTGATTAATTCACCAGTGTGTTGCACGGACCGGCGTCCCCAGCGGACTGTTGTAGGCCGATTCGCAGACGGCAGTGGAGTTACACAAACTAATTCTTCTATGGACTTTTTCTATGTAGCTATTGATTTAGCTAAATTTCCAATAAACCCTAATAAAAATTTAAATAGAACGTAATGTCTTTTTATGCTTGTTTCATATATGTTAAGATGTTTGTAACAGCTGTGAAGTCAGAAATATATTTTCTGTGTGCCACTGCCCAGCTAAATGAATAGCTTTAATGTAAAGTCGCTGCCTCTCTCCAGAGCTTTCACATGAATTATGTAATCTGTTCTGTTGTAAGAAGGTTTAGTTTTAATTTGAAGTTTTTTTTTTTTCACTTTTACCTTTTTTACTATTTTGATTTTAACATTAGCGTAGTGACTTTTTTTTCTGAATACATGCAGTTTTATAGCACTGTACAGTCTATTGTATCCTTTGCCCTATTACCAGTGTGTGTAGAATATTTAAATAAACTTGTGATTTTTTTATACATATTCTTTGTTTCATCTGTTTTTCTTCTTCTCTGGTTCTTAAAACCAGACTGGTCTTTAGTGGGAAAAGATTCAGTATAAGCTGTATTTTTATATTTCTCTAAATTCCTATTTATTCTGGTTTCGAGTCCAGTAGGCGGGCCCGCTCAATTGTCAACGTTCTATCGTAGCATAACTCCGCCCACTGGACTCTAAGGCTGGGATCTCACATGCGAGAAATACGGCTAAGTCTCGCATGTTAATACCCGGCTCTGCCACCGTCACTCAGGAGCGGAGCGTGCGGCTCCATGTATTGCTATTCGGCCGCACGCTCCGCTCCTGAGTGACGGCGGCAATGCCGGGTATTAACTTGCGAGACTCGGCCGTGTTTCTCGCATGTGTGATCCCGGCCTAAGAGAGCACAGATTTAGGTCTGTAAAATACTAGTTATATCAAATCTTTTTCGAATAACCCATATACATATGTTATTGTATAACTTTCCTCTTGGCTGAAGATAATCCAAGAAGAGTGAAGTGAGTTAACCATCTTTGAGAGACAAACTTTTTTGTTTTACTGAAAATGCATGGAAAAGTAATGCGAGCATTCTTATTTTTTCCCCAAAGCTTGTTATCTTGCTCCACTCATCCTGGGAGCCAAGAGAAAAGGTAAGAAAGGACACATTTGTATATCGATCTGTTCTGCTCCTTCTCTGAGGTGCTGCTAACATCATCGATTTCATGACAGATTCGCTATATTGGTGAATGGATCTGACAATAAATAACAGCTATTTTGTTACGATTCTAATGCCGTCTAAAGCTCGTCATGCACATCTATGCTTTTATAATATAACAATTAGACATCTCTATCATGGAAGAATTCGTCAAGATCAATGGGGATCTTTTATTCCAGATTGACACAAACCGTAAATGTAGCCCTCCGCATCGGGCCCTACTGGACCATGTTGTATAAAACGCTCCTTAGAGTTTTTCCTCTTAGAGATTAATGCTAATAAATTAACAGGTGGGGGTGTTAATATGCGGGTGTTTCCACTATGCAATCAATGCTAGACTTTGCTGGGACACACAATGCCGAGTTGCCCCCCCTTCCTGACCACCCATTTTTATGAGCCACAATGGAGAACAGCTAGGTAACCGTAGACCCCCCCCCCTCCCAGTGGCAGACCTATTTTGTCAATGTATTAAATACATCTCCCAGAGTTCAATGCAAAAATGCTTTAAAAATGGGAAGAAAAAGCTACGCGTGGCCACACGGTTTCCATGGATCAGCCATCTCCCAGTGTAAAGCATGTGGACAAAATATTCTAGCGAATATTATAACAAATCCCAGAATTGTAGACAATTATTTTTTCATCCAAATAGATTGTAACCTGGTTACAAAAAAAATAGCATTTTTCTTTAGAGCAGAACTTTGACTTTTCCAAGCAGGATGTATACTTTGTTTTATTGTTCTGTCAATACAATAGTAGTAAAGAGCTTGTCACTAACTTTGTTAGCATGCACTAATAATGATGCATGCCTTTTATATTGACTGATGGGTATGATTTAGCCTTTGCAAAGTTATGTCCCAAAATCAAGGCTTTGTTCGCCTTTGTATGATGGAAAGCGCATGTATTTGGATGCATTACACAATATATGTGACGCCCATGTCTGACCTACAAGGCTGCCATTGAATTTAGCATAATTTGGTTTGAATCACTTCCTTATCAAAGGAGAGCCACCATTTCTACCTCAGATCTACTGCTAAAGACTTTGCAAACTTACAGTAAAATATATATGTTTTAGGTCGGGGGCAAGTTTATCCTCATACTCGCCAAGTTTCGGTATTCACAGAGAAGTGTACCTTAACACAGGTAAGAGACGGTCCCACAGTGCTGCAGAGACCCTAAATAATTGTATTAGGTGCCAAGACCCTCAGTGTGCCAACCTGTTATGTCGTAGGGGAGCGTCCATTCGAATGTGATATGTGCGACATGAAGTTTGTTCAGAAATATCATCTGGACAGACACAAACGAGTTCACAGCGGAGAGAAGCCGTACCAGTGCGAGCGATGCCTGCAGGTGAGTGATGCCCCAAATGTTGACATTTTTTCAGCCATCCATGATTGGTGCAAACTTAGTATTGATGAATTTATACAGTGTATATATAAAGTCTACATACCCCAAAATGCCAGGTTTTTGGCTTGTAATAAAAAAAAATTCAAACCTAGAAGAATCCTCAGAACTTTACCCACCTTTACTATCTCCCATAACCTGTTCAATTCAATTGAAAAATAAACTGAAAATGATCTGTTGAAAAAGTAATAAAATAATGGACTTGCATAAATATGCACATCCTTACACAAATACTTTGTTGAAGTACCCTTTGAATATGTGACGGCATTCATTATTGAGTAGAATTCTATCAGCCTGGAATATCTACCGTAGAATTGGATATCTTTGCCCACTCTTACTTGCTGTAGCTCCAAATCTATCAGATTGCGAGGGCATCTCCTTGGTACAGCGCCCTCTTCAGGTCACCGACAAATTTTGAATAGGATTCAGGTCTGGACTCCAGCTGGGCCATTCCAAAACTTGGATCGTATTCTGGTGAAGCCATTCTATTGTTGATTTGGAAGTATGCTTGGGGTCATTATCGTGCTAAAAAGTTTTCATTTCATTTTTTTTTAGCAGAGGCCTGAAAGTGTAGACTCAAAATTGACTGATATATTGAGCGGTTCACAATTCCCTCCACCTTGATTAACATTCAAATTTTTACTGTCAAAAAACACTTAAAAGCATAACTCTGCCTCCACCATGCTTCACTATGGATATGGTGTTCTTTTGATAATGTGCAGAGTTAGCTTTGCACTACATATACCTTTAGGAATTATTACCAAAAAATTATTTGATCTCCTTAGACCAAAACACGTTTTGCCACATGATTTTGACAGACTTGTAGGTTTTGGCAAAACATAACTGAGCTTGGATTTTTTTTCTTTTGTAAGAAAAGTTTTCCATCTTTCCACCCTTCCCCACAAGCCAGAATTATGAAGAATATGGGGGATTATTGTCACATGTAGTACACAACCAGTGTTTGCCAAAAATTCTTGCAGCTCCTTTAATGTTGCTGTAGGTCTATTGTCAGCTTAAAGGGCCAATTTTGTCTTTTCATCAATATTTCAGGGACGTCCTGTTCTAGGTAATATCACTGTTGTGCCAAAATTAAGTTACTACTTCATAAAAAATGGAGGATCCAACTCAATGAGGTAGTGACGAAAACTATTCATTGAAAAACGTGCTCGGTAGAGGATAAAAACAAAAGTGTAAACAGTAGATAAAATGCGATACCAATGCGTTTCTGGTGACTAGGAACCCTTAATCATCACTACTTCTCGATAACCTTCTTCACAGCGCTTCATTGTATCTCTAATGCATTAGAAGAAAAATTTTTGTACCCATCTCCTGACTGATCACTTTCAGCAATTAGATCTCTTTGCTGTGTTGTAAGCTGTTTTCGGAGCATGGCTTTTTCTGTAAAAATGCAACTAAGAAAATGTCAAGAAAATTATATCAGAACAGCTGAACGTTATATGGGGTTAATCAGAATGATGGCTGCTGTGTACTGACGACTGTTTACCATGAGTGTAAATGGGATTAGCCAATACTGAACACAACCACATCCCCAGTCATAAGAGGGCATTCACACTTATGCAACCATATTATATTTTCCCCTTTAAAGTAAGTTTACTTTATTGTTCAATAGAATTGTACTTATTATTTTTTATATTAAAGGTGAGAAAAGTTCTGGAAAAAAAATTGTTCACATACTCCATGTTCCAAATTATTATACAAATTGGATTTAAGTGTCATAAAGATTTAATTGTTTTGTTTTTCAAATAAACTTGTGGATGGTATTGTGTCTCAGGGCTCAATGGATCACTGAAATCAATCTTAAACTCGTGTTAATTAGTTTTCCAGGTGATTCTAATTAAAGGAAAACTACTTAAAAATTATGTTCCACATTATGAAGCAGGCCACAGGTTTCAATCAATATGCGAAATAAAAAGGATCTCTCTGCTGCTGAAAAGCATTAATTAGTGCAATGCCTTGGACAAAGTATGAAAACATTAGATATTTCACGAAAACTTAAGAGTGATCATCATACTGTGAAGAGATTTGTGACTGAAACAGAGCACAGACAGAGTTCATGCAGATAAAGGCATAATGAGGAAGGTTTCTGCCAGACAAATTCATTGGATTAAGAGAGCAGCTGCCAAAATAACATTACAAAGCAGCAGTTATTTGAAGCTGCTGGTGCCTCTGGAGTCCCTCAAACCTCAAGGTGTAGGATCCTTCAGAGGCTTGCTGTGGTGCATAAACCTACTATTCGGCCACCCCTAAATAGTGTTCACAAGCAGAAATGGTTGCAGTGAGCCTAGACATACATGAAGACTAATTTTCAAAGAGTCTTGTTTACTGATGAGTGTTGAGCAACACTGAATGGTCCAGATGGATGGTGGATGGCCAGCATGTCGTGGAGGAGTCATGTTTTGGGCTGGAATCATGGGGAAACAGCTGGTAGGGCCCTTTAAGGTTCCTGAACGTGTGAAAATGACCTCTGCAAAGTATATAGAGTTTCTGACTGACAACTTTCTTCCATGGTCTAAAAAGCAGAAACGTGCCTTCAGGAGCAAAATCATCTTCATGCATGACAATGCCCCATCTCATGCTGCAAATACCTCTGAGTCATTGGCTGCTATGGGCATAAAAGGAGATAAATTCATGGTGTGGCCATCATCTTCCCCTGACCTCAACCCTATAGAGAACCTTTATAGTATCATCAAGCAAAAGACCTATGAGGGTGGGAAGCAGTTCACATCAAAACAGCAGCTCTGGGAGGCGATTCTGACTTCATGCAAAGACATACAAGCAGAAACTCTCCAAAAACTCACAAGTTCAATGGATGCAAGAATTGTGAAGATGATATCAAAGAAGGGGTCCTATGTTAACATGTAACTTGGCCTGTTAGGATGTTTTGGAGTTAAATAGCTTTTTTGTTCAATGAATGTGACCTCTTAAAGCTACAAATTCCACAAATGAGCATTTTCAGTTCTTTAAAACATATCAAATGGTTAGAAATTCTACTGTGCCTAATAATTTGGAACAGTGCATTTTGAGTTTTTATTCATTTTAAAGATTATACTGTTATCATTGGGAGGTTTCTTCAATAAAATGCGATGTATAATCTAACGGGTGATGACTTTTATTAGACTGACTGTCATTTGCACCGACCATTTAGGAAAATCCGAGAAAAATTATTTGCATAATAATTTGGAACATGGTGTACACAACCCGCTCCCCCCCCCCGCCCCCCCCCCCCCCAAAAAATGAAAGCACTTGGGCAAATCATCAAAATCCGATGCTGGCAGCTCGTTTTGCAATTGCTGATCAATGATTGCCCAGATGTGCTCAATGGGAGACAAGTCCAGAGATGTTGCCAGCCGTGGTTGCACATTTAGGTCACGCAGGCTGAACTCTGTGTGCGCACTGTTCTTCTTTGCCCAAAAATTAAATGGCCAAGGGCCAGAATAACCGCGCTAGTTAAGCTCTATGGCCCACTGGCAATCTGTACTGGGCCACCAGGGCTGTGGTTTGATCGTCTTTGGACTATAGTGACACATAGGCGCTGCTTACTCCTCTCTCCCTATTGATAACACATGAACACTTAGCCAATGATTCATGTTTATACAAGCGTCTGGAGAGATGGCTGTCTGCTAAATGAGACTACATTTGACAAACAGCTCAAAGGTTTATGGGCACCTTTTATGGTATATTTGTGCTGAGATTTTTTTGTTTTTTTCCAATCAAAAATTGAGGTTTTCTGGAGAGTTTCTGCTGAAAAAACTGTGTTAACATAGCAATACAGATGGAGCACCAACTGGCAATCTTTTCTTGCAGCTACCACAGAAGGCGTGCTGGAGGGCCACATGTTGGCCTCTTAGGTTCTGATTATATAATTGCATTTTTTCTGTCTCCCTCAGGCTTTCTCTAGGACGGACCGCCTTCTGAAACATAAGCGGATTTGTCAGGGGTGCCACACGAAACCTGAAATAAACCTTGTGTTGTGAACTTCAGTGGAATGTCGGCCGATCTCCAACGCTCAGGACTCATTTACTATCAGTACTGATAAATCAAATCCATCAACATTTCTGTGATTCAAGACACAGGGCTGATTACGAGGTCTGCCTACCAGGTCTTACTTTGCAAGCTGTAATAATAAAAAGGCCAAACGTATTTTATAGAAAAGACTAAGCAATATTCATCAGTTTGTCTGAAACTGGTAAATATTTCTCACTTCGTGGAAGGAGATGACTCTGGTCTGATACTTAAAGTGGCAGATCTCCATTTGTTATCCTTTAAGTGTATTTAAAGGGCTTGTCTCATGTTATTAAATGGGTAAAATTAGATAGGTCTTGGAAAACGAACCTCTTATTAAAATTCCTCATCGTTCTCAAGAACTGAGGGATGTTTAATTCTGTGGTGTATAGCTTGTGGCTTAGGTTACCAAGCGCTTTAAAAGTGGCCAGTCTCCTAGGCAAGACATGCATGCTTGCAGATTGGTTTGCAATTTGCAAGCCCTGCTCTGAAGCTGGCACAACCTCTAATAGCATATGAGTAAAGCTGAGAAGACTCTCAAGTGCAGACGGAAGTAAGACGCGATAATTTCAGCTGCCAGAGGGGGAAGGGGAGTGATTCTGTTCAGAGCCCAGCCCCCAACATTATAGATTAGCAACAGCAACAATCATGATGATATTTATGCTTTAAACGCAGCGGAATGTATAACCAGAAAATGACCTATTGCTTAAATCAGAATGTTAAATGTTTTTGTAATTGTTTTAATTTTTCAGATCACAATCTTTATTAGAAGACACAAAAAGTACACCGACTAACTCAGACCCTATGTTTTGTATTGAAATGTTTATGTGCAAAAGTGATTTAGAAGGGAGAAGGAGCAGGCGAGTTGTGACATTGCCGGTTGTGAATGGTGGATCCTATGTTATCTGCGGTGTATAGAGTCATTACCTGCCACTGTAACCTGATCGTAATGAGATTTATGAAAAGTCTTTTATAAAGTACAGGAGGTACAAGTCTCTAAAGTCCCTTATATGCTGTAGATGGCTGATGGTTGGGCCATTTGGCCGGTAGCTGTCGCTCCCCATACACTCGGGCACTCGCTTTGCTGAGGTCTCCTGTGTTCTCATATGACATGTCTGCCAGTGACCCATCTCTGGGACATCAAAAGCATTGGTGTATTTAATTCCCCTGGCAATCATCTGTCCGGGCCCCCCATATGCATTAGACTGCCTGCTGATCCCACCAATGTTAGTCTGATGTGTATGGGGGGGCTTAAATTAGCCCTGGTGGGCAGTATAAAAATTATAAAAAAGACTTCTGATTTTTAGTGCATTTTCTGATGATACATTTTCTTCAAAACAGCTATTAGCTTTTCAGGACTTGCAGACTGATGATGATACCTGGACTAACCCCATAATACTGCTTCTTACGGAACTCTCCTCCCCCGCCATGACTGACAAGTATTTGTAGTGACCGCAGCAGCTCGTTGCCAGCATCTATTACCCTGTGAGATACGCTGAACAGAGGTTTATGTGACCACTTTATGGAACTACTAAATGTATATTCTGCAGGACACACTAGTGTGAGACGAGGGAGGATTGGCAGAAAATACTGTGTAATCTGCACAGAAAGGTGATGTTGATAAACTACATGAGATGGCTACACTGGAGTTTAATGATGTCTAAATGTTGTTACATGAAATCTCCCTCCTCGATCTCTTACCGTGAATCTTTAGAGGCAGCAGACCATTCTGGAGTATATGGTGTAGATTGGCGGATTGCGCTGACTGCCCTCGTACCTGTGGGCCTTTGACAGGCCGAGATCCATTTCGCCCCCTACTCTCTCTTGCTAGGATCCACTGAACACTGGCATTGTGTAGTCCTATTTCTGAAATCCTAATCTGACGTATTTGAGAAACAGATAATCACAAATTTATTCTATAGCATTAAAATGACCAGGTTAGAATTTTTTTTTCTCTCCGGTATATGTAGTGTGCAGCTTCTTTGCAGAGGTCGGACTATTTCTTTTTGTAGCTTATTGTTTTGGGCCGGTTTCACGCATCTGTGTCGGTATGGATCATCATCTGCAGACTGGCCATGGATCTTCTCACCTGAACTCGAAGGCCTCATGTATGCCTATGAGGTTGATAAGTTTGGGTCCAGACCCCCGCACCCAGTTTATACATCACAGTCCATGTTTTACATTGAAGTGTGAAATTAGCCGTAGGGCTGTTTCCTTTGACCCCCAACAATCACTCAATAGACCCCACAGCTCAGCAGGCCGGATCTCACAGCTCCTGGCTGAGTGTGTATATGGATATGTCTTTTTACATCAACTAAGGAACTTGCCCCTCAGACTGAGGGGTCATCACAACAGAGACCCTAATCAGAGGACAATAAAACATTCCTTATCTAAGAGCTGGTCCAATATTTATGGACATAACTGTTTATCACTGATGATAATTCTGCTTCATGTCACCTGTCTTATCCATGGTTCCCCCCCCTTTTTTTTCTGTGCTATGTTGTGCATAAATATGTGATTCTTCAGAATTTGTTTTAGTCTTTGCCTGATGAAGAGATCTAAGTAGTCTCGAAAGCTTGCAATTTGTTACCATCTTTTCAGTTAGCCATTAAAAGTTATCAACCACTGAGGACTCTCAATTCTAAATATTTTTCTATATGGATCAAGGGACAGATTTAATGAAATCCTGTTCTTTGTAGCCTTCAGAGGTGAAGCATGCTCACCTCAGCTCTATTCAGCTTTAAAAGCCCTGATCTTGTGATTGTTGGGGGTCACAGCAGTCAGACATGGATTAATTTACTGCTTATGTAACCAATTAGCTTTTTGCGCCATAATCCCATTTTCAGAGAGGAATGTGGTATTACTGCACAGAGTGGGAGTAATAGGAATAATGTGGGCGGTGGAGAGGATAAATGTTGATTGTTATCTAAATGGAGTATGTTAGGTTAATTTAAGGGGATCTGTAGGCATGATTTCACCTCCCAAACGATCTGTGCATGTAGCTCTTTCAATGACAAGTCTAGCAATACGTTTACATGGCCAGTCCATTTCTCCATTACTGAGAAATCAATGTTTGAATTGATTAGCAAATTAGGTTGTAGAACTGAAGCCTCTGTCACTCCAGCTCTATTCCCTACCCAGCACATCGTCGTCCTGCTTCACCGACAGCCTCTATGCTGTGCGACTTCAGGTATAGGAGCCATCAGTTAAAGGGAGTCTGTCACCCCCAAAATCGTGAGTGAGGTAAGCACACCGACATCAGGGGCTTATCTACAGCATTCTGTAATGCTGTAGATAAGCCCACGATGTATCCTGAAAGATGAGAAAAAGACGTTAGATTATACTCACCCAGGGGTGGTCCCGCTGCTGGTCCGGCGCCTCCCATCTTCATCAGATGATGTCCTCTTCTGGTCTTCACGCTGCGGCTCCGGCGCAGGCGTACTTTGTCTGTCCTGTTGAGGGCAGAGCAAAGTACTGCAGTGCGCAGGTGTCAGGAAAGGTCAGAGGCCCAGCGCCCTGCAGTACTTTACTCTGCACTCAACAGGGCCGACAAGTACGCCTGCGCCGGAGCCGCAGCGTGAAGACCAGAAGAGGACGTGATCTGATGAAGATGGGAGGCCCCGGACCGGACAGCAGGGGGACCACCCCTGGGTGAGTATAATGTAACATCTTTTTCTCATCTTTTAGGATACATCGGGGGCTTATCTACAGCATTACAGAATGCTGTAGATAAGCCCCTGATGCCGGTGGGCTTACCCCACCCACGATTTTGGGTGGTGAGGGAACCTGTCACCCCCCAGGCGTTTGAAACTAAAAGCCACCTTGTGCAGCAGTAATGCTGCATTCTGACAAGGTGGCTCTTTTAGTTCTGGGTGCTGTAACTGCAGAAATAATCAGTTTTGTAATTTGTCCTAAATACCTTTTCTTCAGTCAAGGAGGCAGGCCTTTCCCCCTGCTGCAGACGCCACACAGCCGTCACTCAGGTCTTCTTGGCGCCGGGCGCCGCCTCCTCAGCGCTGTTTTGAAATGAGCCAGTGCCTGCGCTCTTTTCTCCTGCCTTGGGCAGGCGCAGTGAGCGCTGCCCGTCTGTCCTCATATGCAGTCCAGCTGACTGCGCCTGTGCGAACGCCCTGCCTGTGAATCCCAGCCCCGCAGTGTCTTCTGATTTATTCATACTACGGGGCTGGGATTCACAGGCAGGGCGTCCGCACAGGCACAGTCAGCTGGACTGCATATGAGGACAGACGGGCAGCGCTCACTGCGCCTGCCCAAGGCAGGAGAAAAGAGCGCAGGCGCTGGCTGTTTTCAAAACAGCGCTGAGGAGGCGGCGCCCGACGCCAAGAAGACCTGAGTGACGGCTGTGTGGCGTTTGCAGCAGGGGGGAAAGGCCTGCCTCCAGGACTGAAGAAAGGTATTTAGGACAAATTACAAAACGGATCATTTCTGCAGTTACAGCACCCAGAACTAAAAAAGCCACCTTGTCAGAATGCAGCATTACTGCTGCACAAGATGGCTCTTTTAGTTTCAAACGCCTGGGAGGGGTGACATGTTCCCTTTAAGCAAGACGAAGTGGCTCTGGGTGAGGAATAGAACTGGAGTGACAGAGGCTTCAGATCTACAAATGGTTCTTTGGCCTCAATTGCATATCATTTCCATGTAAAGCTATTGCTAGACTTGTCCTTTGAAAGAGCGACATGTGGATTTTAGTTTGGTTGTGAAATCCTGCTGACTGATTCCTTTTCTCCCTTAAAATGGACATACCGTTAGATCATGCTGCAGATTCAGAAATACATAGACAGAGCGGCCTGACTACTGCCTTTGTGAGTCGAGTGTTGAGAACTCCTGTTACTTTCATTGCTCTATAGTTTCCTGCACATTTTCTGTGCTTGCATCCACACAACAAACAGCATCATGTCCGCTCTAAGTGAAGATACCCTTAGAGGACGTGTATAGGCTGAACTGAAAAGCTTTAGAAAAAAAGTTCATTTTAATGTAAATATTTTTTTTTTAAATAGATCAAAGAGGAATATGGCTTTAAAAACATTAAAAGGATCGTGTCCCAAAATATTTTGGTGGTTTGTTTTTAGGAAACATCTAATTGTACGCTCTAAGAACTTTTTTTTTCTGTTGTTCTTTATTTCTTGCCCAATCCTACACTCCTCAACATTGAATTTGAAACGCTAAGAAGGAAATCTGTTGAATTATGGAAATCACAGGATGGAAAGACATGTTAAATGTTTCTGTCTGAAACACTGCAGCATTTCAGAGTCAAACACAAGGGAGTCCATACATCCATTATGGTCCTGGATCGGGCAGCATGTATCAGCTCTCAAGTTCACTTTAATGATTTGCAAAAATGGAAACAAATATTTCAAAACATCTCTAAGTATCGAATATAGGCGTCAAGTGCAAAAATCCATGCTTTTGCACATCTTGGCTGCTACTATTGAAGTTAATAATGGTTCAGGATTGTTCTGTCACATTCAATGCACTTGAGCAAATTATCAAGATCCGCTGCTGGCAACCTAGGGTTGTGGTGTTGAAAAATGGCTCCTCGGACACTGTGGGGATATGGCTGTATCACTGGTTCCACAGCCCATTCAATGAATTGCCGAGCTGTTAGTGTACCTGGAATGAAGACTAGAGAGGTCAAGCTACTGTACGTTATGCAACTCCACATCATCCCAGGAGTTCTTTCATGAAGGCCTTTTCCTAGCATTGTTCACATGGTCTCCAAACAAATCTTCAGTTACAATTGCATCCAAGACAAGTGCATTTAGTCGCTGAAGTGGCTAGACTTACATTCCAACCGCTGGTCTCCATCTGGAGACCACGTGTTCAACGCCATGAAGAGGCATTCAAAAGGGAACTTTACACCAGTGCTACTGCTGAAAATCTGTTTTGGGGTGGCATAATGTATGGTAGCTGGACCCCTCTAGTCTAGAATCATAGAATGATAGAGTTGGAAGGGACCTCCTGGGTCATCTGGTCCAACCCCCTGCTCAAAGCAGGATTCCCTAAACCATCCCAGACAAATGTCTGTCCAGCCTCTGTTTGAAGACTTCCATGGAAGGAGAACTCACCACCTCTCGTGGCCGCCTGTTCCACTCATTGATCACCCTAACTGTCAAAAAGTTTTTTCTAATATCTAATCTGTCTCCTCCCATTAAGTTTCATCCCATTGCTTCTAGTCTTTCCTTGTACAAGTGAGTATAAAGATGATCCTTCTACAATGTGATAGCCCTTGAGATATTTGTAGACCGCTATTATGTCTCCTCTCAGTCTTTTTTGCAAGGTAAACATTCCCAAATCCTGTAACCGTTCCTCATAGGACATGGTTTGCAGACCGGTCACCATTCTGGTAGCTCATCTCTGAACTTGCTCCAGTTTGTTGATGTTTTTTTTTAAATGTGGTGCCCAAAACTTGACACAGTATTCCATGTGAGGTCTGACCAAAGAGGAGTAGAGGGCAATAATGACTTTGCGTGATCTAGACTGCAAGCTTCTGTTAATACATCCCACTGTTGACTGCTGCATCACACTGTTGACTCAAGTTGACTCTAATTCCAGGTACGCAAACAGCTCAGAGTTGCATTAATAAGGTTGAGGAACCAGTGGTACAGCTATTTCATCAAAGTGCCCCAGTATTCAACTAGACAATGCCAGGTCACTTATTTCTTGTCTTGTGAGCAGCCTGCCTGGTCTGAACATGACACCATGGTCTGCAACTTCTCCCGCCTTGTCTCCCATTGAGCACATCTTGGACGTCATTGGTTGGCAATTACAAAGGGAGCTGCCAACTGTGGATCTTGATGATTTGCCAAAGTGTTTTCAGCGCCACAGAACATTTCTCAGACGATTACTAACTTCATTGATATCAGCGAAGGAAGGCGTGTAAATGTGGGAATCCTTCAACGTGGCACTCATACTTAATGCTAAATAAATCTAGATGCTTTGAAAAAAAAATTTTCAATGTCTATCCATCCTGTGACTTGCATACCTCCACGACTTTTCCTTCTTGGTATTGCAATTTCAATGTTGACGAGTGTATATATAGATGTCAATTACTAATAATCGCTATTAAAATCTGATAAATCAACTTTATTCTATTGGTTCCTTACCTAGGCTGTATAATATGTTTCTCCCAGTACATTGCAAAAAAAAAGTTGGTTACAGATCACTGGGATGACCGTTTTATCATTAACTCCTAGCATAGGGACCACAGCTACACATACAGCTCTGGCGTTAAAGTCCAGTTAAAATGCAATGTCTGAATGCTGTCCAAAGAAGTGGAAATAATCAATTTTATTTTTTAATCCTCACACCAGAGACCTGAGCTATCCTGAGTAGTGATGAGTGAATGTGCTCGGATAAGGTGTGATCTTTCTCGAGTGCTAACCGAGGGTCTTCGGCGTGCTCGAGTAATATTTTCGAGTCCCTGCGGCTGCATGTCTCGCAGCTGTTCGACAACCGCAACACATGCAGAGATTGTAGGCACTTGATTCCAGCTCACCCAGTTGCTCTATGCTCACCCACCTGGGGCTCAGACACCGGCCTCGCCCTGGCCTCACATCAAGGAAAATAGAAAAAATTGGAGTCCGGCTCAACAGGACTGGATTTTCCTTTTCATGTCGACCATGTAAATTTTTCTTTTGTATGCACCATATTTACTTTTGAAAAAGAAAAGATAAATCCAGTTCTATTGAGCCGGACTCACAATTTTTTCTATTATCCTACATGCAGAAATTGCCTTTTTGTGATTTTTGTATAGGAATATAAATGGTATTTTACATTGTTACATCTATAAATGACGATACTTGGTACAGTAACATATATAGTGTAATGTATATTAAAGATGTTTTAACAGCTGAAATGTATGCCTTAAAGGAGGGGTTGTCTGTTTTATGAGATGACCAAAAAAATGCTTTTCCCCAACAAATGTTCTGCTGAATATGGATTTATTTTTTTGAGAAATGTCATGATCACTTTTAGGTGTAGAAATGGGGGAAAAAAATCATAAAAAAAATTAGTATCAACTCTACTTTATATGAAAAAGTGAAAGCCTGGTAAAATCTTCATTGAGGTTTGCTTCAGTTTCAGGCTGGGATTTAACACATAATTGTGAATTCATTATCTTCAGACAGAAGTCTACAAGCTGACACGGTCAAAGTGACATCTTGTAGGTTGCTAAGGAGAAACTATAGGACTTTAGACAGAATTTTAGGTTATTGACTTTGGACAACCCCTTTTTAACACAAGAGTTCCCTGTTAGAAAGAGAAGCGTTCAATTACACAACAGCACTCCCGCAGGAGAAATTGAGCATTGCATACGTTTTATTGAAATTATTGGGCTGTTCATGTAATGCATGGACGTGCTGAGTCCTGAATGGAGGATGTTTCTTCTATTAACTCATAATCGAATTAAAGTCTTTGAAAATGCTTTCTGTAAACTAGACAAACACTTTAAATCTGAATGAGACAGAGCCTCTGCTTTTAGCAATCTCTCATTTCCCAGTTATGGTTTGTTTTTTCAATAATGTAAAGTTAATGTTTTCTACTGTATTTTGTACGTATTTGGAAATTGTACAAGTTTTATTGAATTTTTTGTTTGCCATGTCACTACTACTGTATGTAATGAACTGTAGCTTTAAATCTGACACGTGAGATTTATTAATCTGCAATTTTGTATTTTTTTTATTATGTGACCTCAGTTTTTATTTTTTTTTTTCAAACTATTTCTCTTTTTCTAGGCAGCCAGATAATGACTGTTTTTAACCCAACAATATGGTGGACATCCACTGACTAACAGGACTGAAGTGGCATTCATTGGTTCAGGAGCTTTTTTTTTTTTAAAGTGGCGGTGGTCTTATTTAAAGAGATACTGCCTCATAGCAATCATAGCTTTCCATTTCTAACATTTCATGGAAAAACAGAAAACCTTATCTGGTTAGTGTGGACAAAAGTTTTTCTTTTTATCTATTCTGCACAGGTTTCTCTACACATACTAGAGACATTCTGTAATCCCACCAATTGCTCACAACTGTTTTATATTAATTTTATCCTTAGTTAGAATAGAGGGAAAATTCTGTTTTCTAACACTGTGCAGTCTGATGTAGTTTTTTATGCTCCTTTTTTTGCCAGTGTATGTAGAATATCTAAATAAAGATTTTTTTATATTGTCTGCCTTTTTTTGTGATATGTTCTTTAAGAAACATTTAGAGGGGTATTCCCAAATTGGACCTTTATGAGCCATCCACAGGCTATTCCGTAAATGTCTGATAGATTAGGAACCCCATCTGCATCAAGACCAGACTCCATCTTGCACCATCAGTAATGGAGGGACCGGCCGCACATGCACGGCTATCTTCACACACGCAGCCCTGTTCTTGAAATAGATGCAAGTGGTAGAGGTGAGATCCATATCTATCAGATATTTATGACCTAGTGCTGTAGATATAGAAACCAAAGTGTGCAGTTCACTGAATGTGCTAAGATGCATGCAAACATTAAATATGAAACAATTAAACTGCATTAGTGCTACATAGAATATACTTATAAAATAAAGTGTCTTCAGGCACAAATTCGCCAATTCGTGTGTGCCCATCAGCCATGACAAGGCCTCAGACTGATAAGCCAGTTAAGGAGGCTGTCATTTTAAATTTTTAGGTTGCACCCGTTCACACTTGCTTTATTCTGACAGGAGCTGTTAGTCATATTTTGTTTGCATTGTACATATGGAGGTAGTGACTACCTCCATAGTGGGCAGATCACTCCTCCCATCAGTCTGTCTTGTTGTGGCTGATGAGCACACACAAATCGGTCAACTTATGCTCAAAGTATCTTTATTTTCGAATGTACTGCAGTTTACACGTCACATGTTCAGCGTTTGCACACTGCTGTATCCTGTGGCTGGTGTATCATTGTCACAGCAGCTTGTACCTGTTCACATTTTCTCCATTCTGTTAATGGAGGTGCTAGTCAGTTTTTTTTCCCCTGTGGATATGTCCTAAATCTCTAGGGTGGGAATACACCTTTGGCAATATTATGTTACAAATGTCTGACAAACAGGTTTTGCTTTCCCTCCGCTGAACACCCAATCATCTTCTGTAACATCTTCACTCATTTTAGATGTTAATCGATTTAATTACATTTTTATACTTGTTGAGAATCATTAGTAGGTCATAAAGCCATATCTAAGGCAGCAAGATAAAATCAAAGTTTGTATATTTTAAAGTCAATGTATCACTTATATTTTTTAATAATTAAAACCAAATACTGTTCAATAATTTTTCTAATGGTTTTTATTCACTGATTGTATTTTCTGTACATGAGGCGGCTATATGACATGATTTGCGCTTTACAGCACCCACCAGAACAATCTCATTAACCTGTAGACTGGAGAAATTAATTTCTATGGCATGCTTCTAGGCCTAGTCGGCATGTTCAGTGATTTGTGCTATGACCATTGCGCAGGGAGGAGGAGGAGGTGAGCTGTGACATAACCTATTGTGAATGGTGGATCCTGTGCTATTCATATTTAGGTGTTACCTATGATTAGTTACCCACCTGTGATGATAACATGACTGCTGAAAAGTGATTTCTGCGGATCAAGAAGTGTCAAGCTATTATTCACCTCAGTGGCCGACATGAAAACTAAATTTTCAGGATTTAAATATGGTGACATGGAAATTTACAGAACAAAAACCCACAACTTGATTTTAAGTCATCTTCTCGTGCTACGTTTCCTTTTGTGCAGATAAGTCAGTGTTCTTCATTTTGTACAGCCAGCACATATTGATCTCCCTTTATTATTCGCTTTCAAAAGAGGCACAGACATTTACCCAACATCCCCCGTCTAGCATAGTAAAAAAATTCCCGTTGCTCATAGTTGTTAAACCAAACAACCACACCTTTTCACATTGCATGTCCTATACCCTAAGCTGGTTCTCCAAAGTCTGGCCTGCAGGGTAAGTTAATAAAATTAAAGTAGATTTCACTCCCCCAAACTATTTATATCTGAATGTAGTACTCTCAAATTCAAGTCCAGCAATACTTTTACATGGCCAGTCCGTTCCTCTGTTACTGAGAAGCCAGTGAATGAATGGATTATGTAGATCTGAAGCCTGTGTCATCCAGCTCTATTCTTCCCCCAGCGTTGTCGCATCCTGCTTGACTGACGTCTGCTTTGCCTAACGTCACAGAGGTGATCAGTCAAGCAGGAAAAGGCGACGCTGGGTGGGGAATAGAGCTGGAGTGACAGAGGCTTCAGATCTACAGCCTCATTTCCATATCCAATTAAAAGCTGATTTCTCAGTAATGAAGGAACGGACTGGCCATGTGAAGATATTGCTAGACTTGCCTTTGAAAGAGCTACATGTGCATATTTAAATAGTCTGGGGGTTAGATCCAGTTGACAGATTCCCTTTAAAGTTCCAAGGGAATAAAAGGGGTCTGTGATGTGACCCCCATCAATTAGCTAGAGCAGACACCAGCTAAACCACAGTGTCTTTCTCATGGCTTTATATGGACAGCCCACCGGTTTCAATGGACATTGTATCAGCAGTCCGTTCTGGTTGGAGCTGCAGAGATTCAAGACTTGGCCAACTTTTTGCACAAATATCTGCTGATCATTGTGGTCACAGCAACAGGACCACCTTTAATCCGCTTAACGTCAGGGCAACGCTTCTAACAAAAAGGGTCAACCTGTAAACACCCTTTTAAAAGCAATTGGTTTATCTGTCATCAGTATAAATGTACGGTGTTTTTCATCATAATTGTTATATTTTGTATATCTGCACATAGGGCATTATTGGTGTTTCCGCCTTCTCTGAAACCCTAGTTGCTTTGTTGACTTCTTAAAGGTTGGTTTTATATCTCCTAATAGTATTGTCTGGTCCATTCCAGGGGTGAGGAGATACCAGTTATTCTTGGTTGAAATTCGGGTTGA
This sequence comes from Ranitomeya imitator, assembly GCF_032444005.1. Taxonomy (NCBI): domain Eukaryota; kingdom Metazoa; phylum Chordata; class Amphibia; order Anura; family Dendrobatidae; genus Ranitomeya; species Ranitomeya imitator. The sequence goes on along the minus strand of NC_091284.1, from coordinate 728,149,409 downwards.
TCACAGTGGTTGTAGCACATTTATAAAGTGGGTTTTGGGCCTGTAAAAAAATAAAAAAAATAAACTCAGTACAGTAGTTTCTTTGCACTCTCACAAGAGTTTACTGATTATATAAAATGACCTGGACACAGGTTGGTGAAATCCAGGGTGACCTATTCATACACATATTGTATTGTAAAGGTATATTGCCTATATTATTTTTTAACAAATCAGATAGTGAAACATTTTTTTTTCTAATCTGCTTTTATTTTCTAACTGTATATTTTATTTTTCAATTTTCCGTACATGATTATGAGGGGTGACCATCTTGCCTCAGCTTCTTTTGCATTACAGTAGTCACATGGACATAGGAAGTAATACAATGGGGAAAATAAGTATCTGATACACGGCCAATTTTGCAAGTTTCCCCACCGACAGACAATTATTATTATATATTATTATAGAGCCATTTATTCCATGGCGCTTTACATGTGAGGAGGGGTATACATAATAAAACAAGTACAATAATCTTGAACAATACAAGTCATGACTGGTACAGGAGGAGAGAGGATCCTGCCCGCGAGGGCTCACAATCTACAAGGGATGAGTGAGGATACAGTAGGTGGGGGTAGAGATGGTCGTGCAGCAGTTTGGAGACAGTGGAGAGGTCTGTAATTTTTATTGTAGGTACACTTCAACTGTGAGAGACAGAATCTAACAATAAAACCAGAAAATCGCATTGTATTATTAAATAATTAAATTGCATTTTATTGCATAAAATAAGTATTTGATCACCTACCAACCTGCAAGAATTCTGGATCTCACAGACCTGTTAAAGAAAAACTAAGAAGCCTCCTACTCTGCACTCATTTCCTGTATTCAATGCACCTGTTTGAACTTGTTACTTCTAACACAAAACTCAAAAAACCTATAGTAAATTTTTGGCCAGGAGTCCACTTGTATGCCTCTCCCAGTACTAGAGTCCAAATCCTCAGGATGATTTAGGGAGCTCCAAAACACATACAGCACAAGAGAACGGAGCAACAAAAACCCAAAAGACATGATCATAAAAACATACAAATTTTATTAAACCAATATTAACACATTATATCAAAATATATAAATATAAAGCAGGCATATAGCCAAAAAGATGAAGTGTGGAGGAACATGGTCACTAGCGCAAATCAAACAGGCTTACCCATAAATCAGGATGACCTCCTCCGGTTCCATAAGCAGGCCCCCTGACGCACGTTTCGCGGTCTGCTTTTTCAAAAGGGGTGTAACAATTGGTAGTTCTTCGGGGTTTAAATGGGGAGAGAACCGGAAGTAGCGCTGGTGTATCGGCACACGCGCACTCGGGATATAATGTGTTAATATTGGTTTAATAAAATTTGTATGATTTTATGATCATGTCTTTTGGGTTTTTGTTGCTCCGTTCTCTTGTGCTGTGTGTGTTTGAACTGTCCACTGACTCAATCAATCACACTCCAACCTCTCCACCATGGCCAAGACCAAATAGCTGTATAAGGACACCTGGGACAAAATTGTAGACCTGCACAAAGCTGGGATGGGCTACAGGACAATAGGCAAGCTACTTGGTGAGAAGGCAACAACTGTTGGCACAATTATTAGAAAATGGAAGAAACACTAGATGACTCAATCTTTCTCGGTCTGGGGTTCCATGCAAGATCTCATCTTGTGGGGTAAGGATGATTCTAAGAAAGGTCAGGAATCAGCCCAGAACTACACGGGAGGACCCGGTCAATGACCTGAAAAGAGCTAGGACCACAGTCTCAAACATGACACACTACGCTGTTATTGCTTAAAATCCTGCAGGGCACATAAGGTACCCCTGCTCATAACAGCACATGTCCAGGCCCTTCTGAAGTTTGCCAATGACCATCTGAATGATGCAGAGGAGGCATAAGAGAAGGTCTTGTGGTCAGATGAGACCAAAATATAATTTTTTCTTATCAACTCAACTCACCGCGTTTGGAGGAAGAAGGATGAGTACAACCCCAGGAACACCATCCCAACCATGAAGCGTGGTGGGGGATACATCATACTTTGGGGATGCTTTTCAGTAAAGGGGTCAGAACGATTGCACCATATTGAAGGTCATGTATGGATGGGGTCATGTATCCCAAGGTTTTGACCAACAACCTCCTTTCCTCAGTAAGATCATTGAAGATGGCTCTTCGCTGGGTCGTCCAGCATGACAATGACCCGAAATACATAGCTGTGGCAACTAAGCAGTGGCTCCATAAGAAGCATTTCAAGGTTCTGGAGAGGTCAGGAAACATCTGACCACTGTAATTGCAAACAAAGGTTTCTGTACCAAATATTACGTTCTGTTTTTCTATTGTATCAAATACTTATTTCATGCAATAAAATGCAAATTACCGTATGTAAAAATCATGCAATGTGATTTTCTTGATTTTTATTTATATTTTTAGATTCTGTCCCTCACAGTTGAAGTGTACCTACGATAAAAATTACAGACCTCTCCATTCTTTGTAGGAGGAAAAACTTGCAAAATCGAAAGTGTACCAAGTAATTATTTTCCCTACTGTATATAGGATATGTTCATTGACTTCTATTGGAGAGTATTCCTGGCATGCTTGTACATTGGTTATTGCGCAGGGAGGGAAGGGGGCACCTGCCTGAGAGAATTATGGGATGGCTGCTGAAAAGTGATCTCTACAGGACTGGAAGTATCAGCTTATTTTGAGGCTCCGAGTAAAAACTCAAGATTTTAGGATTTTTCTTAATATGAATGAAATATCAATGATATGGCAAATTAAAAAATAAGCCAAAAAATACAATAAAAACTTAATATAAACAATAGGTCAGGACTCAGAGTAATAGAGAGTTTCAAGTCTATCTTTAACTAATTTATCTGCCAAATTTAGTTTTGCAAATGTCCCTTCAAACCTGCTGGCACATCTTATCCCGACAGATGTGTGTTTCGGATCCCTGTGACATTGGGGCATGCATCTGTGTGGTCCGTTCATTGCTTTTATTTTATTTAAATATAGTAAATCCTTCAATTGATGTCTCCCCACTGATTCTGGAACATTTTTTCTTTTTCTCCTGTGCCCCTTTGTTGCAACCTTATGCCTCTCAGGAATAATGTTGCAAATTACCCCTTCCACCTTCCCCTTTAACCCTCTGTATACCAGAAACCCTCACTGTTGTGTTGCTTTTTCTCCTCTGACACTGGCCAATCAAAACACAGCCACGAGTTTCTGTGGTACACGCCCAGGTGGTTGTAGGGAAAATGTGCATCAATAACAGAGAACATAACTTTGGAACTAAGGGGCATCGAAGAAAAAGTAAAACTATTCCAGAATGAGGTAAGCAGTACCAAGTGGAGGAGCTATGCAGTTTAAATGAAAAAATCCAGTGAAATGTCCCCTTTAAAGCAGAGGCAGAGTATTGGCCAATAGCAGGCTATAGATAACGGCATACAATTGTATAAAACCGATCCACAATGATTATTGTGAGCTACAGACAATGATTATTTCATGAGATATTTCGAATACTACTATATGTGGATAATATTTGAGAAGCCGTGGTCATTGGTAGGGTTGAGCGACCTTTGCTTTTATAGGATCGGGTCGGGTTTCACGAAACCCGACTTTTTCAAAAGTCGGGTCGAGTGAAATCGGCCGATCCTATAAAAAAGTCGGGGTCGGCCGAAACGCGAAACCCAATGCAGTGCATTGGGTTTCCATAGTTCCCAGGGTCTGAAGGAGCGGAAACTCTCCATCAGGCCCTGCGATCCATATTTTAGTGTAAAATAAAGAATTAAAATAAAAAATATCGCAATACTTACCCTCTGACGCGCCCTGGTACTAACCGGCAGCCTTTCTTCCTTAGAATCAGCCTTCCAAGACCTTGCGGTGGCGTCGCGGCTTGTGATTGGTCGCGCGGCCGCCCATGTGACCGCCGCGCGACCAATCAGAAGCCGCGACGTCACCGCAAGGTCTTGGAAGGCTGATTCTAAGGAAGAAAGGCTGCCGGTTAGTACCAGGGCGCGTCAGAGGGTAAGTATTGCGATATTTTTTATTTTAATTCTTTATTTTACACTTAAATCTGAATTCCGATACCAATTCCCGATATCTTAAACATATCGGGAATCGGTATCGGAATTCCGATTCCAGATTCAAAAGATCGCCGACTTCATGGCCGACCCCACACTGGGGTCGGGTCGGGTTTCATGAAACCCGACCTTGCCAAAAGTCGGCGACTTTTGAAATATTTCGACCCGTTTCGCTCAACCCTAGTCATTGGCATTATGTTTGGTGGTGTTTCTGAACAATAAGAAGAGAATTGATAGTAACTCCTTCAGTGTACTGCACATGTCATGTCCCTCCCTTTGATGTGGAGCTCTGGTGCTGAGCCCACATCTTTCCCTGCATATGTCAGCTCTTTAGAACAGCTGATATGTCTCCATAACAGCCGTGGATGGAATCTCGATCCACCCGTGGCTGTTAACCCGATAAATGCCGCTGTCAATCTCAGACAGCGGCATTTAATGTGATCACGCTGGAAGCGCGTCACTAATCCTGCCCATCGCCTCCCACGTCACATGACCGCAGGTCGCCGATGGGTTGGCATGACAACCCAGGGTCTGCAGGAGACCCTGTGGTTGTCATTGCCGGATTGCTATGAGCGCTACCCAGTGGTCGGTGCTCATAGCAAGTGAGCATTTCTGCTACACAGGTGACCTGATCATCTCCTGTGTGTAGCAGAGGCAATCGGACAACTGCAGCTTCTAGTCTCCCATGGAGACTATTGAAGCATGCAAAAAAAAAAAAGTTTTTTAAAATATTTAAAAAAAATAAAAAATATAGTTTCAAATCACCCCCCTTTCGCCCCATTCAAAATAAAACAATAAAAATACACGTTTGGTATCACCACATTCAGAATTGCCCGATCTATCAAGCTATAAAAAGAATCAATCCGATCGGTAAACAGTGTAGCAAAAATGCCAGAATTACATTTATTTGGTCGCCACAACATTGCACTAAAATAAAGGGTGATCAAAAGATCAAATCCACACCAAAATGGTATCATTAAAAAAATCAGCTGGGCAAACAAAAAATAAGCCCCTGACCCAACCCCAGATCATGAAAAATGGAAATGCTACGGGTTTTGTAAAATGGCACAATTTTATTTTATTTTTTAAACAAGCTAGATTTTTTTTTCAGCATTTAAATAAAAAACAAACTATACATGTTTGGTATCTACAAACTCGTAATGACCTGGAGAAAATGGTAAAAAAAATAAAAAAAAACAGTTGGGGAATTACACTTTTTTTTGCAATTTCATTTCACTTTGAATTTTTTTCCTGTTTTCGAGTACACAATATGGTGAAACCAATGGTGTCGTTCAAAAGTACAACTCGTCTTGCAAAAAACAAGCCCTCAAATGGATATATTGACAAAAAAATTAAAAAGTTTTGGCTCTGAGAAGAAGGGCAGCGTAAAACAGAAATGTAAAGACGAAAAAAGGCTGTGGCAAAAAGGGGTTAATAAAAGGAAACAAAGTTGGGAAATTTATACTCACATCATTCCACTGCTCTTGACTAATGGCTTTCATAAAGCGCCCGTACTCCTTCCGGTCGTACACCTCCACCGTGACTCGATACAAAAGAATGACGAGTAACCCAAAGAACACTATACCCAGAACCAAGCCCAGAATGAGTTGCTGAGTATGATCTTGAAACTCTGTAAAAATTTTTTAAAAAAATGTAAATATTATCCAGCATCCAAATAAAAGATATTGGAGATTTTACTTTATTAATTTACTACTGTCATCTGTAATAATCAGGAATATGAAATCACCACGTTTATTAAATTTGTAGCCAAGCCCGAGTCTTTCTGCGTGGATTAGACTATGTGTATATACAGTGGGGCAAAAAAGTATTTAGTCAGTCAGCAATAGTGCAAGTTCCACCACTTAAAAAGATGAGAGGCGTCTGTAATTTACATCATAGGTAGACCTCAACTATGGGAGACAAACTGAGAAAAAAAAATCCAGAAAATCACATTGTCTGTTTTTTTAACAATTTATTTGCATATTATGGTGGAAAATAAGTATTTGGTCAGAAACAAAATTTCATCTCAATACTTTGTAATATATCCTTTGTTGGCAATGACAGAGGTCAAACGTTTTCTGTAAGTCTTCACAAGGTTGCCACACACTGTTGTTGGTATGTTGGCCCTTTCCTCCATGCAGATCTCCTCTAGAGCAGTGATGTTTTTGGCTTTTCGCTTGGCAACACGGACTTTCAACTCCCTCCAAAGGTTTTCTATAGGGTTGAGATCTGGAAACTGGCTAGGCCACTCCAGGACCTTGAAATGCTTCTTACGAAGCCACTCCTTCGTTGCCCTGACGGTGTGCTTTGGATCATTGTCATGTTGAAAGACCCAGCCACGTTTCATCTTCAATGCCCTTGCTGATGGAAGGAGGTTTGCACTCAAAATCTCACGATACATGGCCCCATTCATTCTTTCATGTACCCGGATCAGTCGTCCTGGCCCCTTTGCAGAGAAACAGCCCCAAAGCACGATGTTTCCACCACCATGCTTTACAGTAGGTATGGTGTTTGATGGATGCAACTCAGTATTCTTTTTCCTCCAAACACGACAAGTTGTGTTTCTACCAAACAGTTCCAGTTTGGTTTCATCAGACCATAGGACATTCTCCCAAAACTCCTCTGGATCATCCAAATGCTCTCTAGCAAACTTCAGACGGGCCCGGACATGTACTGGCTTAAGCAGTGGGACACGTCTGGCACTGCAGGATCTGAGTCCATGGTGGCGTAGTGTGTTACTTATGTTAGGCCTTGTTACATTGGTCCCAGCTCTCTGCAGTTCATTCACTAGGTCCCCCCGCGTGGTTCTGGGATTTTTGCTCACCGTTCTTGTGATCATTCTGACCCCACGGGGTGGGATTTTGCGTGAAGCCCCAGATCGAGGGAGATTATCAGTGGTCTTGTATGTCTTCCATTTTCTAATTATTGCTCCCACTGTTGACTTCTTCACTTCAAGCTGGTTGGCTATTGCAGATTCAGTCTTCCCAGCGTGGTGCAGGGCTACAATTTTGTTTCTGTTGTCCTTTGACAGCTCTTTGGTCTTCACCATAGTGGAGTTTGGAGTCAGACTGTTTGAGGGTGTGCACAGGTGTCTTTTTATACTGATAACAAGTTTAAACAGGTGCCATTACTACAGGTAATGAGTGGAGGAAAGAGGAGACTCTTAAAGAAGAAGTTACAGGTCTGTGAGAGCCAGAAATCTTGATTGTTTGTTTCTGACCAAATACTTATTTTCCACCATAATATGCAAAAAAAATGATAAAAAAACAGACAATGTGATTTTCTGGATTTTTTTTTCTCAGTTTATCTCCCATAGTTGAGGTCTACCTATGATGTAAATTACAGACGCCTCTCATCTTTTTAAGTGGTGGAACTTGCACTATTGCTGACTGACTAAATACTTTTTTGCCCCACTGTATATATATATACAGTTAGGGCCAGAAATATTTGGACAGTGACACAATTTTTGCGATTTGGGCTCTGCATGCCACCACATTGGATTTGAAATGAAACCTCTACAACAGAATTCAAGTGCAGATTGTAACGTTTAATTTGAAGGGTTGAACAAAAATATCTGATAGAAAATGTAGGAATTGTACACATTTCTTTACAAACACTCCACATTTTAGGAGGTCAAAAGTAATTGGACAAATAAACATAACCCAAACAAAATATTTTTATTTTCAATATTTTGTTGCAAATCCTTTGGAGGCAATCACTGCCTTAAGTCTGGAACCCATGGACATCACCAAACGCTGGGTTTCCTCCTTCTTAATGCTTTGCCAGGCCTTTACAGCCGCAGCCTTCAGGTCTTGCTTGTTTGTGGGTCTTTCCGTCTTAAGTCTGGATTTGAGCAAGTGAAATGCATGCTCAATTGGGTTTAGATCTGGAGATTGACTTGGCCATTGCAGAATGTTCCACTTTTTGGCACTCATGAACTCCTGGGTAGCTTTGGCTGTATGCTTGGGGTCATTGTCCATCTGTACTATGAAGCGCCGTCCAATCAACTTTGCAGCATTTGGCTGAATCTGGGCTGAAAGTATATCCCGGTACACTTCAGAATTCATCCGGCTACTCTTGTCTGCTCTTATGTCATCAATAAACACAAGTGACCCAGTGCCATTGAAAGCCATGCATGCCCATGCCATCACGTTGCCTCCACCATGTTTTACAGAGGATGTGGTGTGCCTTGGATCATGTGCCGTTCCCTTTCTTCTCCAAACTTTTTTCTTCCCATCATTCTGGTACAGGTTGATCTTTGTCTCATCTGTCCATAGAATACTTTTCCAGAACTGAGCTGGCTTCTTGAGGTGTTTTTCTGCAAATTTAACTCTGGCCTGTCTATTTTTGGTATTGATGAATGGTTTGCATCTAGATGTGAACCCTTTGTATTTACTGTCATGGAGTCTTCTCTTTACTGTTGACTTAGAGACAGATACACCTACTTCACTGAGAGTGTTCTGGACTTCAGTTGATGTTGTGAACGGGTTCTTCTTCACCAAATTAAGTATGCGGCGATCATCCACTACTGTTGTCATCCGTGGACGCCCAGGCCTTTTTGAGTTCCCAAGCTCACCAGTCAATTCCTTTTTTCTCAGAATGTACCCAACTGTTGATTTTGCTACTCCAAGCATGTCTGCTATCTCTCTGATGGATTTTTTCAGCCTCAGGATGTTCTGCTTCACCTCAATTGAGAGTTCCTTTGACCGCATGTTGTCTGCTCACAGCAACAGCTTCCAAATGCAAAACCACACACCTGGAATCCACCCCTGACCTTTTAACTACTTCATTGATTACAGGTTAACGAGGGAGACGCCTTCAGAGTTAATTGCAGCCCTTAGAGTCCATTGTCCAATTACTTTTGGTCCCTTGAAAAAGAGGACGCTATGCATTACAGAGCTATGATTCCTAAACCCTTTCTCCGATTTGGATGTGGAAACTATCATATTGCAGCTGGGAGTGTGCACTTTCAGCCCATATTATATATATAATTGTATTTCTGAACATGTTTTTGTAAACAGCTAAAATAACAAAACTTGTGTCACTGTCCAAATATTTCTGGCCCTAACTGTATATATATATATACAGTCATGGCTGAAAGTGTTCGCACCCTTGAAATTGTTCCAGAAAATCTCACTGAAAATTAGTTCAATTGCACGTTTTGTTATACACATTTATTTGCTTTGGAACAACACAAAAAAAACTGAAAAAGGCAAATTGGACATCACTTCACGCAAAACTCCAAAGATGGGCCGGACAAGATTGTTGGCACACTCAACTTAATATTTTATTGCACATCCTTTGGAATAAATAACTCCAATTAATCACATCCTATAACCATCATCAAGATTCTTACACCTCTCGACTGGAATTATGGACCACTCTTCTTTTGCAAACTGCTCCAGGTCTCTCATATTTGAAGGCGCCGTCATCCAACAGCAATTTTAAGATCTCTACACAGGTGTTCAATGAGATTTAGATCTGGACAAAGTGCTGGTTACTTCAGAACTCTCCAGTGCCTTGTTTCCATCCATATCTGGGTGGTTTTGGAGTATGCATGGTGTCATTGTACTGCTGGAAAAACCCCGAACCTAGGACACAAACCCAGCTTTCTGACACTGGGCACTACATTGCAACACAAAATCCTTTGTAATCTTCAGATTTCATGTTGCCTCGCCCACAGTCAAGCACCCAGTGCCAGAGGGAGAAAAACATCACCAACATCTCTGAACCGCCACCTTATTTGACTGTAGGTGCTGTGTTCTTTTCTTTGTAGATCTCATTCCATTTTCGGTAAACAGTAGAATGATGTGGTTTACCAAAAATCTCTATCTTGGACTCATCTATCCACAAGAAGCTTTCCCAGAAGGATTTTGGCTCACGTACATATTGTCAAACTGCAGTCTTGCTTTTTTATGTCTTTGTGTGATCAGTGGGGTCCTCGTGGGTCTCCTGACATAGCATTTAATTTTATTGAAATGTCAACAGATAGTTTGCCCTGACACTGATGTGTCCTGAGCTTGTAGGACAGCTTGAATTTCTTTGTAACTTGATTGGGGCTGCTTATCCACCATCCAGATTATCCTGCAATGCAACATTTATACATTTTTCTCTGCCGTCCTCATCCAGGGAGACTAGCTACAGTGTAACCTTGACTGTTGACATTTTTCAACAATTTTGGTTCTCAACTCCTCACAGTTCTCATCTCCTCTTTCTGTTCTCCATGCTTAGTGTGGCACACACAGACACACAATGCAAAGATTGAGTAACGTTTTCCTCTTTTTATCTAGTTTCAGGTGTGATTTTCACATTGCCAACACCTGTTACTTGCCACAGGTGAGTTTGAACGAGCATCTCATGCTTAAAACAAAGTTGTTCAATTTTGTAAAGGTGCCAACAAGTTTGTCTGGCCAATTTGGGGGGTTGTGTGAAATTATGTCCGATTTGCCTTTTTTCTATATTTTGTTGTTATGTTGTTCCAATACACACATAGGAAATAAACATGTGCATGATGCAGTACATCCAAATGGTGAAGAAAAGTGAAAAAGATCCTTTATTCTCCCATACGAGCAACATCTCAGCTATGTTTGAATCCTTTCTCAAGCAGCATATATATATATATATATATATATATATATATATATAATATATATATAATATATATATATATATATTTACATACACACACGTGTATATGCAGGTGCTCTCACAAAATTAGAATATTAGCAAAACGTTAATTTATTTCACTTTTTCAACACAAAATGTGAAACTCATATATTATATAGAGTCATTACAAACAGAATGATCTATTTCAAGTGTTTATTTCTGTTGATGACTATGGCTTACAGCCAATGAAATCTCAAAAGTCATTATCTCAATCTCAGTAAATTAGAATACTTTATAACACCAGCTTGAAAAATGATTTTAAAATCCAAAATGTTGGCCTACTGAAATGTATAATCAGTAAATGCAATAAGTTCTTGGTTTGGGATTCTTTTGCATCAATTACTACATCAATGTGGCGTGGCATGGACGTGATCAGCCTGTGGCACTGCTGAGGTGTTATGGAAGCCCAGGTTGCTTTAATAGCAGCCGTCAGCTCGTCTGTATTGTTGGATCTGGTGTCATGTTCCTCTTGACAATACCCCATACATTCTCTATGGGGTTAAGGTCAGGTGAGTTTGCTGGCAAATCAAGCAGCACAGTGATACTGTTGTTTTTAAACCAGGTATTGGTACTTTTGGCAGTGTGGACAGGTGCCAAGTCCTGCTGGAGAATTAAATTTCCATCTCCAAAAAGCTTGTCGGCAGAGGGAAGTATGAAGTGCTCTAAAATTTCCTGGTAGACGGCTGTGATGACTTTGGTCTTGATAAAACACAGTGGACCTACACCAGCAGATGACATGGCTCCCCAAACCATCACTGATTGTGGAAACTTCACACTAGACATCAAGAAGCTTGGATTGTGGTCTCTCCACTCTTCCTCCAGATTCTGGGACCTCGATTTCTAAATGAAATGCAAAATTTACTTTCATCTGAAAACAACACCATGGACCACTGAGCAACAGTCCAGTTCTTTTTCTACTTGGCTCAGGTAAGATGCTTCTGGCGTTGTCTATTGGTCACGACTGGCTTGACACTGAATGCGACACTTGTAGCCCATGTCCTGGATACGTCTGTGTGTGGTGGCTCTTGAAGCAAAGACTCCAGCAGCAGTCCACGCCTTGTGAATCTCCCCCTAATTTTTGAATGGCCTTTTTTTAACAATCATTTCAAGGCTGGGTTATCGCGGTTGCTTGTGCACCTTTTCCTACCACGCTTTTCCTTCCACTCAACTTTCCATTAATATGCTTGGATATAGCACTGTGAACAGCCAGCTTCTTTAGCAATGACCTTTTGTGGCTTACCCTCCTTGTTGAGTGTGTCAGTGACTGCCTTCTGGACATCTTTCAAGTCAGCAGTCTTCCCCATGATTGTGGAGCCTACTGAAGCAGACCAAACGATCTTTTTAAAGGGAACCTGTCACCTGAATTTGGCGGGACTGGTTTTGGGTCATATGGGCGGAGTTTTTGGGTGTTTGATTCACCCTTTCCTTACCCGCTGGCTGCATGCTGGCTGCAATATTGGATTGAAGTTCATTCTCTGTCCTCCATAGTACACGCCTGCACAAGGCAAGATTGCTTTGCGCAGGCATGTACTACGGAGGACAGAGAATGAACTTCAATCCAATATTGCAGCCAGCATGCAGCCAGCGGGTAAGGAAAGGGTGAATCAAACACCCAAAAACTCCGCCCATATGACCCAAAACCAGTCCCGCCAAATTCAGGTGACAGAGTCCCTTTAATCGCTTAGGAGCCTTTGCAAGTGGTTTTTAGTTATTCTAATTTACTGAGATAACAACCTTTGGGTTTTCATTGGCTGTAAGCCATAACCATCAACATTAACAGAAATAAACAGTTGAAATAGATCACTCAGTAATGACTATAATATGAGTTTCACTTTTTGTATTGAAGAACTGAAATAAATTACGTTTTTGATGATATTCTAATTTTGTGAGAAGCACCTGTATTTATAAAAATGGCAGCAGCACTCCAATAGATTATTCTGTGCAAAAAGTGGTCTGTGTATTAGCCCATTTGGCAATGTTTAAATCTTTTATAGAGCCTTTCTTAAGCTTGAGGAGGTTCTGTTATAAGACCAAAATGTTGTCACGTGCGATAATAAAAAGACCACTTTTGCACAGAATAATTTATTGGAGTTCTGCTGCCCTTTCTTTTTTATACGGTAAAGACTATTTTGAGTTCATGTCTTGGAGGCCTGGCAGCCTACATTTATATATTTTAATGCTGCTTTAATATTTTTCTATACAAATATATCATACTGAGTGGAGAACTGGCAACAGGGGCCATCATACTAAGTAGGGGACTGGTATTGGGGGGCCATCATACTGACTAAGGGGCTCTAGGAGCATCATATTGAAGGGCAATGTACTGTGCAGGGGGCTGTGGAAACAATATACTTATGCGCCATCATACTTTGGGGGAGCAATGATACTTTGTGGAGGTATCATACTGAGAGGTGTGGGGCTATTATAGTTTATTTTTGTGGGTGAGGACATTTTTGAGCGCATCAAACTCCATAATGGCCATAAAAGGGTTTTTTGTTGTGGATAACATTAATGGGCTTCAATAAAGGCATAGTAACTGTGGCATTCACAGCCCAGAAAGTAATTCTCACACTTTGGCCCCGATTCATCAAAGTGTTTACTTCAGAAAACTGCCGTAAAACACTTTCAAAAGTTGCAAAATCTTTATGTAACACTGAGCTGACTATTGTCATTTACATGCCATGGTGGGTGAGCTAGGAAGGAGATGAGACAGGGTTGTGCCCGCCTGTCAAATTAATCAATTGTGCAGGAAACTTTTACTACACAAATGTTAGTCCAGTCTTTGTCTTGAGGAACATCTAGCGAGGCACACGCCACTCAAAAGATTTCAAATTCATTGAGCGGCATGCACATCTTCTCAAATTTGGTGCAACTTATTCTTTCACACCCATCGTTAAGAATGACATACGAAATGCCAGTCTTTAAGGGGTTATCCGATTCAATATTTTTTTGTTCTAGTTCTGAGCTAAGAACCTAGAGGCCAGTATCAGTTCTGATTCACAGCGGTCACAGATTGGTCCTGCCGGCGACTCTTCTGTTTCCAGTGACGTCATGTCAACAGACTGACAGCCGGCTCCATCCTGCCTAACTGTGGGATGACAATCAGCATGCCGTCGTCAGTGACACCCTGTCAACAAAGCAGACTGGAAGTGAAATAGCTGCTCGGTTGACGTGAAGTCAGAAGAGCAGGAAAATCACTCCCTGACCCAGGAGAAATGCAGAACATGCAGGTAGTTAGACCTGCATGTAAGTTCTTAGCTCAATAGGAAACAAACCCTAAGTCCTGAATAACCCCTTTAATGAATCGGCGGCTGAGTCCATAGATTTTCATTAGCCAGCTTTTCCTGCTTTGGTACCACACGTGGTGGATGTGGCTGAAGTTCCCTGTAGACCCTTATGAGCTTTTCACATCGTCACCTTGCTTTTCCTTCACAATAATATGAACTAAATCTCCATCTTCTGTGATGTGGAATGTAATGACTGAGCCGCCTTCCCCTTTCTCTTGGCACAAGCCATCCTTATCCTTCCAATTCCACTCTGAGGCCTTGATCATGGTGACATTGACGCGTGCGCAGTACAGGCTGCAGCTCTCCTTCTGTGGTCCGGTAGTGAATGCCTTACACTCCACACATGTGCTGCAGGAAAGAGGTGAAAATTACATGTTACTATAAACTGTAGTTACTTCAATATTCACGTAAAGGGGTCCTTCATTATAAGTATACCATAGTCAAAAATCAAGACCTGGGGGTTGGAAAGTTCTAATGTGCATCATATTCTGATTCTGCAACCTCTTTGCTGATTTTTTGTCATATATACAGTGGGGATAATAGTGTTTAGTCAGCCACCAATTGTGCAAGTTCTCCCACTTAAAAAGATGAGAGGCCTGTAATTGACCTCATAGGTAGACCACAACTATGAGAGTGAAAATGAGAAAACAAATCCAGAAAATCACCTTTTCTGATTTGACAAGATTTATTTTCTAAATTATGGTGGAAAATAAAGTATTTGGTCACCTTAAAACAAGCAAGATTTCTGGCTCTCACAGACCTGTAACTTCTTCTTGAAGAAGCTCCTCTGTCCTCCACTCATCACCTGTGGCACCTGTTTGTGTAGTGACCCAGTCGAGAGTGTGTCCTTCCCTTTAACCCCTTTCTGTCATTGGACGTACTATTCCGTCCATGTGGGGTGGGTCTAAATTATCGCCCACATGGACGGAATATCGCCTGTACTAGTAATCTTGCTTTGCGCAGGCGTGTACTACGGAGGACAGAGAATGAACTTCAATCCAATATTTCGGCCAGCATGCAGCCGGCGGGTAAGGAAAGGGTGAATCAAACACCTGAAAACTCCGCCCATATGACCCAAAACTGGTCCCGCCAAATTCAGGTGACAGGTTCCCTTTAAGGCTACAGTTAGGGTTGGGGCTAAAGTTAGGGGTTGGATTACATTTACGGTTGGGAATAGGGTTGGGATTAGGGTTAGGGGTGTGTCTGGGTTAGAGGTGTGGTTAGGGTTACCATTGGGATTAGGGTTAGGGGTGTGTTTGGATTAGGGTTTCAGTTATAATTGGGGGGTTTCCACTGTTTAGGCACATCAGGGGCTCTCCAAACGCAACATGGCGTCCGATCTCAATTCCAGCCAATTCTGCGTTGAAAAAGTAAAACAGTGCTCCTTCCCTTCCGAGCTCTGCCGTGTGCCCAAACAGGAGTTTACCCCAACATATGGGGTATCGGCGTACTCAGGACAAATTGGACAACTTTTGGGGTCCAATTTCTCCTGTTACCCTTGGGAAAATACAAAACTGGGAGGTAAAAAATAATTTTTGTGGGAAAAAAAAAAAGATTTTTTATTTTCACGGCTCTGCGTTATAAACTGTAGTGAAACAATTGGGGGCTCAAAGTTCTCACAACACATCTAGATAAGTTCCTCGGGGGGTCTAGTTTCCAATATGGGGTCACTTGTGGGGGTTTCTACTGTTTAGGTACATTAGGGGCTCTGCAAACGCAATGTGACGCCTGCAGACCATTCCATCTAAGTCTGCATTCCAAATGGCGCTCCTTCCCTTCCGAGCCCTCCCATGCGACCAAACGGTGGTTCCCCCACATATGGGGTATCAGCGCACTCAGGACAAATTGGACAATTGCTTTTGGGGTCCAATTTCTCCTGTTACCCTCGGGAAAATACAAAACTGGGGGCTAAAAAATAATTTTTGTGGGAAAAAATTTTTGTTTTATTTTTACGGCTCTGGATTATAAACTTCTGTGAAGCCCTTGGTGGGTCAAAGTGCTCACCACACCTCTAGATAAGTTCCTTAGGGGGTCTACTTTCCAAAATGGTGTCACTTGTGGGGGGTTTCAATGTTTAGGCACATCAGTGGCTCTCCAAATGCAACATGGTGTCCCATCTCAATTCCTGTCAATTTTGCCTTGCAAAGTCAAACGGCGCTCCTTCCCTTCCGAGCTCTCCCATGCGCCCAAACAGTGGTGTACTCCCACATATGGGGTATCAGCGTACTCAGGACAAATTGTACAACAACTTTTGTGGTCCAATTTCTTCTCTTACCATTGGAAAAATAAAAAATTGGGGGCGAAAAGATAATTTTTGTGAAAAAAAAATGATTTTGTATTTTTACGGTTCTGCATTATAAACTTCTGTGAAGCATTTGGTGGGTCAAAGTGCTCACCACACCTCTAGATAAGTTCCTTAGGGGGTCTACTTTCCAAAATGGTGTCACTTGTGGGGGGTTTCAATGTTTAGGCACATCAGTGGCTCTCCAAATGCAACATGGTGTCCCATCTCAGTTCCAGTCAATTTTGCATTGAAAAGTTAAATGGCGCTCCTTCGCTTCCGAGCTCTGTCATGCGCCCAAACAGTGGTTTACCTCCACATATGGGGTATCGGCGTACTCAGGACAAATTGTACAACAACGTTTGGGGTCCATTTTCTCCTGTTACCCTTGGTAAAATAAAAAAAATTGGAGCTGAAGTAATTTTTTTGTGAAAAAAAGTTATTTTTTATTTAAACATTCCAAAAATTCCTGTGAAACACCTGAAGGGTTAATATACTTCTTGAATGTGGTTTTGAGCACCTTGAGGGGTGCAGTTTTTAGAATGGTGTCACACTTGGGTATTTTCTATCATATAGGCCCCTCAAAATGACTTCAAATGAGATGTGGTCCCTGAAATAAAATGGTGTTGGAAAAATTAGAAATTGCTGGTCAACTTTTAACCCTTATAACTCCCTAACAAAAAAAAATTTGGTTCCAAAATTGTGCTGATGTAAAGTAGACATGTGGGAAATGTTACTTATTAAGTATTTTGTGTGACATATCTCTGTGATTTAATTGCATAAAAATTCAAAGTTGGAAAATTGCAAAATTTTCCAAATTTTCGCCAAATTTCCGTTTTTTTCACAAATAAACGCAGGTAATATCAAAGAAATGTTACCACTATCATGAAGTACAATATGTCACGAGAAAACAATGTCAGAATCACCGGGATCCGTTGAAGCGTTCCAGAGTTATAACCTCATAAAGGGACAGTGGTCAGAATTGTAAAAATTGGCCCGGTCCATAACGTGCAAACCACCCTTGGGGGTAAAGGGGTTAAGTAATCCTGCATTGTGAGTAGCTTCTGTACACTACAGCTCACTCTCTAACTGCCCCTCTACATTATTCCCTGCATTTGTGAGCTGTAAGGGTATGTGCACACGTCAGGATTTCTTGCAGAAATTTTCTTGACAAAAATCGGACATTTCTGCCAGAAATCCGCATGTGTTTTTTTCGCGTTTTTGATGTGTTTTTGACGCGTTTTTTCCCAAATATGTAGAATAGCGGGAAAAACGCAGAAAATCCACAAAATGAATGAACATGCTGCTTTATTTACCGCGATGCGTTTTTTTCGCGGAAAAACGCATCATGTGCACAAAAATTGCAGAATGCATTCTAAATGATAGGATGCATATGTCTGCGGTTTCTAATGCGGTTTTATAGCGGAAAAAAACGCGAAAAAACCTGATCGTGTGAACATACCCTAATTCTCCATTTCTAGTCACCTCCATTTCAGATGCAATGCTTTTCTCATTTGCTGTGTTCTGACGTCATTTAATGGTGAAAGTGTACAATGACTCATAATTATTGTTTTGTAAGGATCTGAGATGTGAATCCGGTGTCTATTGGCCAGCTCCTAGTCACATGGTCAAAAGGAGGAGCTGTTTTCCAGGCAAGTCTAGAATGTTCTTTAGACTGAGGGATGCCTTCAGGGAGAGCAGAACACTCATGAAGGCTGTTTACACTACAAAATCTGCAGGCCTAAGAGCTGGGTTCCCTCTAAAACCTCTACAGACATCATTCTAAAGTCTTTCTGACTGGAATCACCTCAGTTTTTACATTCACGTGCCGTGACACACTGTGGAGCTAACCCCGAGTACAGGTCTGTAACCTCTAATTGCTGCGTCTACCTCCTTCTGTAAGCTATCAAAAGACACTGTCCAGTGCTCAGCTCCAGACCCCAATCACATCTCGGCATCTAAGTGTGAACTGTAATTGCCGTGGACTATCCATGAGAGACTGTTCCTTATTTGCTCCAAATTATAAATCCCGTTCCTGCTGAAGTAAAAGCAACTGTTATCTCCAAGACCAGTGTGTGTCATAATTCCTTCGGCTGCGGACACCGTGTGAGGGTGGATAGCAGGGAACGTTCAGCCTGGTCATTACATTTGAACTTGTTATCAGTATAAAAGACACCTGTCCACAACCTCAAACAGTCGCACTCCAAACTCCACTTTTGGTGAAGACCAAAGAGCTGTCCAAGGACACTAGATACAAAATTGTAGCCCTGCACCAGGCTGGGAAGACTGAATCTGCAATAGGCAAGCAGCTGGGTGTGATGAAATCAACTGTGGGAGCAATAGTAAGAAAATGGAAGACATACAAGACCACTGATAATCTCCCTCGATCTTGGGCTCCATGCCAGATGTCACCCCGTGGCATCAAAATGGTCACAAGAATGGTGAGCGAAAATCCCAGAACCACGCTGGGGAACCTAGTGAATGGCCTGCATAGAGCTGAGACCACGGTAACAAAGGCTACCATCAGTAACACACTACATCACCAGGGACTCAGATCCTGCAGTGCCAGATGTGTCCCCCTGCTTAAAGGGACTCTGTCACCTGAATTTGGAGGGAACAATTTTCAGCCATATGGGCGGGGTTTTCGGGTGTTTGATTCACCCTTTCCTTACCCGCTGGCTGCATGCTGGCTGCAATATTGGATTGAAGTTCATTCTCTGTCCTCCGTAGTACATGCCTGCACAAGGCAATCTTGCGCCTTGCGCAGGCGTGTACTATGGAGGACAGAGAATGAACTTCAATCCAGTATTGCAGCCAGCGGGTAAGGAAAGGGTGAATCAAACACCCGAAAACCCCGCCCCTATGGCTGAAAATTGTTCCCTCCAAATTCAGGAGACAGAGTCCCTTTAAGCCAGTACATGTCCGGACCCGTCTGAAGTTTGCTAGAGAGCATTTGGATTATCCAGAAGAATATTGGGAGAATGTCATATGTTCTTATGAAACCAAACTGGAACTGTTTGGTAGAAACAAAACTCGTGTTTGGAGTAGACAGAATACTTAGTTGCATCCAAAGAACACCATATCTACTGTGAAGCATGGGGGTGGTAACATCATGCTTTGGGACTGTTTCTCTGCAAAGGGACCAGGACGACTGATCTGTGTACATGAAAGAATGAATAGGGCCATGTATCGTGAGATTTTGAGTGCAAACCTCCTTCCATCAGCAAGGGCATTGAAGATGAAACATGGATGGCTCTTTTAGAATAATAATCTCAAGCACACTGCCATGGCAGCGAAGGAGTGGCTTCGTAAGAAGCATGTGAAGGTCCTGGAGTGGCGTAACCAGTCTTCAGATCTCAACCCCATAGAAAACCTTTGGAGGGATTTGAAAGTCTATGTTGCCCAGCGACAGTCCAAAAACATCATTGCTCTAGAAGAGATCTGCATGGAGGAATGGACCAACATACCACCAGCAATGTGTGCCAACCTTGTGAAGACTTACAGAAAATGTTTGACCTCTGTCATTGCCAACAAAGAATATATAACAAAATATTGAGATGAACTTTTGTTGATGACCGAATACTTATTTTCCACCATAATTTGCAAAATAAATCTTGCCAAATCAGACAAGGTGATTTTCTGGATTTGTTTTCTCATTTTGACTCTCATAGTTGTGGTCTACATATGATATCATAGTAACATAGTAACATAGTAACATAGTTAGTAAGGCCGAAAAAAGACATTTGTCCATCCAGTTCAGCCTATATTCCATCATAATAAATCCCCAGATCTACGTCCTTCTACAGAACCTAATTGTATGATACAATATTGTTCTGCTCCAGGAAGACATCCAGGCCTCTCTTGAACCCCTCGACTGAGTTCACCATCACCAACTCCTCAGGCAAGCAATTCCAGATTCTCACTGCTCTAACAGTAAAGAATCCTCTTCTATGTTGGTGGAAAAACCTTCTCTCCTCCAGACGCAAAGAATGCCCCCTTGTGCCCGTCACCTTCCTTACATAGTAACATAGTAACATAGTTAGTAAGGCCGAAAAAAGACATTTGTCCATCCAGTTCAGCCTATATTCCATCATAATAAATCCCCAGATCTACGTCCTTCTACAGAACCTAATAATTGTATGATACAATATTGTTCTGCTCCAGGAAGACATCCAGGCCTCTCTTGAACCCCTCGACTGAGTTCGCCATCACCACCTCCTCAGGCAAGCAATTCCAGATTCTCACTGCCCTAACAGTAAAGAATCCTCTTCTATGTTGGTGGAAAAACCTTCTCTCCTCCAGACGCAAAGAATGCCCCCTTGTGCCCGTCACCTTCCTTGGTATAAACAGATCCTCAGCGAGATATTTGTATTGTCCTCTTATATACTTATACATGGTTATTAGATCGCCCCTCAGTCGTCTTTTTTCTAGACTAAATAATCCTAATTTCGCTAATCTATCTGGGTATTGTAGTTCTCCCATCCCCTTTATTAATTTTGTTGCCCTCCTTTGTACTCTCTCTAGTTCCATTATATCCTTCCTGAGCACCGGTGCCCAAAACTGGACACAGTACTCCATGTGCGGTCTAACTAGGGATTTGTACAGAGGCAGTATAATGCTCTCATCATGTGTATCCAGACCTCTTTTAATGCACCCCATGATCCTGTTTGCCTTGGCAGCTGCTGCCTGGCACTGGCTGCTCCAGGTAAGTTTATCATTAACTAGGATCCCCAAGTCCTTCTCCCTGTCAGATTTACCCAGTGGTTTCCCGTTCAGTGTGTAATGGTGATATTGATTCCATCTTCCCATGTGTATAACCTTACATTTATCATTGTTAAACCTCATCTGCCACCTTTCAGCCCAAGTTTCCAACTTATCCAGATCCATCTGTAGCAGAATACTATCTTCTCTTGTATTAACTGCTTTACATAGTTTTGTATCATCTGCAAATATCGATATTTTACTGTGTAAACCTTCTACCAGATCATTAATGAATATGTTGAAGAGAACAGGTCCCAATACTGACCCCTGCGGTACCCCACTGGTCACAGCAACCCAGTTAGAGACTATACCATTTATAACCACCCTCTGCTTTCTATCACTAAGCCAGTTACTAACCCATTTACACACATTTTCCCCCAGACCAAGCATTCTCATTTTGTGTACCAACCTCTTGTGCGGCACGGTATCAAACGCTTTGGAAAAATCGAGATATACCACGTCCAATGACTCACCGTGGTCCAGCCTATAGCTTACCTCTTCATAAAAACTGATTAGATTGGTTTGACAGGAGCGATTTCTCATAAACCCATGCTGATATGGAGTTAAACAGTTATTCTCATTGAGATAATCCAGAATAACATCCCTCAGAAACCCTTCAAATATTTTACCAACAATAGAGGTTAGACTTACTGGCCTATAATTTCCAGGTTCACTTTTAGAGCCCTTTTTGAATATTGGCACCACATTTGCTACGCGCCAATCCTGCGGAACAGACCCCGTCGCTATAGAGTCCCTAAAAATAAGAAATAATGGTTTATCTATTACATTACTTAGTTCTCTTAGTACTCGTGGGTGTATGCCATCCGGACCCGGAGATTTATCTATTTTAATCTTATTTAGCCGGTTTCGCACCTCTTCTTGGGTTAGATTGTTGACCCTTAATATAGGGTTTTCATTGTTTCTTGGGATTTCACCTAGCATTTCATTTTCCACCGTGAATACCGTGGAGAAGAAGGTGTTTAATATGTTAGCTTTTTCCTCGTCATCTACAACCATTCTTTCCTCACTATTTTTTAAGGGGCCTACATTTTCAGTTTTTATTCTTTTACTATTGATATAGTTGAAGAACAGTTTGGGATTAGTTTTACTCTCCTTAGCAATGTGCTTCTCTGTTTCCTTTTTGGCAGCTTTAATTAGTTTTTTAGATAAAGTATTTTTCTCCCTATAGTTTTTTAGAGCTTCAATGGTGCCATCCTGCTTTAGTAGTGCAAATGCTTTCTTTTTACTGTTAATTGCCTGTCTTACTTCTTTGTTTAGCCACATTGGGTTTTTCCTATTTCTAGTCCTTTTATTCCCACAAGGTATAAACCGCTTACACTGCCTATTTAGGATGTTCTTAAACATTTCCCATTTATTATCTGTATTCTCATTTCTGAGGATATTGTCCCAGTCTACCAGATTAAGGGCATCTCTAAGCTGGTCAAACTTTGCCTTCCTAAAGTTCAATGTTTTTGTGACTCCCTGACAAGTCCCCCTAGTGAAAGACAGGTGAAACTGTACAATATTGTGGTCGCTATTTCCTAAATGCCCAACCACCTGCAGATTTGTTATTCTGTCAGGTCTATTAGATAGTATTAGGTCTAAAAGTGCTGCTCCTCTGGTTGGATTCTGCACCAATTGTGAAAGATAATTTTTCTTGGTTATTAGCAGAAACCTGTTGCCTTTATGGGTTTCACAGGTTTCTGTTTCCCAGTTAATATCCGGGTAGTTAAAGTCCCCCATAACCAGGACCTCATTATGGGTTGCAGCTTCATCTATCTGCTTTAGAAGTAGACTTTCCATGCTTTCTGTTATATTTGGGGGTTTGTAACAGACCCCAATGAGAATTTTGTTACCATTTTTCCCTCCATGAATTTCAACCCATATGGACTCGACATCCTCATTCCCTTCGCTAATATCCTCCCTTAAAGTGGACTTTAGACAAGACTTTACATAGAGACAAACCCCTCCTCCTCTCCGATTTTTACGATCCTTTCTAAACAGACTGTAACCCTGTAAGTTAACTGCCCAGTCATAGCTTTCATCTAACCATGTCTCGGTTATTCCCACTATGTCAAAGTTACCTGTAGATATTTCTGCTTCTAGTTCTTCCATCTTGTTTGTCAGGCTTCTGGCGTTTGCGAGCATGCAGTTTAGAGGATTTTGTTTTGTTCCAATCTCCTCACTGTGGATTGTTTTAGAAATGTTCTTACCTCCCTTCTGAGTATGTTTTCCTGGGTCGTCTTTGTTCGAGTCTAATGTTTTTCTTCCCGTCCCCTCTTCTTCTAGTTTAACGCCCTCCTGATGAGTGTAATTACAGGCCTCTCTCATCTTTTTAAGTGGGAGAACTTGCACAATTGGTGGCTGACTAATTACTTTTTTTCCCCCACTGTATCTAAAAATTATGAAATATCATTCAAATAGAATTGTACAGAATTAGAAACACACATGAATGTTTTCAGTTAGAAACAGTGCCACACCTGTCAGCAGGAGGGATCTGGTATCAGTCCTGTTTCCTAGAACTGTGTGGCTATACCAGTCATGGTGCTGTTTCTTGAGGAAGGAGCTAAGTTTTCCTAATTCTGCATAACCTTTGTAGACCGTAAATACCTAGTAATATGTAAAGGCGTTGTCAGGGACTTTAACATTGATGTACTAGCATTAGGTTAGGTCATCAATGTCATACGCTAAAGAAAATATATTAACCAGAGGGTACCAAAATTGAAATCATATAGACCTACCCTAAAACTAAAATCACTTTTATTATTAAAACCAGGCAAACTAAAACCACCTTAAGTGACAAACAAAAAAACAAACAAGTGCTCAAACACAAGAACCCAGAACCTAATGGGGATAACTAGACAACCCTAGTTGAGGCACCTATATCGCCCCTACCTGGCTGCGGAGGTAGACGCCCTAGGGGGAAAAAGTAGTGGCGCCCCCGCTCCATGATGGCTCCATGATATAATTAGTGAGAGTATCTATATCTGAACAATATCGTCCACTGCAAAAGTGGTTGTCACCTACTATCTACAATTCTTGTGTCGCCATGTGTTCATTCAATGTTTTTAACTCATTTGGGGACCTAGGTCTTCCCTAGTCTAGGAATTTCATTGTCTAGTCACAGGGGACCCTCTAGTTTATGGGTAGAGGCTCTCATTAGTGGCTGCAGGGTGCATCAGGGCCTCTAGGGTCAGCCATCGTGGAGCGGGGGTGCCACTACGTTTCCCCCCTAGGGCGTCTACCTCAGCAGCCAGGTAGGGGCGATATAGGTGCCTCAACTAGGGTTGTCTAGTTATCCCCATTAGGTTCTGGGTTCTTGTGTTTGAGCACTTGTTTGTTTTTTTGTTTGTCACTTAAGGTGGTTTTAGTTTGCCTGGTTTTAATAAAAAGTGATTTTAGTTTTAGGGTAGGTCTATATGATTTAGGTCATCAATGTCTCATCGGTGCGGTTGTGACACCCGGTGCCCCCACCGATCAGCTGTTCCCAGTGTCTTTGGCTACCAAAACTGCTTAGTTGCAACTTTACCAGGAACAGCTGATCGGCAGAGGTGTCGGTTGTCGCTCCTTCACTAATCAAACATTGATGACTATCCTAACGATAGTCCATCAACTTTAAAGTCCTGTTTAACCCCTTTAAATGAATTGTCTCAACAAGATGTCTGCTTGCTGTCACTTAATGAAAACCATCACCTCCACCAGACAAAGTTCTGGTCAAGTGATGGATGCCCTGGTGCATGGCTTGTTACAGGAACGTTCTCCGATCTGCGTACTGAAACACGCCATGCTCCTGTGTATGTAAACCAGTTTTATCCCCAGCAAGTAAACAGTGAATATTTCTATTGAATGACAGCAAGCAGAGATCTTAAAACTGTGATGTACTGATGCAGAAAGTCTATGGAAACAGTGTGTTACTATTCATGATACAAAGTATCCCATTTATTTGCCAATTCCAGAATGTCCCGTGGATCTGCCATAAACCATGCACAGTGCAGTCCCTTCTGGAGTTACCTGTAGTTTTGACACGGGGTCTGGCATCCAGGGCAGTCACTGCATAGTTTGTTAAAGTAGCCTTTGTCGCAGACACATTTATTACATTCACACTTTCCATGTCCGCTGCATATCCCATCATGTGTCATACATGCGCTGGTGTCCCGGCTGCAGCCGCAGGCACTGCCAGTGTAGTTGGATGCACACTTACAGATGCCACAACTGCAAACTCCGCGGGTGAGACCTGAAAATGAAGAGCATAAGTTTACCTGCGACTGCCAGTGATTGCCACTATGTGCACTGAAAAGGTCATAATGGGAGAAACAACCATGGTAATTTCTCTTTTATAGGGGAATACATTGTTTCCTTATCACTTACGGAACATTTATGAAATATTCAGTGTCATCTGCAAATTGAGACACTAAGCCGACGTTATATTCAAACTGAGTTTTTTTTAACAAAAACAACTTTTTACTTTTTTAGGCAGTCAAAAATAACACATTTTCAAGTGAAAATCGCTTCAGGAAACCTTTTTGGGGAGTTTCTAGAGGAGTTTTTCATTTCTTGAAGATGTTGTGAAAGAGTATTTAGCAGCCTTTTGATTGGACAGTTCCAAGTTGTGAGTGGATTCCATCAGGAGCCACCTCAAAGAATTGACGTGCAATTTTTTTTTTTTAAACTATCAAGCGTTTTTCAAAACATTAAGTGGGAAAAAAAATGGTCAAAACACTTAACATATGAACAGCAAAGTGTTTATACAATAAGAGCTTTTTAAGAGTTTACTTTAAGTGTGATTTTTTCAGGCCTTTTTTTATCAAACCCGCTTACAAAAAAACTTCTACAAAAATCTTTATGCGCTCATACCCTTAACACGGTCCTCCAAGAATGTATTAAAATGACACCTGTCACATAATTAACACAGCAACCCATCCTAGTCACATGTCAGTCTGATAATAGACAGCTCCCAATACCTTTGTCTCAACTGACAGAGAAGCTATAGGCTAAGTACACATACCTAAGTGAGTTAAGAAGAAAAACTGACAGGAGAATCCTTTGTGCTCCTGTCAATACCCTTCTCTGGTTGCTCACCAATATGCGTGCTTACATTACAGCTCCTCTGTCATTCGAGGCACAGGTCTCGGAAGCTGTGTCTTTTCAGATTGTAATCCATTCTGACACATGACTTAATGGGTTGCCATTTGAATTACACAACGGGAACGATTTTATTGCATTCTTGGAGAAACCCTTTAAAGATGTAAAAAAAAAATAATTTTCTTTTTGAAGTTGTTTTTTTTTTTCAAAACAATTCGACAGCGCTCAGTTTGTAGTGTATTCCATCAGGATGTGCTTTAAAGAACTTGTGTGCGCTTTTATTTACCACTAGTAGTTTTTCAAAACCTCTTCAGGAAAAAATGGTAAAGAAACATCACGGTTTCAATGTGGATTTCCCATAGAAATAGTTTTAAAAGTATTTTTTATGCAGTTTGGGAGATAATTTTCTAGCTGATCCACTATAAACAACCCTCAAAACACCCAGTGTGAATATAGCTTAACACTTTGTTTTCAGCAGTCATTTTGAAAAACCTTTTTGGGAAAATAAATGCTCAAAAAAACTCTTCAAAAGATCATTAAAATGGATTTATCATAGAAATGAATAGCAAGAGTTTTCCAAGTATTATTTTTTTATTTTTTGGGGAGGAGGATTTTGGAGCAGATCATCTCCAAAAATCTGGAAAAAACTATATGAAAATGGACTAATATTAAAAGACTTATGCAATTGAGTTATTATTGTGCTGTAATAGGGTTTCAGATTTTCAGAAACAGGAATCTCTGAGCAGGGACAAACGGGTCAATCTCTAGAACTGTATCACTCTGCTTTATCATGAAATAGGGATTTTGTGTACTCACCGAAAAAAAATTTTTTCTGAGCCACACATTGGGGGACACAGGACCGTGGGTGTATGCTGCTGCCACTAGGAGGCTGACACTAAGTAAATACAAAAAGGGTTAGCTCCTCCTCTGCAGTATACACAGCCCACTGGCTCCGGATAATACCAGTTCGTAGCAAAGCAGTAGGAGACTAACAAGATTTAACTGTAGAAACAACAAGTCAGAGACTTATCATACTTATCATAGGCAACAAGCCAAAACAAGGGTGGGTGCTGTCCCCCCCAATGAGTGGCTCGGAGAAAAGGATTTTACGGTGAGTACACAAAAATCCCTATTTCTCCATCGCCACATTGGGAGACACAGGACCGTGGGACATCCAAAAGCAGTCCCTGGGTGGGAAATAACAACCCAACAGTGTAAACTTATGGCACCTGCTGTCTACAGGTGCTCTACCGCTGCCTGCAGAATACGCCTACCCAGGCTTGCATCTGAAGATGCCTGAGTATGGACATTGTAATGCTTTGAAAAGGTGTGCAGGCTAGACCAGATCGCAGCTTTGCAAACCTGCTCTGCAGATGCTTGATTCCGAATGCCCAGGAAGCACCCACCGACCAAGTGGAGTGTGCCCTGAGGCCCGCAGGGATAGGCTTGCCTCTGACGCGGTAAGCCTCTTGAATAGTCAACCGATTGTCGACTTAGAAGCGGCCAGTCCCTTCCGGTGTCCCACCGTGAGCACGAATAGAGCATCCGTCTGTCGAAAAGATGCCGTCCTGGACACGTACTTCCTGAGAGCTCTAACAAGGTCCAAGGAATGAAGAGCCTTCTCCATGCCTTGCGTTGGAGTAGGGCAAAGAAACAGAAGTACGATATCCTCATTGAGGTGGAAGGAAGACACCACCTTCGGGAGGAAAGTAGGGGATGGTCTGAGGACCACCTTGTCTCGGTGGAACGTAAGGAACGGCGTCCGACAGGAAAGGGCAGCCAACTCCGAGACTCGTCTGATCGAGGTAATAGCGACGAGAAAGGCCACCTTCCATGAAGGTCTGTAGGGAGGCACGACGTGAGGGAGTCCCTGAAAGAATGTTCTGACCTGAGGTTTAGAAGCAATTCTTTGTTGAAAAAGGACTGACAAGGCCGAGACCTGCCCTTTAAGGGAACTCGATGAAAGTCCCAAGTCCAGGAGGAAAGCCAGGATGGTAGGGATGCTGAAAACCATCAGAGGGTGACCTCTGCTTCTGCAGCAATCAAAGAAGATCCTCCAGGTCCGATGGTAGATGTGCAATGACACTGGCTTTCGGGCATTGATCAAGGTGGAAACTACCTCGCGGGAAAAACCTGCTTGAGTCAGAACCCAGGATTCAACGGCCATGCTGTCAAACACAGGGCCCCTGAGTTCTGGTGGTAGATCAAGCCCTGGGAAAGTAGATCTGGTAGGCGCCAAGGAACGTCTGCGATGAGCTGGACCAGCTCTGCATAACACGCCCGGCGAGGCCAATCCGGGGCGATGAGAATTACCGGGACACCCTCTGCCCTGATCTTCCTGATGACTCTGGGAAGCAGGGGCGGGGGGGAAACAGGTAAGGGAGGTAAAACTGACTCTAAGGAAGGACTAGCGCATCCGCCCTGATTGCTCTGGGATCCTGGGACCGGGCCACAAACTGAGGTACCTTGGCATTGAACCAGGAAGCCATCAAGTCTACGTCCGGAGTACCCCAACGAAGGCAGATTTGTTGGAATACGTCCTGATGGAGAGACCACTGCTGAGGAAATCCGTGGCCCAATTCTCCACTCCTGGAATGTGAACGGCCGATATGACCGAGTGAATGTATTCAGCCCAGCGAAGGATGTGCTCTATCTCACGCATTGCAGCTCTGCTGCAGGTGCCCCTCTGATGGTTTATATAAGCCACAGCCGCGGCATTATCCATCTGGATACGGATGGGGTGGCCTGCTAGGAGATGATGGAACCG
The DNA here is from genome assembly GCF_032444005.1 of Ranitomeya imitator. NCBI lineage: Eukaryota > Metazoa > Chordata > Amphibia > Anura > Dendrobatidae > Ranitomeya > Ranitomeya imitator. Next base: position 728,120,481 of record NC_091284.1, on the reverse strand, counting down.
CTTTAGGGACAGCCGAATCGCACGTATCTCCAGGATATTGATTAGAAGACAAGACTCGTGATAACTCCAGGTTCCCTGCACAGTGCCATGGCGAAAGACCGCTCCCCAGCCTAGGAGGCTGGCGTCGGTAGTGACTACCAGCCAATGGACTGGGAGGAAGGACTTCCCTTGGAGAAGAGAGGATCGGAGCATCCACCATTGGAGTGTCTGCTTGTCCCGAGGAGAGAGAGGACACAGTCGGTCAAGGGAAAATGGACTCCCGTCCCATGCGTCCAGCAGAGCGTGCTGGAGGGGACGGAGGTGTAGTTGCGCAAATGGAAACGCCTCCATTGCGGCCACCATCTTCCCAAGAATCCTCATGCCGAAATGGATGAAACAGGGGGACGGCTGAAGAAGCTTACAGACCCCCTGGTGAAGAGCCAGGACCTTGTCCCGAAGAAGAAGCACCAACCCTAGGGAGGTGTCCAGGGTCCTACACAAGAAGGAGATCCGTTGAGCTGGAACAGGAGATTACTTTTTTAAGTTGATCAACCAGCCCAGCCGAGAAAGAGTATCCAAGGAAATGCGGATGCACTCCTCGCAGGCTCGGAAAGATAGACCTTTGACCAGTAAGTCATCTAGGTAGGGAAGCACGACTAGACCCCGAGAATGCAGAATGGCCATGACCGCCGCCATGACCTTTGTGAAAACTCTGGGGGCGGTGGCGAGGCCGAAAGGCAAGGTCGTGAACTGAAAATGTTCCTCTCCGACGGCGAAGCGAAGAAACCTTTCATGAGGTGGGAAGATTGGGATGTGGAGGTACGCATCCCGGATGTCGATGGATGCTAAGAATTCGCCGTGTTCCATCGATGCAATGACGGAACGGAGAGATTCCATCCTGAAATGATGGACTTTGACAAATCTGTTCAAGAGCTTTAGGTCCAGGATGGGCCGTACTCTTCCATCCTTTTGGGGGACCATAACCAGATTTGAATAAAAACCGCAGAACCTTTCATCTTCTGGGACAAGGACAATCACTCTGTCTTGTCGGAGCGACTGAAGGGCCTGGGAAAAAGCCCGAGCACGCATTCCCGGTTCGGGAGGGCGGGAAGCAAAAAACCGGGTTGCAGGAGGAAAGGAAAAATCAATTTTGTAACCGGAGGACACCAGATCCCTGACCCACTCATCGTGAACGACTGCGAGCCAGGCATGATGAAACAAGGGAAGGCGTCCGCCTACTTTGCCGGTGTCATCCGGACGAGATTGCGAGTCATTTAGAAGAAGATGGTTGGGGTCTGGATCCCCTGGACCTAGACTGTGTGGAGCAGCCCCTCCAGGAATGGTTGGGCCAGTATGAAGCCTGAGGGCTTTTGTCTCTGCTGGCACGACACCCCGAACCAGGGGAACTGGCTGAGGAATGCCATGTGTAAGATTCACGAAAGGACCGAAAACGAGCCTGCGGCTGTCGTCGGAACGGTTGCCTGAATCTCTGCTGGGGAAGGGAAGTACTTTTTCCCCCCCGTAGTGTCTGAAATTAGTTTGTCCAGCTTTTCACCAAATAGACGGCCATTGAGATATGGCAGAGACGTGAGGGACTTTTTAGATACGGAGTCCGCTCGCCAGTTCCTGAGGCATAGCGCTCTCCTAATTGCCACAGCATTTGAAGCCGTAAGTGCAGAGCAGTTCGCTGCATCCGGGGAAGCATTTACTAAGTTATCGCCAGCCAAGGAAATTTGATTTGCTAGCTCCGCTATGTCAGAAGGTCTGTGGGATCTTTGATAGAGGATCCGTCCGGCATGGATAGGATAGTTTTGAAGGACAAACGTGAGACAGGAGGATCCAAAGGAGGGGATTCTGTCCATTGCTTGCGGAGATCAGGAGAAAAAGGATATTTGGACTCCAGGGATCTCTGACCCTGAAAGTGTTTGTCTGGACGCTCTCTATGTCACTGGACTATGTCCTGGAACTCCGGGTGATTGGCAAACACCCTATTAGTACGTTTGGTCCTTTTGAAAGACACCGAATTCTCCATACCAGAGGTCGCCAGTTCCTCATCAACCTGAAGGGACTGGTTGATGGCCTCAATGAGGCTATCTATAATGCTCTGATAAACTGGCGACTCCAGATTTAGAGGCCCATCAGACTCAGGATCAGAATCCTGGTCGGAAGAGGTGCCTGGGGTGCGAGAACGGTAAGCGGAGCTAAGGGACGCCGAGGCACCAGAGAGCCTGGGGCCGAGCTATGAATGCGCTTCCTAGATGGCCGCTTGTGCTTAGAGTGAGAGTGGCCCCTGCAGGCTGAAGATTCCGGAGCCATAGGGGAAGCTTCCTGAATAGGCGGATTAGTAGTCCTGCTCCTGGTTGGATCCTGGAGGGACTCGATAGCATTAGTCAAAGAAGCCATAGATTGCGAAAGTGACAAAGCCCACTCAGGGGGACTGGTCACCGTGGGCTCGTTTGCGGTGGGGGGCTCCTGTGCGCATTTAGGGTCACAAACATTACAGAGGGGAGTTGTATGCCAGCTTGGTAGCGCAGCCTGAAAGGAGGTGCAAGAAGTGAAGAACACTATGTGTTTTTGCGGACTTTTTGTGTTTAGGCAGAGACATGTTGTCTGTTAACCTCCGTGCAGGGCTGTGGACACCTGTGCAGCTAGTAAAAAGTGGAGCACTATGCAGAAGTATGAGGGCCTGTGTCAGCGTGCAGCGCACCTACCCAGGTCCTGTATTCCAGATGCCACACTGAGATCGGGGGAGAAGGTGGCGTTGAGACTCCTCGTTGTCTAAGATGGCCGCCGAGACTTTGTTGGGCGCTTCTCGCAGTGAGCGAGAAGCGCTGAATCGGTGTGCGGGCCGTCGCTCGTGCCGCACTCAGTGGGCAAAACGCGACCTAGCTGAGGCCGAAGCCGGGGACTAAATTAGCTGTGCCCAGCCACAAGATGTGGCCGAGCCCACGGTGCGCTCGGGAGCCCCCCACCCATGCTAGACTCACCGCTTAGGTCCTCTTCAGGCGAGGTATGAGGGGGAAGCGCAGTCAACCTTGATCCGCCGCCCTCTTGATGAGGAGGTGGAGAGGGACTGGGAAGCTCCTTGCAGCACCGCTGTTCTACAGTGGTGGAGCAAAGGGAGGGCGGCCGGACTGTGCTCGTGGGAAGGTGGCCTCTGTGTATCCTAAGGGTTCGCTCCCCTAGGATTTTACAGGGCTAGGCCACGGCCGAACATCCCACGTCGCAGGAAAGGGTACGGGAAGTAAACTCACCGTGCTCGCCTGTTAATGTTTCGGGGGAGATCGGCCCCCTTAAAAGGGTCCGTCGCCCCTTTCATCCTCTTGCGCAAAGTAAAAAATAAAAATAGGAACGTCTGGGAAAAAACAGACGCAGTGTGCCTCCTACAGACACTAAGCAAGAACTGGTATTATCCGGAGCCAGTGGGCGCTGTATACTGCAGAGGAGGAGCTAACCCTTTTTGTATTTACTTAGTGTCAGCCTCCTAGTGGCAGCAGCATACATCCACGTTTCTGTGTCCCCCAATGTGGCGATGGAGAAACCATTTTTATAATGTAAAAGTATTGTTCTGACATAGGTGTTGATGACCTGTCTACAGGATGAGTTTACATCCAGCCACCAGAGCAGATAACAGCTGATCGCGGGAGGTGCCGGCTGTTGATCTTCCACTGATCTGCTATTAATCATTTATCCTGTAGCTACCACATAGCGATTAATGAATATATAAATACCAATATTGCTATATGTGTTAAAAATGGCATCAAAACTTAGCTGTTTAAAAAAAAATATGCATTGCTTTAGATGTAAAAGTAGGCCAATAATGTAAAGCCACATAACCAGGGCAGAAATGAGTTTAAAAAGAAAGATAATTTAATAATTAAGCTTAAATACTGATTTGTCTTATGGCAAGGATCTGAGATGGATATTTGGCAGAATTGTCAGAATAGTCAGAGATTGATCATTGTGAGACTTGCCATGTCATCTACTGTATATAGATTTACACTGTGTACACAATTATTGGGCAATTTGTATTTTTGATACATAATTTTATTGTTGCACAACCACAGTGCTGTCAGTCAATCTAAAAGGTTAATAAACCTGAATATTTAAGAAAGTAAAAGTGTGGCTTTGTCTTTCTCAGGAGAATATATCTGTGTGCAGAATTATTATGCAACTAAATCACAAACATTTAATTTTATTGTTTTAAGGCTGCCGTCACACTAGCAGTATTAGGTCAGTATTTTACATCAGTATTTGTAAGCCAAAACCAGGAGTGGAACAAACAGAGGAAAAGAATGATAGAAATATATGCACCACTTCTGTATTTATCACCCACTCCTGGTTTTGGCTTACAAATACTGATGTAAAATACTGACCAAATACTGATAGTGTGACGGCAGCCTAATTGTTTATTTTCATCTGTTAAAGTAAGAATAATAACAAAACAACTCAAAATGTATAAAAATACATTACTGACATTTCAAAAGAAAATCAATACAGCGCCCATTTTTTTAAATAACAGTATGTAAGACTTCCTTCTACGATGACTAACTTTTTGGGTAGTACCAACCACAGCCTTTGAGACACTGTTCAGAGAGGTGACTGTTTTTCTTCACCGTAAATGTCACGTTTAAGAAAGGCACACAAGTTCTCAGTAGGATTTTGGTGCGGTGAGGACGTGGCCACGTTTCTATACTTTCATCTTTAACCCCTTCATGACCGTGGGATTTTTCGTTTTTCCGTGTTCGTTTTTCGCTCCCCTCATTCCCTGAGCCATAACTTTTTTATTTTTCCGTCAATTTGGCCATGTGAGGGCTTCTTTTTTGCGGGACGAGTTGTACTTTTGAACGACATCATTGGTTTTACCATGATGTGTAGTAGAAAACGGGAAAAAAATTCCAAGTGCGGTGAAATTGCAAAAAAAGTGCAGTCCCACACTTGTTTTTTGTTTGGCTTTTTTGCTAGGTTCACTAAATGCTAAAACTGACCTGCCATCATGATTCTCCAGGTCAATACGAGTTCATAGACACCTAACATGACTAGGTTATTTTTTTACCTAAGTGGTGAAAAAAAATTCCAAACTTTGCTAAAAAAAAAAAAAAAAAGTGCCATTTTCCGATACTCGTAGCGTCTCCATTTTTCATGATCTGGGGTCGGTTGAGGGCTTATTTTTTGCGTGCCGAGCTGGCGTTTTTAATGATTCCAATTTGGTGCAGATACGTGCTTTTGATGACCCGTTATTGCATTTTAATGCAATGTCGCGGCAACCAAAAAAACGTAATTCTGGCGTTTCGATCTTTTCTCTCGTTACGCCGTTTAGCGATCAGGTTAATGCTTCTTTTTATTGATAGATCGGGCAATTCTGAACGTGGCGATACCAAATATGTGTAGATTTGATTTTTTTTTTATTGATTTATTTTGATTGGGGCGAAAGGGGGGTGATTTAAACTTTTATATTTTTTTATTTTTTTCACATTTTTTTTAACTTTTTGTTTTAACTTTTGCCATGCTTCAATAGCCTCCATGGGAGGCTAGAAGCAGGCACAGCACGATCGCCTCTGCTACATAGCAGCGATCTGCTGATCGCTGCTATGTAGTAGAAAATCAGGTGTGCTGTGAGCGCCGACCACAGGGTGGCGCTCACAGCTACCGGCGATCAGTAACCATAGAGGTCTCAAGGACCTCTATGGTTACGCTGTACAAGCATCGCCGACCTCCGATCATGTGACGGGGGTCGGCGATGACGTCATTTCCGGCCGCCCGCCCGGATTCGGTAGTTAAATGCCGCTGTCTGCGTTTGACAGCGGCATTTAACTAGTTAATAGCGGCGGGTGAATCGCGATTTCACCCGCCGCTATTGCGGGCACATGTCAGCTGTTCAAAACAGCTGACATGTCCCGGCTTTCATGCGGGCTCACCGCGGAGCCCTGCATCAAAGCAGGGGAGCTGACATCGGACGTACTATACCGTCCGATGTCAGTAAGGGGTTAAAACCTGACAGCTAAGCAGTGGAGACTTCGATGTATGTGATTTAACCTTGTCCTGCAAAAATCATGGTTTTCTTGAAAGATGCAGACTTTTTCCTGTACTACTGCTTGAAGAAAGTGTCTAAACCTGGCAGTAAGTTTGAGGGTTGATTTTGAGTCAACTTAGAGATGAAAAATCTGCATAAAAATGGTGATATGTTCAAAATATTCACTAGTCCAATAATTCTGGACACAGTGTACATGAAAATAAATATTTATAGCGAACTCACAATGTGAACAGTTTACTGATTTACCTCCACATAGTTGTCCTTCATATCTTTCACAGCTGGCATCATCACACTCACAAAACAGTCCTCGTACGTGTTTATTGCACGCACAGCGCCCACATTCACACTTTCCACGACCGTTACATATCAGTGAGCCGTTTTTGCATCCTTCATTGGAATCAGGTCTATTTTGGTTGCATTCACAATGTTTTCCTTTATATCCGTCCTTGCAGCTGCAAAAGAATAACATCAACTAGGCTGGAGCCACACTAGTGTATTAAAAAAATCGATCTGATGTTGATCCAGAAAAGTAGGACAAGTATCACGCGAGTGTCATGCCAGTACAATGCGATTTTTCTCACCTAGCATCCGTATGCAATGCATTTTTAAGATTAAACAAGAATGTATAGCCCCATAGTACACACAGAGGACCGCATGTGAATCAACAAGACGTAAGAACTAACAAAGTCCTCCAACACGAATAAGATACAAGATCTTCTGATGAAGATACAAGACGTTCTGAGGAAGATACAAGATCGAAACGCGCATTAAGGGGTATGCTGGACGTGTTCCTATATTCGGTAATTATATCGACTCTGGGTATCTATATTGGATATCACCTTCTTTGTACATGGCTACCTCGAGTTATGGTGTGCGCATCACTATTGTTCCTATTTCCCTTTGAAGGTTATACACTGTAATGATTTCATTGTGTTATGGTTTTCTTGCTATCTCTTAAGCCGGTTTCACACGTCCAGATAATTCTGGTACCGGAGAAAACAGTACCGAAGTTATCCGTGTCCGTGTGCACCGCACACAGAGAACAGTGTGCACTCTCCTCCATGCACGTACCGCCCGCAGGAGAGACAGCGCTACAGTAAGTGCTGTCCCCACTGCATGTGGTGCTGAAGGAGGCATTCATCTCTTGTCCCCTGCAGGAGAGAAGAGATGAAAAATCAAGTTTTTTTTTTGTTTCTGTTAAAAATAAAGTTTGGAGGTCACCTCCTGCCTCCCATCCCCTGTGCGCCCACCTGCTTGCAGAGAAATACTCACCCAGCTCCCGCGATGTCTCCTCTCAGCGCTGGCAGCAGGTCCTCTGTGAGCGGTCACGTGGTACCGCTCATTACAGTGATGAATATGCGCATATTTATCACTGTAATGAGCCGTACCATTTATTTATGATTTATTATTTATTATTTTTTTACTGTGCATTATCATATGTTTTCAGATACCCTATATCTGCATAGTTAATTCAACCGTCTTTGCACTATGCACTTTATTTTTGTATTTGATTCTGTTTACATTCTTGTTTAGACTGGTTGCATGATTATCTTAGGATGTATCATACTCTATACTGCCTTATTTAAGGCATAAACTTATAAATCTCATGTCCAGCGTTTGCGTTTTGCCAACACTTGTATGGTCTACTTACATTTCCTAATTTTTCATTGTTCTTAAAGCTTTGTATATGAATAAAATTACTTTAGATTTGAGATTATTCGTGTTGGAGGACTTTGTTAGTTCTTATGTCTTGTTCATTTTTAAGGTTAGCTTTTACATACTCTAATTCTCAGTCATTTAAGGTACTGTCACACTAGACGATATCGCTAGCGATCCGTGACGTTGCAGCGTCCTCGCTAGCGATATCGTCCAGTGTGACAGGCAGCAGCGATCAGGCCCCTGCTGGGAGATCGCTGGTCGGGGAAGAAAGTCCAGAACTTTATTTCGTCGCTGGACTCCCCGTAGACATCGCTGAATCGGCGTGTGTGACACCGATTCAGCGATGTCTTCGCTGGTAACCAGGGTAAACATCGGGTAACTAAGTGCAGGGCCGCGCTTAGTAACCCGATGTTTACCCTGGTTACCATCCTAAAAGTAAAAAAACAAACACTACATACTTACCTACCGCTGTCTGTCCTCCAGCGCTGTGCTCTGCTCTCCTCCTGCTCTGGCTGTGAGCGTCGGTCAGCCGGAAAGCAGAGCGGTGACGTCACCGCTCTGCTTTCTGGCTGCCCGGCGCTCACAGCCAGACCAGAGAAGCAGAGCGCCGAGGACAGACAGCGGAAGGTAAGTATGTAGCGTTTGTTTTTTTACTTTTTAGGATGGTAACCAGGATAAACATCGGGTTACTAAGCGCGGCCCTGCGCTTAGTTACCCGATGTTTACCCTGGTTACCGGGGACCTCGGGATCGTTGGTCGCTGGAGAGCGGTCTGTGTGACAGCTCTCCAGCGACCAAACAGCAACGCTGCAGCGATCCGGATCGTTGTCGGTATCGCTGCAGCGTCGCTATGTGTGACGGTACCTTTAAACTAACTAATAAAGCAATCTTATATGCAGAGATAGATAGATAGATAGATAGATAGATAGATAGATAATAGATAGGAGATAGATAGAATAACATAGATGTCCTGTAGATAATTAATGTCACAGCCCCTACCTACAATAAATTAGCACCCTTTAGTGTCTTTCATGTGGCACTAAAGGGTGTTAAGCCTTATTTAACCTATTAAATAAATAAAAAGATGTGGGCCCTGACCCTTTTTTATAGCCAACTAAGGGAAAGCAGGCAGCTGGGGCTGGTGTTATTATTCTGGGAGGAGGCCAATATCCATGGAGCTTCCCAGTCTATTAATAACATCTCACAGCTGTCCGTGTAGCGTTTTCTGATTATTAACAGACTTCTCTTCATTACCAACTCATGGGCTTGATGTCGGTGGACATTGCACAGCTGACATCAACCCCAAAACCATTACCCCGATTGCCAGCGCACCAGGGCAATTGGTAGGAGCCAAGGTTAAGCACCAGAATTGGCGCATCTAATGGATGCACCATTTCTGGGGCTACCGAGGGCTGGTGTTATTACTCTTGGAAGGGGCCCCTTCCCAGCCTAAGTAGACAGCTGAGAGATGTTATTAATGGGCTGGGAAGCTTCATAGCTATTGGCCCATACCCAGAATAATAACACCAGCTCAGAGCTGTCTGCTATCCCTCAGCTGGTTGTTAAAAACAAGGGGGAGCCCAAGTCATTTTTTTCATTCATTCATTTATTTATTTATTAGCTAAATACAAGTACAGAAAACTACACTCGCAAAGCACTGATTATATATCTCACTGACATTCGTCTATGACAATTCGGGCTGTGAATTTACTGTACTTGGCTGATGAAACGTCGGATTTCCTTTGAGATGTGTGCGTAAAAATCGGATGGCACACGCATGATCCATGTGCTGTGCATTTTTTTTCTTGAGTCCATTGATTTACATATGCGACTGCGATCCAATTCTTGCAGACAATCACAGCATGCTGTGATTTTTTTATCAGTCTGATCTGAACATAATATCGCAGATGAGCACTGACACATTGTATAACATTGGTCAGAGTGCAATGAGATGTTTTCTCACATTGCACTCGTTCAGTGTATACGCCAATGGGAACAAGCCCTTAGAAACAGCATCTTGGAACATCTGGGTTACAAAGCTAGACAGCTGCTCTTATCTTAGCTATCTAATCTACTGCACCAACCAAACTGAAGTTACATTGATATGCAGTATCTCAGAGAGGCTAATTGATTTATTTCTTGTGTGTGTACATTTTATTCTGGATGCCTTCATGCACATCAAAAAAACATTGCAGCCAGATGTTTGCTGGATGTCAATAAGAGATTATGGAAGACCATTTTTTTTTTTCAAAACCACAGCTCTAGGTATGATTTTTTTTTTGCCATTTTGTAGCATTTTCCTCCCGTAGACCTCCATTGTTTTTTCCCTCTTTAAAAACAGCATATTAACGTGACTTGTGTTTTTGTTTTGATTTTGATATAAAAACTATTGAAAAAAAAAATAACTTCGCAAAAAAGCAACAGAAAAAAAGACAGAAATGGCAAGTAAAAAGATGGGATTTTTGCACCTCTGTTTTTTTTTAAAGGGAACCTGTCACCTGAATTTGGCGGGACCTGTTTTCGGTCATATGGGCGGAGTTTTTGGGTGTTTGATTCACCCTTTCCTTACCCGCCGGCTGCATGCTGGCCGCAATATTGGATTGAAGTTCATTCTATGTCCTCCGTAGTACACGCCTGCGCAAGGCAATCTTATAGGAGAGTTTATAACTCTTGTTTTTCTTTTTTCCTGGGATCCTCTCAGCTGGCATAAAGCACTTTGATAAATGGCAAATATTTTGTGCAAGTCGTGTTTTTGTGCAAAAATGTTGCGACTTTTGATGTTTTCAATACAGTTTTGCCCAGCTCTGACAAAATCTGCTGTATGGGGGTGGAACAGGGATGTGACACCACAGTTCATCTAATTGATGATGAGCTACGGCGTACCGTACGCCAGAAACCTTACTCCGGCATCTGACTCCAACATGCCACTCATGAAGACCTGCGTTGCTCATGTTGGTCTTGACAAAGGTTTTTGTGCAAAAACTGGCAACTTAGAGAAATTGTCTTCTCACATCATATCAATATCACCTGCAGATCCCACAGCTGTAGTTTCCAGAACCCCCAGTGCAATAGTCAGAGAACGCTTCCCCATCCTGGCAGTCACAGTGACACACCGGCTCTATGTCCACATTAATCTCTTCATTGAATCCCAGCACCCTGAGCTTGAAGCTCTGCACTCCATCCTGACAAATCTTCTCATCCATCCATAATGTCACGTTAAAATCTACCTGAGAAAACAAACCAGAAGAGAGTTTACTGAGATTGTCTCACCTTTCCATCTGGGATACTTACTAGCTCATACAATGAACCCTGGACTGACAGTCATGGTGTTCACCAGTAATAAACAATGGATCATTCACCTCTGGGCACCATTTTCCTTGTTACTTAAATGCAGCAAGTGCAACATAAAGGCTATTACATTTTTTAATGAGGACCAATTACAGTAATGAAAATAAAAAATAAAAATTACCCCATGGACAATCACTTTAGCCCTTTAAGTGCTTTTTTTCAGGTGGTATTTTGAGCCAAGTAACCTTAAATTTCTTATATCAATGCTTTCTAAGAACAATTACTTTTTTATTTTTTTGGTTTGGCATGTTGTAGTTTTTGTGGAGTGGTTCATGGAAAAAAATCCTGCTATTCCACCAGTATTGATTGTGTTTTTTCCAGCCATGGACGCACGTTCAGTTACAATCTATTGCCACGGGAAGCCGGTGGCTTCACTTCAATAGTTAACAGCCACCAGCCAATCACAGGCTGGCAATTGACATTGGCGCGCATGTTGCTGGCGTATGGCATTACTTTTTTTGTACTGAAAGCTGTAATATTGGGGCAGGATGGAGACACATGGGGCAGGATGAAAACACATGGGGCAGGAAGAAGACACATGGGACCAGGATGAAGACACATGGGACCAGGAAAGGAGAGCACATGGGGCCAGGATGGGACAACATATGGGGCTATGAATGAGACACAAGGGAGACATTATTACTGTAGGGGCTGTTATGATGCGGTGGTTTAGGAGCAACATGGAACGAGCTCTGAAGGAAGTGGTAACTGTACTGACCGCAGTCCCTAAGCTCAACACAACACTAGAAGTAGCCGTGGAATGCTCCTAACTCTCCCTAGGCATCTCGTCACAGCCTAAGAGCTAACTACCCCTAAAGACAGAAGCAGGAAAACAATCTTGCCTCAGAGAAAATCCCCAAAGGATAGATTAGCCCCCCACAAATAAGGACTGTGAGTGGAGAGGGAAAAGACATACACAGAATGAAACCAGGATGAGCACAGGAGGCCAGTCTAGCTTGATAGATTGGACAGGATGGAATACTGTGCGGTCAGTATAAAACACTACAAAAATCCACGCAGAGTTCACAACAAATCTCCACACCTGACTAAAGGTGTTGAGGGCAAATTTGCTTCCCAGAGCTTCCAGCAAGACAGAATTAATTCATACTGATAAGCTGGACAAACATAGAAAGCACAGAACGGATAAGTCCACAATCTGTGAACAGAAAAGAGCAAGCAAGAACTTAGCTTTGCTGAACTGGTCAGGATAACAGGGAAATCCAAAGAGATGTGAATCCAACCAGGAACCATTTACAAGTGGCACTAGCTGAAGGAAAGATCCAGGCATAAATAGCCGAGCAGAAAAGACGATCAGTGGAGGCAGCTGCTGACAGCTAACTCCAAGGAGCAGCCATACCACTTGAAACCACAAGAGGGAGCCCAAGAGCAGAACTCACAAAAGTGCCACTTACAACCACCGGAGGGAGCCCAAGAGCGGAATTCACAACAAGAGGCTAATTAAGGGAGATTATTACTGCTGTGATGTATTTTATTTTTGAGGATACTATTTCAGTGGGGAGTCCTGTTACTGTGCAGGGCGACACTATGTCACTTTTTTTTTCTTCATCTGGTGTAGTGTAGACGTTGGGGAAAGATTGGGCAATGTGCTCTGGAAGTGGTGCTCTAGATAACTGCGTTATTTTCCGTAAAGATGAGTACTGGCTGGAAGAAGTGATGGCAGTCTGTGTTGGATGAAGAAGAAAAGCGAAGATGAAGGACTTCAACTAGAGACGTCACTGGTGAATCAATGTGTTACCTGTACACTATACACTATATAGTATATACCGAGCTCCTGTGTGTAATGTCACTGGTGATCAATGTATTACTTGTACACTGACACTATATACAGAGCTCCTGTGTATAATGTCACTGGTGAGTCAGTGTGTTACCAGTACACTGACACTATACACTGTATACTATGTACAGAGTTCCTGTGTATAATGCCACTGGTGATCACTGTATTACCTGTACACTGACACTGAATAGAGAGCTCCTGAGTATAATGTCACTGGTGAGGCAGTGTGTTACCTTTACAGTGACACTATACACTGTATAATGGTAATAGCTCCTGTGTATAATGGTAATATTAGTATTGTGTTTTCTTTTTAACTAATGATCAGTACCGTAGTATTCAGTCACTATGTGGTGGTAATATGTGATCTGGTCATGGTGTGGTGTTTTTTTTCCTTGTATGTGGTATTGTTCGGTCACTATGAGGTTTTAATACATGGTCTGGTCATGGTGTGGTGGTATTTCTCACTTGTATGTAATATTATTAGATCACTATTTGGTTGTAATATGTGATCTGGTCATGGTGTGGCTGTATTTTTTCCTTGTATGTGGAATTATTCGGTCACTATGTGGTGGCAATATGTGGTTTGGACATGGTGTGGCAGTATTTCTCCCTTGTATGTGGTCACTTTGTGGTGCTAATATGTGGTCTGGTCATGGTGTAGCAGTATTTGTTCATTGTATGTGGTATTATTCGGTCACTATTAGGTTGTAATATGAGGACTGGTTATGGTGTGGCGATATCTGTTCCTTGTATGTGGTATTATTTGTTGGTTACTATGTGGTGGTAATATGTGGTCTGGTAATGGTGTGGCAGTATTTGTTCCTTGTATGTGGTATTATTCAGTCACATTTTGGTTGTAATATGTGGTCTGGTCATGGTGTAGAGGCATTTCTCTCTTGTATGTGGTATTATTCAGTTTCTATCTGGTTGTAATATGTGGTCTTGTCATGGTGTGGCAACATTTGTTTCTTTTATGTGGTATTATTCAGTCAATATGAGGTGTAATATGTGGTTTGCTAATTGTGTGGTGGTATTTGTTCCTTGTATCTGGTAATATTCAATTATTATGTGATGGTAGTATGTGGTCTGGTCATGGTGTAGCCGTATTTTTTCTTGTATGTGGTATTCAGTCGCTATGTGGTGGTCATATGTAGTCTGGTCATGTTGTGGTGGTATTTCTCTCTTGTATGTGGTATTATTCGGTGACTATGTGCAGTAATATGTGATCTGATCATGGTGTGACAGTGTTTCTCCCTTGTATGTGATATTATTCAATCACTATGTGGTGGTAATATGTGATCTGGTCATGGTGTGGCAGTATTTGTCCCTTGTATGTGGTTTTATTCAGTTACTATGTGGCGGTAATATGTAGTATGGTCATGGTGTGGTAATTGTTCTTTATATGTGGTATTATTCAGTCACTATGTGGTTGTAATATTATTATTTTATTATTATTATTTATTGTTATAGCGCCATTTATTCCATGGCGCTTTACATGTAAGGAGGGGTATACATAATAAAAACAAGTACAATAATCTTAAACAATACAAGTCATAACTGGTACAGGAGGAGAGAGGACCCTGCCTGCGAAGGCTTACAACCTACAAGGGATGGGTGTTATGGACCTGGTGGTTAGGAGCACCCGGAACGACCTGATGGTTAAACTCACACAGGACAAGCTCTGGGAAGTGGGAGCTCTGCTGACCGCAACCCCTAATCCTATCACACAACTAGAAATAGCCGTGGAGCGTACCTAACACTCCCTAGACGCCTCTTCACAGCCTAAGAGCTAACTAGCCCTAAAGATAGAAAATAAAGCCTACCTTGCCTCAGAGAAATTCCCCAAAGGAAAAGGCAGCCCCCCACATATATTGACTGTGAGTAAAGATGAAAGTCACAAACACAGAAATGAAACAGGTTTCAGCAAAGGGAGGCCAGACTTACTAAACAGACTGAGGATAGGAAAGGTATCTTTGCGGTCAGCACAAAAAACTACAAAAAGACCACGCAGAGTGTGCAAAAAGACCTCCGCACCGACTCACGGTGCGGAGGTGCCACTCTGCATCCCAGAGCTTCCAGCTAGCAAAGCAAAATCATGAAAGCAAGCTGGACAAGGAAACAATGAACAAATAATTAACCAGCAGGGACTTAGCTTCTGCTGGAGTAGACAGGTCACCAGAAAGATCCAAGAGCGAACTGAACCAGTACAAGAACATTGACAGCTGGCATGAAGTAACGATCTGAGTGGAGTTAAATAGAGCAGCCAGCCAAAGAATAAACTACGTCACCTGTGGAAGGAACCTCAGAAGCAGCAGCTCCACTCACAGCCACGAGAGGGAGTCCATGGACAGAACTCGCCGAAGTACCATTCATGACCACAGGAGGGAGTTCAATAACAGAATTCACAACAAATGGGTGAGAATACAGTAGGCAAGGGTAGAGCTGGTCATGCAGCGGTTTGGTCGATCGGTGGTTACTTCAGGTTAAAGGCTTGTCGGAAGAGGTGGGTCTTCAGGCTCTTTTTGAAGGTTTCGATGGTAGGTGAAAGTCTGATATGTTGTGGTAGAGAGTTCCATAGCAGGGGTGATGCGCGAGAGAAATCTTGTATGTGATTGTGGGAAGAGGAGACAAGAAAGGAATAGAGAAGGAGATCTTGTGAGGATCGGAGGTTGCATGCAGGAAAGTACCTCGCGCAGCAGAGTTTAGAATAGATTGGAGGGGTGCGAGAGTGTTTGAGGGGAGGCCACAGAGCAGGAGGTTGCAGTAGTCAAGGCGAGAGATGATGAGGGCATGGACTTGGGTTTTTGCAGATTCTTGGTTGAGGAATGAATGGATTGTGAAATATTTTTGAGTTGAAGTCGGCAGGAAGTGGAAAGGGCTTGGATATGTGGTTTGAAGGAGAGATCAGCGTCGAGGATTACCCCGAGGCAGCGAGCTTGTGGGACTGGGGAGAGTGGGCAGCCATTTACTGTAATGGATAGGTTCATTGGGGGGGTCACGTGAGATGGGGGAAAGATGATGAATTCTGTTTTGTCCATGTTAAGTTTCAGAAATCTAGTGGAGAAGAAGGATGAAATAGCGGATAGACATTGAGGGATTCTGGTTAGTAGGGAGGTGATATCTGGTCCAGAGATGTAGATCTGTGTGTCATCAGCATAGAGATGATACTGAAAGCCATGAGATTCTATGAGCTGTCCCAGACCAAAGGTGTAAATGGAGAAGAGCAGGGGCCCTAGGACTGAACCTTGTGGGACTCCGACAGATAGGGGGCGAGGTGAGGAGGTGGTGTGTGAGTGGGAGACGCTGAATGTCCGGTCTGTTAGGTATGATGAAATCCAGGATATGGCCAAGTCTGTAATATGTGGTCTGGTCATAGTGTGGTAGTATTTGTATGTTGGATTATTTGGTCACTGTGTGGGGGCAATATGTGGTCTGATCATGGTGTGGTGGTATTTGTTCCTTCTATGTGGTATTCTGTCTATGTGGTGACAATATGTGGTCTGGTCATGGTGTGGTGGTATTTCTCTCTTGTATTTGGTATTATTTGGTCACTATATGATGGAAATTTGTGGTCTGGTCATTGTGGGGCTGTATTTGTCTCTTGTATGTGGTATTATTGGTTATTTAAAAATATGTATGTGACACATTCCCTTAAAAAAAAATAGAAATATACCTAAAAAGAGTATTTGGTATTTAAAGAAATGTTTAATAGTTTAAAATAGAGTAGGGCCCTGCCTAAAGAGTCAACCTTTGTAGTGATAGCAGGCTTAAAAAATCTTTTGATCAAAACAAAAGTTGATGGCTATGTATGTGATATGGTGTTCAATGGGAACTTTTAATGTGTGATTGGTGAGGATGTGGTGCAGATGTGGAGTTTTCCAAGAGTGGGTGGTGGGACTGTGGAAGGTTCAAGGGGTGCAGGCTGAGCTGAGGTGGAGCTTGGGCAGATTTTCAGGGGGGCCTGAAAATTTTGATAGTATGGGGCCCTGAAATTCCTGGTGGCAGTCTTGACTGTATGTGTGTAGAAATTACAATTTTAGACAAGTTCTAAGTGTAACATAAAAATATGGAAACCTTTTGTTGTTTTGGCTCTTACACAGTTTCCCTTTGCCATCCTTTCTGATATTGTCATAGAGCCCCGATAGTGGTATTCCATGTGCAGGAAACACCCTGCTATCCATTTATTACTACTTGTGGCAAAAAACTAAAGGAGGCAAGGGCACAATATTGGCTACTACAGGCACTAGTAACAGCGATTTTGGAAATGGGAGGTAGCAGAAAAAGTCGCTGAACACAGACAGGTGAAAGGTGGATGCTTTTGGCTTGTTGTTAACCATGAGGGAATGATGAGACTTAAAGGATTATTCCCATCTCCAAGATCCCATCCCAATATGTAGTAGGTGTAATATTAATATTTTTAACAAACACCACCAATTTGAAATGTAGTATAGTCTTTCTGATTTGCTATGTCTCTTTCCTCATGTGCAGGCATTGCAGGACCTTAGGTATCCATGGTTACGACCACTGATATAGTGATACGTAGGCATGGATACCTAAGGTCCTGCAATGCCTGCACATGAGGAAAGAGACATAGCGAGTCATAAAAACTATATTACATTGCTAATTGGAAGTTTTGCTAATATTATTATTATTATTACACCTACAACATATTGGTATAGGATGTTGGAGATGGGAATACCCCTTTAAGAAAACTAATTACTTTCATTTTGCATGGTGATACTTTCTCTTTCCCCCAATGTTCTACTTTGAATTTTGGTCTATACTTTTATATACTTAATATACAGTATAGCGTATGTTTCCATACCATTTGGTTAATTTTGACCCCTGAGCACAGACCATATGGCTGTTCTTTCTTAGTAGCGTCAGGACAATTGGAAGAATAAGAGATGTGAATTCCTTTTGGTAAATTTACATGTTCCAAGTTCACTGTGGATGACAAATTCTGAAAAGATAGAAAGCATTAGGTAAGATACATAAACTCATTATTGGACATTCAGCTATAAATGTTCACATTTCGAAAAATTGATTTACTTTCTTGAAAGATATAATATTACAAGTTATTGGAACTATACGTAGCAGTGCTTCAGCTCTCGTATGTATTGAGAAAATTACGATCTGCTATGAACGCCAGCCATGGGCTGACTTTCACAGGAGGATCGTAATTAAATGAATGAAGTTATAAACAGACCCCCAGATGACATGACAGCTAGTGATGAGTGAGTGTACTCGTTGCTCGTATTTTCCCGAGCACGCTCGGGTGTTCTCCGACTATTTGTTAGTGAATGATTTACAGCTACTAGCCAGGCTGAGTACATGTGGGGGTTACCTGGTTGCTAGGGAATCCCCACATGTATTCAAGCTGGGCAGTAGCTGTAAATCATTCAGCTGCCGTGATGAAAACTAAATCTCCGAGCACTTACAAATACTCGGAGACCACCCGAGCAACGAGTACACTCGCTCATCCCTAATAAAAGCCCAACAGCGCCTAGCGATCACGTCACGGGCTCCCTGAATGTAGTGAGAACGATGGGATTTAACAGGTTAACAGCGGCGGGCGGAGCTCTGCTCCACCCGCGGCTGTTAAAGGCACATGATGGCTGATTAAATCAGCCATAATATGTGGAGAAAAATGTGGGCTCAGCGTACTTGTAAATCAAAAGTTGTGAAGGTGTTTATAGACAATAAAATGCCAGATAGACAGATCAGCATATAAAAAAATTAGACCTATAAACGTGAAAAAAAAATGCCCACCATGAAGTCTAAATTAAACAGTTAAAAAGTATATAGCCTTTAGTTAGTGTCAAGGACAGTAAAAAAGTGGGTAAAAAAGGTTTCACTGGATACGCACTTTTTACTGTCTTTGACTCTATATTAAAGTTATATTGTTTTTAACTATTCTTGTATTTTATTTATGGACTTTATGGTCGGCATTGTTTTCACTCTTATATTTCTAAATGTTATTCTACAGGTTGAACTCCATATACTTATATCTACCTTCAGCCTTAAAAACTAAGAAACCATGAATACTCACATTATACGCTTGGGAAATTAGATTAACCACATTGCTGGAATCTTCCTTTAATTCACCCACTGCAGATTTCGGAATGAGCTCACTTAGTCCCTAAAAAAACAAACAAGAAACAGCCGTACAGTCATTTAAGAAAGCACACCATATTTTAATTATACTGAATATTATATATGTACATATGTATGAATATTAGCGCACATGTCAAGACCCTAGCAGTCAGAGCACCGCATATTGCCCCACGTATATATGCATGCAAAATATGTCATTTGTGACCACTCTGTGATGTTATGATTAAACTTTTCACAGGAAAAATGTCGCCAGCTAATGGGGCTTTTCTCCTTTGTTTGAATGCAGTAGCAGTGACTGATGCTGCATTCATTCTCAGTAGGACTGTTAGAGATAATCAACTGTCTTCACCAGTCCCAGGTAGAATGAGTGGAGCTTCTGGCGCACTGGGGGGTCTGTGTGGTCGGCCCCCCACCAATGTAGAAGTTATCATTTATCCTTTAGGTGTAAATATTAACAACATTTGTACACTTCCAACTGTCCAAAATTTGTTGAAACTGTTCCAAATTTTATGAAATATTTTGCCAAATTTGGGCATGTCCCAGTCTGAAAAATGCTGGCATGTACATAAACCTTGCCCAAAGGTAGACAAGCCCATTTTGTTTTGGTTATACTTGGGGAAGTCCTTTGTGGTGAGACGTTTTTGCTATTTTATCAATCTAGATGTTGGGAAGTATGAGTCTGCCAATTTAGCGTAATCTACCGAATATGTTAGGCCCTACTTACAACACTATTGACCTCCATTATAGCTCCACTGACTACCTCATCTGGAACGTCTCAGTGACTGTGAAGCTCATTTTCTCTTCTTACATAGAAGTCTACACACCTGATATGTGGGAAGGACATTACTTGTGACAGCAAATATAGGCTGTATGTTGGCTGCTGTAAGGATCTGGGAGAGATGTCCCACCGATGGGTAATCCTGTGCAAGACGCAAGAAGAATAGAATGTTTCTTCAATTCAGAGACTGTAGTTGTCACATTGAGGGCTGGAAACGTCATATTCATCATTACTCACAAACATATTACTGTGGTGATACTCTCCATTCTCGTTTAGGTGACAGCGCCCATCAGCAGGGATGTAGATGCCAGCTAATTTTCCATCCCCTGCCATGTGAAAGACGTCATCAGATGCAAAAACTAACAATCGAGTAACATTCCTCCAGCCAATGTGATCCTGCAATAGAGATTTAATACTTAGAGAAATGATCTGGTGAACCTACTGTAGTAGAGTATTGTGCCAGGATTATCTAAATAGAGCTAAGATTATATACTGTTATGACGCGGTGGTTTAGGAGCAACATGGAACGAGCTCTGAAGGAAGTGGTAACTGTACTGACCGCAGTCCCTAAGCTCAACACAACACTAGAAGCAGCCGTGGGATGCTCCTAACTCTCCCTATGCATCTCGTCACAGCCTAAGAGCTAACTACCCCTAAAGACAGAAGCAGGAAAACTATCTTACCTCAGAGAAAATCCCCAAATGATAGATTAGCCCCCCACAAATAAGGACTGTGAGTGGAGAGGGAAAAGACATACACAGAATGAAACCAGGATGAGCACAGGAGGCCAGTCTAGCTTGATAGATAGGACAGGATGGAATACTGTGCGGTCAGTATAAAACACTACAAAAATCCACGCAGAGTTTACAAAAAATCTCCACACCTGACTAAAGGTGTGGAGGGTAAATCTGCTTCCCAGAGCTTCCAGCAAGACATAATTAATTCATACTGATAAGCTGGACAAACATAGAAAGCACTGAACGGATAAGTCCACAATCTGTAAACAGAACAGAGCAAGTAAGAACTTAGCTTTGCTGAACTGGTCAGGAAAACAGGGAAATCCAAAGAGATGTGAATCCAACTAGAAACCATTTACAAGTGGCACTGGCTGAAGGAACAGCCAGACCTAAATAGCCGAGCAGAAGAGAAGATGAGTGGAGGCAGCTGATGACAGCTAACTCCAAGGAGCAGCCATACCACTTAAAACCACAAGAGGGAGCCCAAGAGCAGAACTCACAAAAGTGCCACTTACAACCACCGGAGGGAGCCCAAGAGCGGAATTCACAACAATATACCTCACGTCCCAATATACCAAGAATAATCCTGCCATGGAGGCTGTAATATTACCTCATTACCTGTAAGCCTGCTCAAAGTGAGACATCTCACTGTAAAGTCTACCACTAGGCTTCAAGAGTAGGTAAAGTGTATTTTTTAAATTTAATTATTACCGTAATTAACATTTGCAAAGTGATGAATCTTTGTAATTTGCTTCATTACCTGATTTTACTTATTTTTCTCCAAAATACCATTCCGAGAGTGCTGTTTTAATTGTCTCGTTCATGCTCTTTTAAAAGCTGCTTTGAACTGCTGCCCTAGCATAAGGGGATAAGGGAAGGATTTGGCCGATTAACGCCTCCCTTTTATTGGCAACACACCAGCTCTGCATTACATTCAGTCAGACATGTTATTTGGCAGGCTTTCTGTTAAATATCCCTCACTATGGTGCAGTACCCCGTGTTCCTTCCTGGTCAGATAAAGATTCAACTTAGTCCTCCAGGATTGGTTTGACACGTTGTCAGTAGAGCACACCACACTAGATGCCTTCGTCAGCTCTATTTAATGTCACTGCAGGTACTCACTGCTAGTGAAGAATCCGTTTGTACAGTAGTCACACGGGTCAATGTGTGTCGCTGTGAATCCCTCCCTTGTGTCTGTAAAGGTACCTTCACACATAACGATATTGTTAACGATATCGTTGCTATTTGTGACGTAGCAACGATATCGTTAATGAAATCGTTCTGTGTGACAGCGACCAACGATCAGGCCCCTGCTGGGAGATCGTTGGTCGCTGAACAAAGTCCAGAACTTTATTTCGTCGCTGGACTCCCTGGAGACATCGCTGGATCGGCGTGTGTGACACCGATCCAGCGATGTCTTCACTGGTAACCAGGGTAAACATCGGGTAACTAAGCGCAGGGCCGCGCTTAGTAACCCGATGTTTACCCTGGTTACCATGCTAAAAGTAAAAAAAAAACAAACACTAGATACTTACCTACCGCTGTCTGGCCTCCAGCGCTGTGCTCTGCACTCCTCCTGTACTGTCTGTGAGCCGGAAAGCAGAGCGGTGACGTCACCGCTCTGCTTTCCGGCTCACAGACAGTACAGGAGGAGTGCAGAGCGCAGCGCTAGAGGACAGACAGCGGTAGGTAAGTATCTAGTGTTTGTTTTTTTTTACTTTTAGCATGGTATCCAGGGTAAACATCGCGTTACTAAGCGCGGCCCTGCGCTTAGTTACCCGATGTTTACCCTGGTTACCGGCATCGTTGGTCGCTGGAGAGCTGTCTGTGTGACAGCTCTCCAGCGACCAAACAGCGACGCTGCAGCGATCCGGATCGTTGTCGGTATCGCTGCAGCGTCGCTTAATGTGAAGGGGCCTTAAGTCTTACACAGATACCAGACAATTTACAATCTTTCTTCTTCCTGCACGTTGTAGCATTGTCATACTTTCTGTTGTCAAACTAGACCTAAAACAAGACTGTGCAGTATAGAGAGGCAGTCTGTGGTGTAGCAGATAGAAATTTCTGTGAACACTTCAGAAAATGAACTATGGATGCTTGAAATGTGCATCTTCTTGTAGGAAGCTTATAACAGCCAGTAAGAGCTTGAGGCTATGTGCACATGTTCAGGAAAGTTTGCAGAATTTTCCTGAGCAAATCCGGACTACTTTCACTGGAAATCCGCTTGCGTTTTTTTCGCGTTTTTTGCATGTTTTTTTCTCATTTTTTGTGCATATTTTTGGTGTATTTTTCGTAGATTTTTCCGGAGGTTCCCAATACAATAATATAGTGGCAAACACGCAAAAAATCCACAAAATTAATGAACATGCTGTGTTTTTTTTTGCGGAAACATGGACACAAAAATTGCGAAATTCATTAAAATTGATGGGATGCTTAATGTAAGCGTTTTTGCAGCAGAAAACCGTCGAAAAAACAAGAAAAACCGCAAAAAATCCAGAACGTGTGCACATAGCCTTAAAGAACGATTATGGTTTGTAACATAAAGGGTAGCCATCATTTTAATTTTACTAATCAATTGTATACTTCAAAATAAGAAACTTTGTAATGTATCTTTTCATAGAAATCTCCATCAGGACTCATCATTCATTTTCAAAATTCTCAATTCTGAGGTAATATCCAGATTTATTGAAGATAGACTCTCCCATTACTGAGATAGGAGATAGCGGCTGCTACAGATAAGATTCTATGTAGACGGGAGAAGGAGGAGCTCTGTCTCTAGCTCCTCCCTCCTTCCTAGTTCTACATGGAATCTTATCAGTAGCAACCGCCATCTCCTATCTCAGTAGTAGGAAAATCTCTCTTCACTGAATACAGGTTTTTCCTGTGAATTGAGAATTTTTAGAATAAATGATCAGTCCAGGAGTAACATAGTAACATAGTTAGTAAGGCCGAAAAAAGACATTTGTCCATCCAGTTCAGCCTATATTCCATCA
Organism: Ranitomeya imitator; assembly: GCF_032444005.1. Classification (NCBI taxonomy): domain Eukaryota; kingdom Metazoa; phylum Chordata; class Amphibia; order Anura; family Dendrobatidae; genus Ranitomeya; species Ranitomeya imitator. The sequence goes on along the minus strand of NC_091284.1, from coordinate 728,097,042 downwards.
TAATAAATCCCCAGATTTACGTCCTTCTACAGAGCCTAATAATTGTATGATACAATATTGTTCTGCTCCAGGAAGACATCCAGGCCTCTCTTGAACCCCTCGACTGAGTTCGCCATTACCACCTCCTCAGGCAAGCAATTCCAGATTCTCACTGCCCTAACAGTAAAGAATCCTCTTCTATGTTGGTGGAAAAACCTTCTCTCCTCCAGACGCAAAGAATGCCCCCTTGTGCCCGTCACCTTCCTTGGTATAAACAAATCCTCAGCGAGATATTTGTATTGTCCCCTTATATACTTATACATGGTTATTAGATCGCCCCTCAGTCGTCTTTTTTCTAGACTAAATAATCCTAATTTCGCTAATCTATCTAGGTATTGTAGTTCTCCCATCCCCTTTATTAATTTTGTTGCCCTCCTTTGTACTCTCTCTAGTTCCATTATATCCTTCCTGAGCACCGGTGCCCAAAACTGGACACAGTACTCCATGTGCGGTCTAACTAGGGATTTGTACAGAGGCAGTATAATGCTCTCATCATGTGTATCCAGACCTCTTTTAATGCACCCCATGGTCCTGTTTGCCTTGGCAGCTGCTGCCTGGCACTGGCTGCTCCAGGTAAGTTTATCATTAACTAGGATCCCCAAGTCCTTCTCCCTGTCAGATTTGCCCAGTGGTTTCCCGTTCAGTGTGTAATGGTGATATTGATTCCTTCTTCCCATGTGTATAACCTTACATTTATCATTGTTAAACCTCATCTGCCACCTTTCAGCCCAAGTTTCCAACCTATCCAGATCCATCTGTAGCAGAATACTATCTTCTCTTGTATTAACTGCTTTACATAGTTTTGTATCATCTGCAAATATCGATATTTTACTGTGTAAACCTTCTACCAGATCATTAATGAATATGTTGAAGAGAACAGGTCCCAATACCGACCCCTGCGGTACCCCACTGGTCAGAGCGACCCAGTTAGAGACTATACCATTTATAACCACCCTCTGCTTTCTATCACTAAGCCAGTTACTAACCCATTTACATACATTTTCCCCCAGACCAAGCATTCTCATTTTGTGTACCAACCTCTTGTGCGGCACGGTATCAAACGCTTTGGAAAAATCGAGATATACCACGTCCAATGACTCACCGTTGTCCAGCCTATAGCTTACCTCTTCATAAAAACTGATTAGATTGGTTTGACAGGAGCGATTTCTCATAAACCCATGCTGATATGGAGTTAAACAGTTATTCTCATTGAGATAATCCAGAATAACATCCCTCAGAAACCCTATTTTACCAACAATAGAGGTTAGACTTACTGGCCTATAATTTCCGGGTTCACTTTTGGAGCCCTTTTTGAATATTGGCACCACATTTGCTATGCGCCAGTCCTGCGGAACAGACCCCGTCGCTATAGAGTCCCTAAAAATAAGAAATAATGGTTTATCTATTACATTACTTAGTTCTCTTAGTACTCGTGGGTGTATGCCATCCGGACCCGGAGATTTATCTATTTTGATCTTATTTAGCCGGTTTCGCACCTCTTCTTGGGTTAGATTGGTGACCCTTAATATAGGGTTTTCATTGTTTCTTGGGATTTCACCTAGCATTTCATTTTCCGCCGTGAATACCGTGGAGAAGAAGGTGTTTAATATGTTAGCTTTTTCCTCGTCATCTACAACCATTCTTTCCTCACTATTTTTTACGGGGCCTACATTTTCAGTTTTTATTCTTTTACTATTGATATAGTTGAAGAACAGTTTGGGATTAGTTTTACTCTCCTTAGCAATGTGCTTCTCTGTTTCCTTTTTGGCAGCTTTAATTAGTTTTTTAGATAAAGTATTTTTCTCCCTATAGTTTTTTAGAGCTTCAATGGTGCCATCCTGCTTTAGTAGTACAAATGCTTTCTTTTTACTGTTAATTGCCTGTCTTACTTCTTTGTTTAGCCACATTGGGTTTTTCCTATTTCTAGTCCTTTTATTCCCACAAGGTATAAACCGCTTACAGTGCCTATTTAGGATGTTCTTAAACATTTTCCATTTAATATCTGTATTCTTATTTCTGAGGATATTGTCCCAGTCTACCAGATTAAGGGCATCTCTAAGCTGGTCAAACTTTGCCTTCCTAAAGTTCAGTGTTTTTGTGACTCCCTGACAAGTCCCCCTAGTGAAAGACAGGTGAAACTGTACAATATTGTGGTCGCTATTTCCTAGATGCCCGACCACCTGCAGATTTGTTATTCTGTCAGGTCTATTAGATAGTATTAGGTCTAAAAGTGCTGCTCCTCTGGTTGGATTCTGCACCAATTGTGAAAGATAATTTTTCTTGGTTATTAGCAGAAACCTGTTGCCTTTATGGGTTTCACAGGTTTCTGTTTCCCAGTTAATATCCGGGTAGTTAAAGTCCCCCATAACCAGGACCTCATTATGGGTTGCAGATTTCTGTGATCAGATATATTACAAAGTTACGTTCCTGGCTGCATGCTTAGGGCACCTGAGTGGGAACTTCCTGATTCTTAAAGAGAGAGTGTGTGCGCTCCAAATGTGTCCCCAACCTATTGCTGAGAGACAATTGGTACTTAAGGCACCTCCACCTGTTGGAAGGTGCTTGAGAAACATGCTCTTTCAGTGTGTGTGCAACTACTGAATTGCCAGGCCCTGTCCTGTTTCTGATCTTGCTTGTACCTGTTTCCCTGGGTCTGTATACCCAGGCTAGAACCCTGAATCTGTACCTGTATCTGATCTTTCCTGTTTCCTGTTTCTGTCACCTTGGTGGCTGAATACTCAGGCCTCAACCCTGAACATTGTACCTGTGTCTGTTCCTGACTAAATTTGGACCAATCCCTGAACCTGTTTGTACTCAATGCTGGATCTTTCCCTAAACCTGCTGTGTCTGTACCTGTACCTATCCCTAAACCTGCTGTGTCTTTACCTGTACCTATCCCTAAACCTGCTGTGTCTGTACCTGTACCTATCCCTAAACCTGCTGTGTCTGTACCTGCACCTATCCCTAAAGCTGCAGTGTCTGAACCAGTACCTATCGCTATACCTGCAGTGTCTGAAACTCCCTATCTTTAAAACCTGCAGTGTCTGAACCTGTACCTATCACTTAACTGCTGTGTCTGAACCAGTACATATCTTTATAACCTGCAGAATTTGATCCAGTACCTATCCCTATTCTGTTGTCTCTGTGCAACATTAGTGATCTGTGTGTACACTTGCTAGTTCATTGTAGTACCCTGTATGAATCTGGTCCTGTCTGTCCTGCGTACACCGGTACTTGTTTTGGTCATGTGTGAACTTCATCTTGTCTTCCCTGTGTGTACTTGTCTTTGTAATTGTCCCGTGCTTACCTGATCCTGTTCATTCCATGTGAATGGTGTCCTGTCTCGCATGTCTGCGCCTGTGGTTCCCTGCCTGTCTGCATCTGTGGTTCCCTGCCTATCCGTTTCTGCAGTTTCCTGCCTGTCTGCATCTGTGGTTCCCTGCCTGTCCACATCTGCGGTTCTCTGCCTGTGCGCGTGTGCGGTTTGCTGCCTGTCCATGTCCCCTGTTTGCTGACTGTGCGCATCTGCGGTTCACTGCTTGGCCAGGTCTGCAGTTCGCTGCTTAGCTGGGTCTGTGGTTTGCTGCTTTGCCATGTCTGTAGTTTGAACTGGGTCTTGCCCATTCCTGTATTCCAGTCGTACCTGCCGGTGTTCCAGTCCATCCTGAAATTGTTTTTTGTCTGAACTGGGTCCTACCTGTTCGTCGTTTGTGTATTCCAGTCATACCTGCCTGTGTTCCAGTCCTTCCTGAAACTGTTCCTTGCCTGATTGGGTCCTACCCGTTCCTGTATTCCAGTTATACGTGCGTGTGTGTGTCCCAGTCCTTCCTGCAACTTTCCTTGTCTGTTCAGTCTGAACTGGGTCCTACCTCTGCCAGTGTATCAGCCATGCCAACCAGCCCGCCAGTGTACCAGCCGTACCCCCCTGAACTGACCTGCCTGCCTGTACATCACCCATATCGGCCAGTGCCTGCCTGCATACCAGCCATGGCTGACAGTAATTCCCTGTCTATGTATCAGCTGAGCCAGAGCGTATGCCTACAATACCTTCCTGCACCTGTTGTTACAGTGTCCTGTCCCCTTGGGGCTCAGCTGCTTCTGCCGGACGCTGCCCTGGCGTGGTACCCGGCAGCTACCTGCAGCACAAGCCTGACTTCACCACTAGAGGCTCCAGTCAAGACCAAGGTAGCTGCTTAGTCATTTTCTTTTGGGGTAGTCTAGTCTGTGACACAGTGGGAAATTGATCCATGCTCATGCTAAAAAGTCCGAGCGCGAGAGTAACAACTTGTAATATTGATTTATGAAATAAAAATTAAAGAGATGGTTACACTTTTAATACAGTGTGACATGTGACCAAATGTCTAACATGATTGAACTTGCAACCATAGCTTGTAATTGTGATTGGTAGCAGGTCACAATGAGACCCTATAGACAATCATTAGATCCAATGTTAGAATGGACAATGCGATCCTCTATGTCACGTAATATATGGTGCCATGTGACACCGGCCTATTTCAAAAACTTCTAGAAAAAAAAAACATAGGAACAATACAATGTAGAATAAAGGTGATCCAAAACTGTTGTATTAGGAGGACTAATAAATTCGGTAAAAAGCAAATCAAGGCAGCAAAGATTGAGACAGAGAGACTCATTGCCAGAGAGAGTAAAAAAAATCCCAAAATATTCTTTAACTACGTAAATAGTAAGAAACTAAAAAATGATAGGGTTGGCCCCCTTAAAAATAGTCTGGGTGAAATGGTGGATGAGGATGAGGAAAAAGCCAATATGCTAAATGACTTTTTTTCATCAGTATTTACACAAGAAAATTCCATGGCAGACAATATGATCAGTGATAACAAAAATTCCACATTAAGTGTCACCTGCTTAACCCAGCAGGAAGTACGGCAGCATCTAAAAATCACTAAAATTGACAAATCTCCGGGCCCGGATGGGATACACCCCCGAGTACTGCAGGAATTAAGTACATTAAGTACCATTATTTATAATCTTCAAAGACTCCATAATGACAGGGTCTGTACCACAGGACTGGCGTATAGCAAATGTGGTGCCAATATTCAAAAAGGGGACAAAAACTGAACTCGGTAATTATAGGCCAGTAAGCTTAACCTCTACTGTGGGTAAAATCCTGGAGGGCATTCTAAGGGATGCTATACTGGAGTATCTGAAGAGGAATAACCTCATGACCCAGTATCAGCACGGGTTTACTAGAGACCGTTCCTGTCAGACTAATCTGATCAATTTCTATGAAGAGGTAAGTTCCGGACTCGACCAAGGGAACCCAGTGGACGTAGTGTATATGGACTTTTCAAAAACCTTTGATACGGTGCCACACAAAAGGTTGATGTATAAAATGAGAATAATGGGGATAGGGGAAAATATGTGTAAGTGGGTTAAGAGCTGGCTCAGGGATAGGAAACAAAGGGTGGTTATTAATAGAGCACACTTGGACTGGGTCGCGGTTAGCAGTGGGGTACCACAGGGGTCAGTATTGGGCCCTCTTCTTTTTAACATATTTATTAATTGTAGGGGGCATACTGTTATGGACCTGGTGGTTAGGAGCACCCGGAACGACCTGATGGTTAAACACACACAGGACAAGCTCTGGGAAGTGGGAGCTCTGCTGACCGCAACCCCTAATCCTATCACACAACTAGAAATAGCCGTGGAGCGTACCTAACACAACCTAGACGCCTCTTCACAGCCTAAGAGCTAACTAGCCCTAAAGATAGAAAATAAAGCCTACCTTGCCTCAGAGAAATTCCCCAAAGGAAAAGGCAGCCCCCCACATATATTGACTGTGAGTAAAGATGAAAGTCACAAACACAGAAATGAAACAGGTTTCAGCAAAGGGAGGCCAGACTTACTAAACAGACTGAGGATAGGAAAGGTATCTTTGCGGTCAGCACAAAAAACTACAAAAGACCACGCAGAGTGTGCAAAAAGACCTCCGCACCGACTCACGGTGCGGAGGTGCCACTCTGCATCCCAGAGCTTCCAGCTAGCAAGACAAAATCATGATAGCCAACTGGACAAGGAAACAATGAACAAATAATTAACTAGCAGGGACTTAGCTTCTGCTGGAGTAGACAGGTCACCAGAAAGATCCAAGAGCGAACTGAACCAGTACAAGAACATTGACAGCTGGCATGGAGTAACGATCTGAGTGGAGTTAAATAGAACAGCCAGCCAAAGAATAAACTACGTCACCTGTGGAAGGAACCTCAGAAGCAGCAGCTCCACTCACAGCCACCAGAGGGAGTCCATGGACAGAACTCGCCGAAGTACCATTCATGACCACAGGAGGGAGTTCGAAAACAGAATTCACAACAGTACCCCCCCCCCCTTGAGGAGGGGTCACCGAACCCTCACCAGAGCCCCCAGGCCGATCAGGACGAGCCAAATGAAAGGCACGAACTAGATCGGCAGCATGAACATCAGAGGCAAAAACCCAGGAATTATCTTCCTGACCATAACCCTTCCACTTGACCAGGTACTGGAGTTTCCGTCTCGAAATACGAGAATCCAAAATCTTCTCCACCACATACTCCAACTCCCCCTCGACCAACACCGGGGCAGGAGGATCAACGGAGGGAACCATAGGCGCCACGTATCTCCGCAATAACGACCTATGGAACACATTATGGATGGCAAAAGAAGCTGGAAGGGCCAAACGAAATGACACAGGATTGAGAACCTCAGAAATCTTATACGGACCAATGAAACGAGGCTTAAACTTAGGAGAGGAAACCTTCATAGGAACATGACGAGATGACAACCAAACCAAATCCCCAACACGAAGTCGGGGACCAACACAGCGCCGGCGGTTAGCGAAACGTTGAGCCTTCTCCTGGGACAATGTCAAATTGTCCACCACATGAGTCCAAATCTGCTGCAACCTGTCCACCACCGTATCCACACCATGACAGTCCGAAGGCTCAACCTGCCCTGAAGAGAAACGAGGATGGAAACCAGAATTACAGAAAAAAGGCGAAACCAAAGTAGCCGAGCTGGCCCGATTATTAAGGGCGAACTCAGCCAAAGGCAAGAAGGACACCCAATCATCCTGATCAGCAGAAACAAAGCATCTCAGATATGTCTCCAAAGTCTGATTAGTTCGTTCGGTTTGGCCATTTGTCTGAGGATGGAAAGCCGAAGAAAAAGACAAATCAATGCCCATCTTAGCACAAAAGGACCGCCAAAACCTCGAAACAAACTGAGAACCTCTGTCCGAGACGATGTTCTCCGGAATGCCATGCAAACAAACCACATGCTGGAAAAACAATGGCACCAAATCAGAGGAGGAAGGCAATTTAGACAAGGGTACCAAATAGACCATTTTAGAGAAGCGATCACAAACCACCCAAATGACCGACATCATTTGAGAGACAGGGAGATCTGAAATAAAATCCATGGAAATATGCGTCCAGGGCCTCTTCGGGACCGGCAAGGGCAAAAGCAACCCACTGGCACGAGAACAGCAGGGCTTAGCCAGAGCACAAGTCCCACAGGACTGCATAAAAGAACGCACATCCCGTGACAAAGAAGGCCACCAAAAGGATCTAGCCACCAAATCTCTGGTACCAAAGATTCCAGGGTGACCCGCCAACACCGAACAATGAACCTCAGAGATAACTCTACTAGTCCATCTATCAGGGACAAACAGTTTCTCTGCTGGACAACGGTCAGGTCTATCAGCCTGAAACTTCTGCAGCACGCGCCGCAAATCAGGGGAGATGGCAGACAAAATTACCCCCTCTTTGAGAATACCCGCCGGCTCAGAAACACCCGGAGAGTCAGGCACAAAACTCCTTGACAGGGCATCAGCCTTCACATTCTTAGAGCCCGGAGGGTACGAAACCACAAAATCAAAACGGGAGAAAAACAGCGACCATCGAGCCTGTCTAGGATTCAACCATTTGGCAGACTCGAGATAAGTCAAATTCTTGTGATCCGTCAAGACCACCACGCGATGCTTGGCTCCTTCAAGCCAATGTCGCCACTCCTCGAACGCCCACTTCATGGCCAACAACTCTCGATTGCCAACATCATAATTGCGCTCAGCAGGCGAGAATTTTCTAGAAAAGAAGGCACATGGTTTCATCACCGAGCCATCAGAACTTCTTTGCGAATAACCAGCCCCTGCTCCAATCTCAGAAGCATCAACCTCAACCTGAAACGGGAGCGAAACATCTGGCTGGCACAACACAGGGGCAGAAGAAAAACAACGCTTCAACTCCTGAAAAGCCTCTACAGCCGCCGAGGACCAATTGACCACATCAGCACCTTTCTTGGTCAAATCAGTCAACGGTTTAGCAACACTAGAAAAATTAGCGATGAAGCGATGGTAAAAATTAGCAAAGCCCAGGAACTTCTGCAGGCTCTTCACAGATGTCGGCTGAGTCCAATCATAAATGGCCTGAACTTTAACAGGGTCCATCTCGATAGTAGAAGGGGAAAAAATGAAACCCAAAAATGAAACCTTCTGAACCCCAAAGAGACATTTCGACCCCTTCACAAACAAGGAATTCGCACGAAGGACCTGGAACACCATTCTGACCTGCTTCACATGAGACTCCCAATCATCCGAAAAGACCAAAATATCATCCAAATATACAATCATGAATCTATCCAGGTACTCTCGGAAGATGTCATGCATAAAGGACTGAAACACAGATGGAGCATTAGAAAGCCCGAATGGCATAACCAGGTACTCAAAATGGCCCTCGGGCGTATTAAATGCTGTTTTCCATTCAACGCCCTGTTTAATTCGCACAAGATTATACGCCCCTCGAAGATCTATCTTGGTGAACCAACTAGCCCCCTTAATCCGAGCAAACAAAACAGACAGCAGCGGCAAAGGGTACTGAAATTTGACTGTGATCTTATTAAGAAGGCGGTAATCAATACAAGGTCTCAAAGAGCCATCCTTCTTGGCCACAAAAAAGAACCCTGCTCCCAACGGTGATGACGACGGGCGAATATGACCTTTCTCCAAGGATTCCTTTATATAACTCCGCATAGCGGCGTGCTCTGGCACAGATAAATTAAACAGTCGGCCCTTAGGAAACTTACTACCAGGAATCAAATTAATAGCACAATCGCAATCCCTATGAGGAGGTAAGGCACCGGATTTGGGCTCTTCAAATACATCCCGGTAATCTGACAAAAACTCAGGGACTTCAGAAGGAGTGGAAGGCAAAATTGACAGCAATGGAACATCACCATGTACCCCCCGACAACCCCAGCCGGACACAGACATAGATTTCCAATCCAATACTGGATTATGGACCTGTAGCCATGGCAACCCCAAAACGACCACATCATGCAGATTATGCAACACCAAAAAGCGAATATCCTCCTGATGTGCAGGAGCCATGCACATGGTCAATTGAGTCCAGTACTGAGGCTTATTCTTGGCCAAAGGCGTAGCATCAATTCCTCTCAATGGAATAGGATACTGCAAGGGCTCCAAGAAAAAAACCACAGCGCTTGGCAAACTCCAAGTCCATCAAATTCAGGGCAGCGCCCGAATCCACAAATGCCATAACAGAATAGGACGACAGAGAGCAAATCAGAGTAACGGACAAAAGAAATTTAGACTGTACCGTACCAATGGTGGCAGACCTAGCGAACCGCTTAGTGCGCTTAGGACAATCGGAGATAGCATGAGTGGAATCACCACAGTAAAAACACAGCCCATTCCAATGTCTGTGTTCTTGCTGTTCCGCTCTGGTCAAAGTCCTATCACATTGCATAGGCTCAGGCCTATGCTCAGAGAATACTGCCAAATGGTGCACAGCTTTGCGCTCACGCAAGCGCTTATCGATCTGAATGGCCAAGGACATAGACTCATTCAGACCAGCAGGCGTGGGAAATCCCACCATGACATCCTTAAGGGCGTCAGAAAGACCCTTTCTGAAAATTGCCGCCAGGGCACACTCATTCCACTGAGTAAGCACAGACCACTTTCTAAACTTCTGACAGTACACCTCCGTTTCATCCTGACCCTGACACAAAGCCAGCAAGATTTTCTCTGCCTGATCCACTGAATTTGGTTCATCATAAAGCAATCCAAGCGCCAGAAAAAAACGCATCTACATCACGCAATGCAGGATCTCCTGGCGCAAGGGAAAAAGCGCAGTCTTGAGGGTCACCACGCAACAAAGAAATAATGATTTTTACTTGTTGAACGGGGTCACCAGAGGAGCGGGGTTTCAAAGCTAGAAACATTTTACAATTATTTTTGAAATTCAGGAATTTAGATCTATCCCCAGAAAACAAATCAGGAATTGGAATTCTAGGCTCTAACATCGGATTCTGAACCACAAAATCTTGAATGTTTTGTACCCTTGCAGTGAGATGATCCGCACAAGAGGACAGACCTTGAATGTCCATATCTACACCTGTGTCCTGAACCACCCAGACGTTAAGGGGAAAAGAAAGACAAAACACACTGCAGAGAAGAAAAAAAAAGGTCTCAGAACTTCTCTTATCCCTCTTAATACTTTGGGCCAGCTGTACTGTTATGGACCTGGTGGTTAGGAGCACCCGGAACGACCTGATGGTTAAACACACACAGGACAAGCTCTGGGAAGTGGGAGCTCTGCTGACCACAACCCCTAATTCTATCACACAACTAGAAATAGCCATGGAGCGTACCTAACACGACCTAGACGCCTCTTCACAGCCTAAGAGCTAACTAGCCCTAAAGATAGAAAATAAAGCCTACCTTGCCTCAGAGAAATTCCCCAAAGGAAAAGGCAGCCCCCCACATGTATTGACTGAGAGTTAAGATGAAATTCACAAACACAGAAATGAAACAGGTTTCAGCAAAGGGAGGCCAGACTTACTAAACAGACTGAGGATAGGAAAGGTATCTTTGCGGTCAGCACAAAAAACTACAAAAGACCACGCAGAGTGTGCAAAAAGACCTCCGCACCGACTCACGGTGCGGAGGTGCCACTCTGCATCCCAGAGCTTCCAGCTAGCAAGACAAAATCATGATAGCCAACTGGACAAGGAAACAATGAACAAATAATTAACTAGCAGGGACTTAGCTTCTGCTGGAGTAGACAGGTCACCAGAAAGATCCAAGAGCGAACTGAACCAGTACAAGAACATTGACAGCTGGCATGGAGTAACGATCTGAGTGGAGTTAAATAGAACAGCCAGCCAAAGAATAAACTACGTCACCTGTGGAAGGAACCTCAGAAGCAGCAGCTCCACTCACAGCCACCAGAGGGAGTCCATGGACAGAACTCGCCGAAGTACCATTTATGACCACAGGAGGGAGTTCGAAAACAGAATTCACAACAGCATACAGAGCAGAATTTCAATATTTGCAGATGACACTAAACTCTGTAGGGTAATCAATACAGAGGAGGACAATTTTATATTGCAGGATGATTTATGTAAACTAGAAACTTGGGCTGATAAATGGCAAATGAGCGTTAATGGGGATAAATGTAAGGTCATGCACTTGGGTAGAAGTAATAAGATGTATAACTATGCGCTTAATTCGAAAACTCTGGGCAAAATCGTCAATGAAAAAGACCTGGGTGTATGGGTGGATGACAAACTCACATTTAGTGGCCAGTGTCAGGCAGCTGCTACAAAGGCAAATAAAATAATGGGATGCATTAAAAGAGGCATAGATGCTCATGAGGAGAACATAATTTTACCTCTATACAAGTCAGAGAAAATTATAAGAGAACAACCCAAATAAAATAAAGGCTATATATAAATCAGTATCACAATCATAAATATAGTGATATTCGCTCACCCTGGTGTCTTTTGAGTAAAAAGAAAGTGGAGACTACTTAAACCAAGAACCAAAACCAATCACCAAACCAAAGGATGCACCAGCAAGACCAGACTGGACCAAGATATATTCTTTTATTATTTAATTATCAAGCAGCGATACAATATATAAAAAACTACCGTTAAAAAATATACGATAAAAATACAAAACAATCATACAAAAAAGTGTGCAGCACGGGACGGCATATAAAAATGAATATACGGATACCCAACCGCACAATAATAATAATTATTTATATATCCGTGCAAGGTAAGTATTACCCACAATCGGGGTATATTAGTTCCCTGAAAAATTGAGTGACACAATGTGGAAACAATAAAAAATAATAAAAACTCCACGCCGTCCTGAGTACACGCACACACCCAGGACGGCGCTTAGTAACCCGATATTTACCCTGGTTACCATTGTAAAAGTAAAAAAAAAAACCAGTACATACTCACATTCTGATGTCTCTCACGTCCCCCGGCGTCCACAGGGTTAAAACTGCTTTCGGCAGGAGCGCTGCTAATGCAAGCACTCCGGCCGACAGCTTCCCTGCACTGACTGTGTGAGCGCCGGCCGTAAAGCAGAGCACAGCGGTGACGTCACCGCTGTGCTCTGCTTTACTGCCGGCACTGACAGTCAGTGCAGGGAAGCTCTCGGCCGGAGCGCTTGCATTAGCAGCGCTCCTGCCGAAAGCAGTTTTAACCCTGTGGACGCCGGGGGATGTGACAGACATCAGAATGTGAGTATGTACTGTTTTTTTTTTCTACTTTTACAATGGTAACCAGGGTAAATATCGGGCTACTAAGCGCGGCCCTGCGCTTAGTAACCCAATATTTACCCTGGTTACAAGTGAACACATCGCTGGATCGGCGTCACACACGCCGATCCAGCGATGACAGCGGGTGATCAGCGACCAAAAAAGGTCCTGATCATTCCCCACGACCAACGATCTTCCAGCAGGGGCCTAATCGTTGGTCGCTGTCACACAATAACGAGATCGTTAGTGGGATCGTTGCTACGTCACAAAAAGCATGACGTTGCAACGATATCCTTAACGATATCATTATGTGTGAAGGTACCTTTAGTGTTAGTACAGGTTAATTAAATTAGTCATATGGTAAAGTAAACAATGCCTGACCAACTCAATGCCCAACCAATGAGTGAAAGTAAACAATGCCCTTCTAATTGGATTCCTACCAATGTGAGAAAGTAAACAATGCCTTACCAACTGAATCTCTACCACTGTGTTAAGGCCCCTTCACATTAAGCGACGCTGTAGCGATACCGACAACGATCCGGATCGCTGCAGCGTCGCTGTTTGGTCGCTGGAGAGCTGTCACACAGACCGCTCTCCAGCGACCAACGATGCCGGTAACCAGGGTAAACATCGGGTAACTAAGCGCAGGGCCGCGCTTAGTAACCCGATGTTTACCCTGGTTACCATCCTAAAAGTAAAAAAAACAAACAGTACATACTTACCTACCGCTGTCTGTCCCCGGCGCTCTGCTCTGCACTCCTCCTGTACTGTCTGTGTGAGCACAGCGGCCGGAAAGCAGAGCGGTGACGTCACCGCTCTGCTTTCCGGCTGACCGACGCTCACAGCCAGTACAGGAGGAGTGCAGAGCACAGCGCTGGAGGACAGACAGCGGTAGGTAAGTATGTAGTGTTTGTTTTTTTTACTTTTAGGATGGTAACCAGGGTAAACATCGGGTTACTAAGCGCGGCCCTGCGCTTAGTTACCCGATGTTTACCCTGGTTACCAGTGAAGACATCGCTGGATCGGTGTCACACACGCCGATCCAGCGATGTCAGCAGGAGTCCAGCGACGAAATAAAGTTCTGGACTTTCTTCAGCGACCAACGATCTCCCAGCAGGGGCCTGATCGTTGGTCGCTGTCACACATAACGATTTTATTAACGATATCGTTGCTACGTCACAAAAAGCAACTATATCGTTAACAATATCGTTATGTGTGAAGGTACCTTTAAGCAAACAATGACCTACCATTTCAACTTTCTCCTTTTTTATTTTTACATAAAAATGATTTATGGTGTCACATATGTCTTGCATTGGGGGCCTAACACCTTCTATGGTTCGTGCTTGCAAGGTGGAAGCAAAGTTGAACTTTGGTATCCTGAAACATGCAGCAAAAAAGCAGTAAGAAAGGCAGCATGGAAAGCAGCACAAAGAAGCAGCAAAACCTGTGTTTTGGGTGCACGTTTTTTACTGCCAAGAGATCAAGTTTTGGTTTCAGAAAAAAAGCAGGACAAAAGTAACGTGTGAACATAGTGTAACAGTTTAATTGTAAAGAATTGGGTAAAAAAAATTGTTAGACGTACTTAGCATGTTTTCATGATAATAGATTCAAAATATCTGACATCTGAATATCTTGTGTCCTTACTGTGCATACGGCCGCCTGTAGTATGGCATCAAATCCACCCTCGGGTGTGTCCAGGTTGCCTGAGATATTCTCCGCACTGACTCGTTGTTGGAATAAGGTGAGGTTTGAGGTTAAAGACAGAACATGCCGGTAGCTGAAGGGTGGCTGACAGCGCTCTGTACGAGATGGACAAGGATTCTGCATCTGCCATTTCACCGTGTTTACAAACGGTAACACTGTCTTGTCCACAAACGAGCCAAAACCTGTACAGAGAATGTGTCAGATATACATCCACTGCTGCAACGCACATCATTACTGGTCAATACTAAGGTCATCATCTGTGGCAGTGTTCCCCAATCTTCAAGAGCCACCAACAGGTCATGCATTCAGGATTTCCTTAGTATTGCCCAGGTGATGGAATTCTTGCCTTTCCAGGTAATGCAATGATCACCTGTGCAATACTAAGGAAATCCTGAAAACATGACCTGTTGGTGGCTCTTGAGGACCGGAGTTGGGGAACACTAATCTCTGGCAATCCAGATTATCAAGACCTATGACGTTTTCTCTCTAAAAGAGTCACAAATCCTGTTAAAAAGATAAAAATAAAGACAATTTTGTCTTTGCACAAACTTCATGAATAGCGTTCGACAGAATTTGGCAAAAAAAAATGTTATCAAAATCCACAACTGGGCTTCATTAAAAGATTTGCACCATTTGGCTTTTACATGGTCTTTGTTTCCCAGCACATTCAACTTTGAGGTGATCTCTGGTCATAAATCAGCTGAGAGGAGCTCAGGATAAAGAGTTACAAACCCATTCTCAACATATTCTGCAGCCAGTAATAGTGCAACAAAGATGTAATAAAAGGAAAATAGTGCAACATTTGTAATGAAACCCAATTGAATAAATGATTTTTAACCCCATATACATGCATTTACGAAAAAAAACCCTTTAAAGATAATGTCAGTTCTCCTAATATTTCTATTTTTGCGCACAGGAACCTGTGAGTGCCCTGACTGTTCCCAAGATCTACTATATCAGATGCATATGAATGTCCTAAATCTGATAAGGAGGTGATAATTGCATCATCTGCACAGGCATTAATTCCATCACCTGTGCAATACTAAAGAAATCCTGAAAACATGACCTGTTGGTGGCTCTCGAGGACCGGAGTTGGGGAACACTGCTATACTGTATGAATGTTATCTAGTCCTACTTCATGGTGACTCTAACATAGGCACAATTCTTTCTATCACACCTGAAAATCCATTTAATAGCTTGTAAAATAACCTTGTTTCACATCAAATCCTAATAGTAGATTCTTCTGTAACAGATTAATAATAGATTATATTCTTGGAAAGTCAAATGTTGACTAAATTCGATATTCCGAGAAATATCGCAATTCCATGGGAATTTCCGGGATACAACCATTTGCCACTCTCCATAAGGACACCCTGGAAACAGGAGTAATTAGCTAAGAAACAGCATGGTTCTTAAATGAAAAATTAGGAAAAAAAGACATATGTTTATTTATTTTTTTCATATTAATTGCTATTTTATCTACTTGTATTTCTTTCAATGACCATATTGTCAGCTGAACCGTACCAATGCGTACAGACTTGGTGACTTTGTGAAGCACCTCCTGAATGTCACTTCCTAATTTCTTAACATTCTCCAAATCATCCTTCATAGAATAGGACAAGTCCATCAGGTAATAGAGATCAATAGGGTACCCCTCTGCACGCTTAAACCGAACTTGAAAGGTTCTCTTCTCTCCTGAAATTGCAACAGTAATTATAAGACACTAACAGTCCAAATACTCTTGAGGAAAATATAATCAAAAACAAAAATAAAATTTTTATGTCTGTCCATTTAAAAAAAAAAAGGAATTATTAAATATTGCACTAGGTACATTGGCCACTAGATGGCGACAGATACCCCTAGACACTTATAAAAGCTTATTGCTTTACAACATGCAGTAAAACTAATGTTATCACTTCATTTTTATAAGACAACATGAAAGATTTCTAGTATTGTGTGAGCCAAGATAAGCAGAATTAACAATGTCAATAACAAAGGGAAGATTGCCGACACCTCAATACAGGGTTGAATTAAGAGGCAGAGCTATTGGGAATCTTGTGTTGTACAAAGAGGATTCGAACTGTATGTTTATGAATTGCCTACAAGATGCGAATATTTTATAACATAAAATATATAGAAACTCTTCCCAATAGATAATATGCAATAGTAAACATTAGACTCACAAGGAATAAAACATGTACGTAGTTGGATTGCATAAAATGTATATACTGTGACATGACAAAGTTTGGGCACCCGTGGTCAAAATTACTGTTATTACCGTTATGCAAGTTGAAGATGAAATAGTCTGTAAAAGGCCCAAAGTTAAAGATGACACATTTCCTTTGTATTGTAGGCAAATAAAAAAATATATTTTCATCTTTTACATTTTAAAAATTACAAAAATGAAAATGGGCCGATGCAAAAGTTTAGGCACCCTGCATGGTTTGTACCTAGTAACACCCCCTTTTGAAAGTATCACAGCTTGTATACACTTTTTGTAGCAAGCCTAGAGTCTTTCAGTTCTTGTTTGAGGGATATTCCTCCATTCTTTCTTGGAAAATTCTTCCAGTTCTGTGAGATTCCTGGGTCGTCTTGCATGCTCTGCTATTTTGGCGTCTAGCCACAGATTTTTAATGATGTTCAGATCAGTGAACTGTGAGGGCCATTGTAAAACCTTCAGCTTGCGCCTTTTGAGGTAATCTATAGTGGATTTTCACTTGTATTATCCATTTGTAAAAGCCATCCTCTTTTCATCTTCAGCATTTTTTACATATGTTGTTATGCGTGCCTCGAGAATTTCTTTACATTTCATTGAATCCATTCTTCCCTCTACCCTTAAAATGTTCCCCCTGCCATTGGTTGCAACAGAACTCCAAAGCATGATTGACCCACCTCCATGCTTGATGGTTGGCGAGATGTTCTTTTCCTGAAATTCTGTGCCCTTTTCTCCCCACACATACTTTTGATCATTGCGACCAAAGAGTTCTATTTTAACCTCATCGATCCACAGGACTTGTTTCTAAAATGCATCTGGTTTGTTTAGATGTTCTTTGCATACTTCTGATGCTGAATTTTATGGTGAGAACACAGGAGAGGTTTTCTTCTCATGACTCTTCCATGAAGGCCATATTTTTGCAGGTGTCTATGAACACTAGAACAATGTACCACAACTCCAGAGTCTACTAAATCTTTTGCAGTCACGTGGAGGTTCTAATTTGCCTCTCTAGTAATCGTATGAGCAGCTCTCACTGAAATTTTGCTTGGTCTTCCAGACCTTATATTGGCCTCCACTGTTCCTAATAACTGCCATTTCTTATTTGCATTTTAAACTGAGGAAAGGGCAACTTGAAAATGCCTTGCTATCTTATAGCCTTCTCCTGCTTTCTGAGCCTCCACCAGAGTGCTAGGCAGCTGCATAGAAGAACCCATGGCTGCTGTTTTCTGGCACAAAGCTAGAGAAGGTTTTATAAAGCTGGGAAATTTGCATCACCTAGCGTTTCCTAATGATGGAAGTGAACAAACCATAACCCTAACAGGTTAATTAAGGTCTGAAACCTTAGTCAAAATTATCTGAGCGCACACATCTTCAAGGGTGCCCAAAATTTTGCATTGGCCCATTTTCCGTTTTGTATTTTTTAAAATGTAAAAAATGACAAATTTTTTTTGCCTAAAATACAAAGGTAAAGTGTCATCTTTAACAGTAGGCCTTTTAGAAATCATTTAATCTTCACAATAACAGTAATTTTTGACCAGGGGTACACAGACTTTTACATGCCACTGTACATAAAATATATTTTTCTCAGATACAGATATACTTCACAAAATAGGACTAGAAATCCCCTTTACATTATAGAATAATTATCCGTTTTATATCCCATTTATTCCAGTGGCGGAGATGAAGATAAGAGGGCCTCTGTGCATGAATAGTATATGGGCCCCTCTTTGTTTCAGTGACAAAAGTTGCTTACTGCTTTGTAGATGAAAATGGATCCCCTTACCTCTTGGGGCCCATGTGCAGCTGCGCAGGTTGCACCAATGGTATGCCTGCCCCTGATCTATTCATATGTAATCAATGCATAGCCAGTAAGAATTGTATATAATAGTCATCTCACCAAGTCGCAGTTTGACAGAGACCTTCTGTGGAGCTAGTTGTGTGACAGTGCCTTCATCAGCATTGTCACTCAAGGGCTCGTCCTTAAGAAACTGAACAAGCCCTTTGGGTTCTATCACGTGTTCTTCATCACATCCACGCCGAAGGAGCTCTAGACGGGTAGCACATCGAGAACCTTCGGACTCGCCTCCTTCTGTGAAAGTCTGCAAAATCAACAAAACTTTATTAAAGCGAACCTGTCATTAGGATATTGCTAAGAAAACTACAGGCATTGTCACGTTGGCGCTGTTACATTGATTAAAATGATTCCTGGGTTGAAGAAATCCGTCTTGTGGTTTTTGTTTAATCTTTGTTTGCAGTTTTGAGTTAATGAGGTTCTCGTGCTTTGGGGCCGGGCTGTGGGAGGGGCTGTGGACGGGTCTTTTTTTGGTGCTTTGGCTCACTGTCATCCTTGTGTGCTTAAATAACAAGTCCCTGAACCTTCAGTGACCTGCCTCCTATTTTAAATACTGTGCTTGTGGTCTTTACAAAAATAAAATGTAGCTACAGGAAAATGGTGCCAGCAGCAGCACCTGTACAGTAGCATCTATCGCTTGCCGACAGATACCGACGCCATTTTGCTGGAGGCAATTTTTTTTGCTGTAACAAAATGGTGGCAGCGCTTGCGCAGTAGCATCTACTGGCAAACAATGCTCTCAATCTGCGCAAGTGCCACCAGCTAGAATCCTCTTCCAGTCCTCCCTGACAACATCACGGAACTGGCGGATGTTAGAGACCTTGCGCTCCTCCACCTAATATTAACCAACAGGTCAGACCGCATATCAAATATAAGGATTGGGGGTCACTTGGGGAATAGTGATCACAAAATAATAAGTTTTCATGTATCCTTTAATAAGATGTTTAATAGAGGGGTTACAAGGACACTAAACTTCAGGAGGGCAAATTTCCAACGGATGAGAGATGATCTTAGTGCAATTAACTGGGACGATATCCTGAGACATAAAAATACACAAAAAAAATGGGAGACATTTATTAGCATCCTGGATAGGACCTGTGCACAGTATATACCGTATGGGAATAAACATACCAGGTATAGGAGGAAACCAATATGGCTAAATAGAGCTGTAAGGGGCGCAATAAGTGACAAAAAGAAAGCATTTAGAGAATTAAAGGAAGTAGGTAGTGATGAGGCATTAAATAAATACAGAAAATTAAATAAATTCTGTAAAAAGCAAATCAAGGCAGCCAAGGTTGAGACAGAGAGACTCATTGCCAGAGAGAGTAAAAATAATCCCAAAATATTCTTTAACTGCATAAATAGTAAGACATTAAAAAATGATAGTGTTGGCCCCCTTAAAAATAGTCTGGGAGAAATGGAGGATGAGGAAAAAGCCAATATGCTAAATGGTTTTTTTTTTTTATCAGGATCTACACAAGAAAATCCCATGGCAGACAATATGATCAGTGATAACAAAAATTCCCCATTAAATGTCACCTACTTAACCCAGCAGGAAGTACGGCGGCATCTAAAAATCACTAAAATTGACAAATCTCCAGGCCCAGATGGGATACACCCCCGAGTACTGCAGGAATTAAGTACAGTAATTGATAAACCATTATTTTTAAGCTTTAAAGACTCCATAATAAAAGGGTCAGTACCACAGGACTGGCATATAGCAAATGTGGTGCCAATATTCAAAAAGGGGACAAAAATTGAACTCAGTAATTATAGGCCAGTAAGCTTAACCTCTACTGTGGGTAAAATCCTGGAGGGCATTCTAAGGGATGCTATACTGGAGTATCTGTAACCTCATGACCCAATACCAACATGGGTTTACTAGGGACCGTTCATGTCAGACTAATCTGATCAATTTCTATGAAGAGGTAAGTTCCGGACTGGACCAAAAGAACCCAGTGGACGTAGTGTATATGGACTTTTCAAAAGTGCCACACAAAAGGTTGATACATAAAATGAGAATAATGGGGATAGGGAAAAATATGTGTAAGTGGGTTAAGAGCTGGCTCAGGGATAGGAAACAAAGGGTGGTTATTAATGGAGCACACTCGGACTGGGTCGCGGTGATCAGTGGGGTACCACAGGGGTCAGTATTGGGCCCTCTTCTTTTTAACATATTTATTAATGACCTTGTAGGGGGCATTCAGAGTAGAATTTCAATATTTGCAGATGACACTAAACTTTGCAGGGTAATCAATACAGAGGAGGACAATTTTATATTACAGGATGATTTATGTAAACTAGAAGCTTGGGCTGATAAATGGCAAATGATCTTTAAAGGGGATAAATATAAGGTCATGCACTTGGGTAGAAGTAATAATATGTACAATTATGTACTTAATTGTAAAACACTGGGCAAAACCGTCAATGAAAAAGATCTGGGTATATGGGTGGATGACAAACTCATATTCAGTGGCCAGTGTCAGGCAGCTGCTACAAAGGCAAATAAAATAATGGGATGCATTAAAAGAGGCATAGATGCTCATGAGGAGAACATAATTTTGCCTCTATACAAGTCACTAGTTCGACCACACTTAGAATACTGTGTACAGTTCTGGTCTCCGGTGTATAAGAAAGACATAGCTGAACTAGAGCGGGTGCAGAGAAGAGCGACCAAGTTTATTAGAGGACTGGGGGATCTGCAATACCAAGATAGGTTATACACTTGGGGCTATTTAGTTTGGAAAAGCGAAGGCTAAGGGGTGATCTTATTTTAATGTATAAATATATGAGGGGACAGTACAAAGACCTTTCTGATGATCTTTTTAATCATAGACCTGAGACAGGCACAAGGGGGCATCCTCTACTTCTGGAGGAAAGAAGGTTTAAGCATAATAACAGACGCAGATTCTTTACTGTAAGAGCAGTGAGACTATGGAACTCTGCCGTATGATGTTGTAATGAGTGATTCATTACTTAAATTTAAGAGGGGACTGGATGCCTTTCTTTAAAAGTATAATGCTACAGGTTATATATACTAGATTCCTTGATAGGGCGTTGATCCAGGGAACTAGTCTGATTGCCGTATGTGGAGTCGGGACCAAATTTTTTTCCCCAATGTGGAGCTTACTCTTTGCCACTTGGTTTTTTTTGCCTTCCTCTGGATCAACATGTTAGGGCATGTTAGGTTAGGCTATGGATTGAACTAGATGGACTTAAAGTCTTCCTTCAACCTTAACAACTATGTTACTATGTTACTATGATACCTTCTGCTTGCACCACAAATGCTCAGTAGGGTTTAGATCTGGAGACATGCTTGGCCAGTCCAGCACCTTTACCCTCGATTTCTTTATCAAGGCAGTGGTCATCTTGGAGGTGTGTTTGGGGTCGTTATGTTGGATACTGCCTCGTGGCCAAGTTTCCAAAGAGAGTGGATCATGCTCTGGTTAAGTATGTAACAGTACATGTTAGCATTCATGGTTCCCTCAATGACCTGTAGCTCCCCACTGCCGGAAGCACTCATGCAGCCATAAACCATGAAATTCCCACCACCATGCTTGACTGTAGGCAAGACACACTTGTCTTTGTACTCATCCCCTGGTTGGCGTCACATACGTTTGACCCCATCTGAACCAAATAAGTTTATCTTGGGCTCATCAGACCACAGGACATGGTTCCAGTAATCCATGTCCTTACTCTGCTTGTCTTCAGCAAAGTGTTTGAGTACATTATCTTTATAAGAGGCTTCCTTCTGGGACAACAGCCATGCAGACCAATGTGATGCAGCGTGCAGCACATGGTCTGAGCACTGATAGGAGGACCCCAGACAACAGTTAGAAATGACAGCCAATTAGCAGGATAACCCCTATATAAAGGAGAGGTTCTGCAGATGGTGACCACAGACCATTTATCTGTTCTCATCCTTTTTGGCTGTTGTTTTGGTCACTTTTGAATTTTGTTCTCACCCCTAGAGGTACTGTACAGTAACATGAGGTGGTGTATACAACCCTCAGAAATTGCTCAGGTAGTGCAACTCATCCAAGATGGCACATCAATGCGAGCTGTGGCAAGAAGGGACGCTGTGTCTGTCAGCACAGTGTCCAGAGCATGGAGCAGATATCAGGAGACAGGCCAGTACACCAGGAGACATGGAGGGGGCCATAGGAGGGCAACATCCCAGCAGCAAGACCGCTACCTCCTTTATGCACGGAGGAACAGAAGGAGCAGTGCCAGAGTCCTGCAAAATGACCTCCAGCAGGCCACTAACATCCATTTGTCTGCTGAAACTATCAGAAACAGACTCCATAAGGGTGGTATGAGGGTCCAACACCCATAAGTGGGTGTTGTGCTTGCAGCTCAACACTGTGCAGGGTGATTTGACCAGTTTGGCAGAGCCCTCTTTGTACTAGCCAGTGGTACCCTGACTGTCATTAAGTACCTGGATAAAATCCTGAGACTCATCGTGAGACTATATGCAGACGCAGGTTGCCCTGGGTTGCTTCTGATGCGTGACAATGCTAAGCCTCAAGTGGCTGAAGTGTGTCAGCAGTTCTTGCATGATTAAGACATTGATGCTATGTACTGGCCTGCCTGTTCCCCGAACTGAATCCAATCGAGCACATCTGGGACATTATGTCTCGTTCCATCCATCAATGACACGTTGCACCACAGACTGTCCAGGAGTAGACTGATGCTTTAATCCAGGTCTGGGAGGAAATCCCTCAGAACATCCGCCACCTCATCAGGACCATGCCTAGGCATTGTAGGGAGGCCATACCGGCTTGTGGAGGCCACAAACACTACTGAGCATCATTTCCTTGTCTTGAGGCATTTCCATTGAATTTGGATCAACCTGTAATTTGATTTTCCACTTTGATTTTGAATATCATTCCAAATCCAGACCTCCATGGGATATTAATTTTGATTTACATTGATCATTTTTATGTTTTATTGTTGTTAACGCATTCCACTATATAATGAATAAAGATTCGCAACTGGAATATTCAATTCAGATTTCATTCTAAGATGTGGTATTTTAGTGTTCCCTTTATTTTCTTTATTATTATATGCCATAATAATACTGCCATAAACAATATGCAGTATCCAAAAGTTGCCTACTAACAGCACTCATGCAATGCTGCAATTCAGGTCCCATATAATACCAACTTAAATAGGCTGTCCACTACTTTTTTATTGATGGCTTATCCTTAGGATAGGCCACCGATCAGAAACAGAAGTTTTCAGATGCTAGCGGAACACAGCAGCCTCTTCATTTCCATAGTGGCCGTGTTCAGGCACTGTAGATCCACTCCCTATTAAAATGAATAAGGTTTGGATCTGTAGTACCCAGACATGGCTACTATAGTTTGGATGGAGCTGCTGTGTTCCAGCAGCATCTAAAGGTACCGTTACACTAAACGATTTACCAACGATCACGACCAGCGATACGACCTGGCCGTGATCGTTGGTAAGTCGTTGTGTGGTCGCTGGAGAGCTGTCACACAGACAGCTCTCCAGCGACCAACGATGCCGAAGTCCCCGGGTAACCAGGGTAAACATCGGGTTACTAAGCGCAGGGCCGCGCTTAGTAACCCGATGTTTACCCTGGTTACCATTGTAAATGTAGAAAAGAAAAACACTACATACTCACATTCCGGTGTCTGTCGCGTCCCTCGCCGTCAGCTTCCCGCACTGACTGTGAGCGCCGGCCGTAAAGCAGAGCACAGTGATGACGTCACCGCTCTGCTTTACGGCCGGCGCTCACAGTCAGTGCGGGAAGCTGACGGTGAGGGACGTGACAGACTCCGGAATGTGAGTATGTAGTGTTTTGGTTTTTTTTACATTTACAATGGTAACCAGGGTAAACATCGGGTTACTAAGCGCGGCCCTGCGCTTAGTAACCCGATGTTTACCCTGGTTACAAGTGAACACATCGCTGGATCGGCGTCACACACGCCGATTTAGCGATGTCAGCGGGTGATCCAGCGACGAAATAAAGTTCTGGCCTTCTAGCTCCGACCAGCGATGTCACAGCAGGATCCTGATCGCTGCTGCGTGTCAAACACAACGATATCGCTATCCAGGACGCTGGAACGTCACGGATCGCTATCGTTATCATTCAAAAGTTGCTCAGTGTGAAGGTACCTTAAGAACTTCTGGCCGCTGTAACAGCTGATTGGCAGGAGTGCCAGGTGTCACAACCCCACTGATTAGATATCGATGGCCTATCCCAAGAAAGGACCATCAATAAAAAAGTAGTGCCCAACCTCCTTTAATAAAACTGTAGGATGCTCGTGGTAATTTGCTAGTCTGTTTGCCTACTGCAGTGTATGGAGTAATGAAATAATTTCTGCATCTCTGCATTATGGGTGTCCAAACCATAAGTCCTTTTAAGAAATGGGAGTCTTGGACAATTGCCCAGTTTGCTGCTTATAAAAAAATCACAGATCACAGGTCACAGATCTGCAATCTCTTTTGCGGAAACTTCTTAGTTTTTAAGCTTTTAACATATCATTCTAGACTAGGCCACAGCAATAATGGCACTGACTTTACAACTCTCCATGGTTTTCTCACCCACCATGTACAAAGAAGAAGGAAATGTAAACTTCCGATATGAAAACCTCAAGACAGTGTAGTTTAATGAAGCAGGCACTGGCAGACATAACTATATCCCTTGTACCAGACACATTGATGCCAAGTAGTCTGTTCGTTTTGTGGTTTAGTATTTTGACTCAGAAACTCCACACAGCTATTTCTCAAAAAAGGGAAATACTAATCGATGATATGTTGGTAGCGTTCAACTCTTGTACAAAAACACCATACAGGGGCAGCATGGTTTAGATAATGTAATGTAAATAGATGTAAACCATTGAATAACAATGGTAACTATAAAAAAAAAACCTCTGTCCTAATGTCCCAAATCCTCATGGGTGTAGTCCAGCCAGCCACAAAATAGACCCAAACTGTGTCTAAAGAGAGCACTAATCACTATGATTTATCAGTTTCCGATTTTTCCCTGATTCTCTAAAAGTGTCAAGCATACATAAAATCATCTAATATTGCATGCCAGCCATTAAGATTTACAAAACATCATCTTAGTCAATTAATTTTAAATTGTTTTTAAGAATATGGGAAGTGTGGACAATGATTGCACTAATCAGATTGATTGGAAGTGAGGGATGTTAGTGTTGAAATCAGTGGAAAGTTGGTGGTCAGAATTTTGGTGGTACTTTGCACTGAGTTTCTGCCGCCTCACCACCACCAGAGCTGCTGCCTCACCACCACCTGAGCTGCCGCCTCACCACCACCAGAGCTGCCGCCTCACCACCACCAGAGCTGCCGCCTCACCACCGCCAGAGCTGCCACCTCACCACCACCAGAGCTGCCGCCTCACCACCGCTAGAGCTGCCGCCTCACCACCACCAGAGCTGCCGCCTCACCACCACCAGAGCTGCCGTCTCACCACCACCAGAGCTGCCGCCTCACCACCACCAGAGCTGCCACCTCACCACCACCAGAGCTGCCGCCTCACCACCGCTAGAGCTGCCGCCTCACCACCACCAGAGCTGCCGCCTCACCACCACCAGAGCTGCCGCCTCACCACCACCAGAGCTGCCGCCTCACCACCGCCAGAGCTGCTGCACCCCCGGCCTTCTGCCTCTTCCCCATTACCCCGTAGATTGTAAGTCCGCAAGGACAGGGTCCTCTACCCTCTGTACCAGTCTGTCATTGTAAACCTGTTTACTGTAAACGATATCTATTACTCTGTATGTAACCCCTTTCTCATGTACAGCACCATGGAATTAATGGTGCTATATAAACAAATAATAATAATAATAGGGTATTTGTATTTGTAGCATTACCTAAAAATAACGACCTGCACATTCCAGTTTTGTCTCGCGATGTGTTACTAACTACATTGCCTTTAATAGGCAAACAGCATGAATATTGTAGGTTTCCTTGTGTGCTACCACAATGTCTAAAATTAAGCAGCTATATGGATTTTTCTAGACATTTGCCGTAGTGATAAACCCTGTCATTATGTCAAAATCGATTCTAAAGTTTTATGCACATGACTATATAACGGATCTATGTATAGATCTGTATTATAGAACTTAAAGTGTAGAAATCACTAATAATAATAATAATTTATTAGAGAAGTTTGCTTCTTTCTCCTAGTGGATTGATCAAGAGGAGTTTGTCAAAGAAGAGAAATCTGTTTTCAGTGAATATAGACTTTTCCATTACTGAGCTAATAGATGACAGTGGGTGCTCTATGGAGAACTGTAACAGTTGTTTCTTGAGAACTTGCAGTAGAATGTCTGTGTCTGCAATCAGGAAATCCCTTCTCAATAGAATTTTAAAAACATCAGCTGCCATCTCTTACCTCAGTAATGGGAAAATCTGTCTTCATTGAATACAATTTTTATGGCTTTTACCCATGAACCAAGAGTGTAAGATAAGTCCAGGAGGAGAAATAATCAAATTTCTTTGAGAAGATATAGTGCAAAGTTTTTTTTATTAATGTGAATTTTTTATTTTTAAAATAAAAATTAAAACAGCGGATACTCTTTAACCCCTTCACGACATCCACCGTGGCGCCACGGCAGGTGTATTCCTGTAAACTACCGTACATGTACGGCACAACGGTCGCGTCAGCTCACTTGCAGAGTCTGAGAAATTATTGTCGGATGTCAGCTATATATTACAGCTGGCACACCGCAGAAACGCCCACAATTGGTGCTAGCGCCGATCGTGGGAGTTTATCCCCTCTGATGCCACTGTCAATAGTTTGGAGAGGGAGGTAGCTCCTTCACTGCTCCGATTGGCACAACGCGATTGCAATCATGTTGTGCCAATGGGCTCCATGGTAACCCGAAAGATGACCACAGAATCATTCAGGTACGGTGGCCTTTAAGTTCCTGCTTAGAACGGGAAAGAGGGAAAAAAAAGTAGAAATAAAGTTTTTAAAAACTATAAAAAATATTTTTTAAAAAACACAAAACAAAGAACAAAAAAATGAAAAAACTATTATACCAATAAATACATATATTTATGTAAAAACAAAAATAAGCAAACAAAGAACACATATTGGTCCGAAATGACCCAATCTATAAAACTATCCTACTAGTTAACCCTTTTAGTGAACATTGCAAAAGAAATAAGTAAAAAATGTGTCAAAAAACAATGCTTTTTCATCATACTGTTGAACAAAAAGTGAAATAAAATGCGATCAAAAAGTTGAATGTAAATAAAAATGGTATAACTGAAAACGTCATCTTGTACTGCGAAAAATAAGCCATCACACAATTCCATCAGTGAAAAAATTAAAAGCTATAGTGCTCAGAATATAGCAACCCAAAAACAATTATTTTTCCTAAAAATAGTCACATTTGTTGGGCACGCTACGCTGAGTGCTTACACCTGGGTTTCTGTGTAAATCTCTGAAATACGTGATTTAGATGGAACCCCCGGTGGAAAATTCCATATAATGAGGCAGATGGAGGCACTGTGGACGCTGTCTGGCCTATAATCCGGCGGTGTCCATTTTTTTTAAGTGTCCATAAAAGCATGGTCGGACACAGTATTCTGCACCTCTGAAAAAAGGATACAACTGAACAGAAGCCACAGAGTCCAAAGGAACTCTGCTGCCTCATTACAGTGAATGCATCCTTCAAAGATTTCATATGAATCACGTCATTTGGAGATTAAGATGGAAACCCCTATGAAAGTGCTCAGGGTAGAGTGCAGGATAAATGTGATCCAAAATGTTCTGGAAAATGTTCCCAATAAAAGCTGCAACTCAATTCACAAAAAAAGCAAGCCCCCACTTAGTTCCGTCATTTGCTAACGGAAATATAGTGGGCTTCCAAGTTACTGGTAATACAAAGGCTCTGGAAAAGGTAAATGGCTCCCCTCAAAAGAAACCCAGTGAATTCTGCATTCTTAAATCCAAATGCCCCCCTACCTTCTGAGCCCCAGTGTGCCTAAACAATATTTAGTGTCCACATGTTTGTCAGTACTGTAATGATGAGAGCCCACTTAATTTACGGGGTGCATGTCTCCAGAAGTACGAGCTTGGCACAATGTACAGGCACTACAATGTATTGGGTACTACAACATACTGGGCACTGCACTAGCAGATTTGCTATTTTCACTCAGCATCATCTATTGTTACTTGTTTATGGAAGACTCCAGTGGAATCAAAATCATCACTGCATCTACTATATAATTGTCTAAGGGTCACTTCCGTCTTTCTGTCTGTCCTTCTGTCTGTCCTTTCTGTCACGGATATTCATTGGTCGAGGCCTCTGTCTGTCATGGAATCCAAGTCGCTGACTGGTCTCGCCAGCTGCCTGTCATGGCTGCCGCGACCAATCAGCGACGGTCACAGTCCGATTAGTCCCTCCCTACTCCCCTGCAGTCAGGGCCTGGCGCCCGCTCCATACTCCCCGCAGTCACCGCTCACACAGGGTTAATGCCAGCAGTAACGGACCGTGTTATACCGCGGGTAACGCACTCCGTTACCACCGCTATTAACCCTGTGTGACCAAGTTTTTACTATTGATGCTGCCTACGCAGCGCCAATAGTAAAAGGATCTAATGTTAACAATAAAAAAATTTAAAATCATCATATACTCACCCTCCGGCGCCTTTCCTGCTCCTCACAACGCTCCGGTAACCGCTCCATGCAAGCTGCAGGTTCCGGTGGCAAGGATGGTATGCGACAAGGACCTGACATGATGTCATGGTCATGTGACCACGACGTCATCACGGGTCCTGCGCTACCAACCCTGGGACCGGAAGCTGCCGAATGCACCGCACACAGGCGACAGGACTACAAGGGCTCCCTCGGAAGGTGAGTATATGTTTATTTTTTATTTTTTAACCTGTGACATATGTGGCTGGGCAATATACTATGTAGCTGGGCAATATACTATGTGACTGGCCAATATACTACGTGGCTGGGCAATATACTATGTGGCTCTGAGCTGTATACTACGTCGCTGTGCAATATACTACGTGGCTCTGTGCTGTATACTATGTCACTGGGCAATATACTATGTGGCTCTGTGCTGTATACTACGTCACTGGGCAATATACTGCGTAACTGGGCAATATACTACGTGGCTGGGCAATATACTACGTGACTGGGCAATATACTACGTGACTGGGCAATATACTACGTGGCTGGGCAATATACTACGTGGCTGGGCAATATACTACGTGGCTGGGCAATATACTACATGACTGGGCAATATACTACGTGGCTGGGCAATATACTACATGACTGGGCAATATACTATGTGGCTGGGCAATATACTATGTGGATGGGCAATATACTACGTGACTGGGCATATACTACGTGGCTGGGCAATATACTACGTGACTTGGCAATATACTACGTGGCTGGGCAATATACTACGTGGCTGGGCAATATACTACATGACTGGGCAATATACTACGTGGCTGGGCAATATACTACGTGACTGGGCAAAATACTATGTGGCTGGGCAATATACTACGTGGCTGGGCAATATACTACGTGGCTGGACAATATACTACGTGACTGGGCAATATACTACGTGGCTGGGCAATATACTACGTGACTGGGCAAAATACTATGTGACTGGGCAATATACTACGTGGCTGGGCAATATGCTACGTGTCTCGGCAATATACTACATGGGCATGCATATTCTAGAATACCCGATGCGTTAGAATCGGGCCACCATCTAGTGTAAAGATAAATTCCTAAAGTGGTGCAGTTCCCAAACTGAGTCACTTGAGGGGTGATTCTGCTGTTCTGGATCTTTGGGGGTCTGTATTTGGAGTCCACAAACTATTCTAGGAAAATCTGTGCTCCAAGACTCATATAGTGCCCCTTCCCTCCTGAGTCTCTCTGTGGTTAAGCAGTACTGTACAGACACATATTGCTACGTTTAGCAGAAATTGTGGGACAAATTTTGGAGCAATTTTTACTGATTGCCCCCTGTGAAAATGTAAAATCTGGGGCTAAATCTAGGTTTTTGTGGTAATGTAATTATTTTTTCTTCACCACCCAATGGTATAAGGTTCTTTGACACACCTGTGGTGTCAATATGATCACTGCACCCTTAGATCAATTCAATGAGGGGGTGTTATTTGTAAAAAGGAGTTATTTATGGAAGGGTTCTGCTGTTCTCCCAGTGGGGTACCGCAGGGGTCGGTATTGGGACCTGTTCTCTTCAACATATTCATTAATGATCTGGTAGAAGGTTTACACAGTAAAATATCGATATTTGCAGATGATACAAAACTATGTAAAGCAGTTAATACAAGAGAAGATAGTATTCTGCTACAGATGGATCTGGATAAGTTGGAAACTTGGGCTGAAAGGTGGCAGATGAGGTTTAACAATGATAAATGTAAGGTTATACACATGGGAAGAGGGAATCAATATCACCATTACACACTGAACGGGAAACCACTGGGTAAATCTGACAGGGAGAAGGACTTGGGGATCCTAGTTAATGATAAACTTACCTGGAGCAGCCAGTGCCAGGCAGCAGCTGCCAAGGCAAACAGGATCATGGGGTGCATTAAAAGGGGTCTGGATACACATGATGAGAGCATTATACTGCCTCTGTACAAATCCCTAGTTAGACCGCACATGGAGTACTGTGTCCAGTTTTGGGCACCGGTGCTCAGGAAGGATATAATGGAACTAGAGAGAGTACAAAGGAGGGCAACAAAATTAATAAAGGGGATGGGAGAACTACAATACCCAGATAGATTAGCGAAATTAGGATTATTTAGTCTAGAAAAAAGACGACTGAGGGGCGATCTAATAACCATGTATAAGTATATAAGGGGACAATACAAATATCTCGCTGAGGATCTGTTTATACCAAGGAAGGTGACGGGCACAAGGGGGCATTCTTTGCGTCTGGAGGAGAGAAGGTTTTTCCACCAACATAGAAGAGGATTCTTTACTGTTAGGGCAGTGAGAATCTGGAATTGCTTGCCTGAGGAGGTGGTGATGGCGAACTCAGTCGAGGGGTTCAAGAGAGGCCTGGATGTCTTCCTGGAGCAGAACAATATTGTATCATACAATTATTAGGTTCTGTAGAAGGACGTAGATCTGGGGATTTATTATGATGGAATATAGGCTGAACTGGATGGACAAATGTCTTTTTTCGGCCTTACTAACTATGTTACTATGTTACTATGTTCTGGTACCTCAGGGCCTCTGCAAATGTGACATGGTAGCCACAAACCATAACAGCAAAATCAGCACTAAAATATTGCGCTCCTTCCCTTCTGAGCTTTGTATTGTGCCTCAAAAATAGTTTTTGAGCACATATGGGGTATCGATGCGCACACAAGAATTTGCGCAAGAAATTTTACAGCTTGTTTGCTTTTGTTTACCCTTGTGAAAATGAAACATTTGGGGCTAAAACAACATTTTTGTAGCAAGAATGTCATTTTTTTATTTTTACGGCTCAAGATTATAAAATTCTGTGAAGTACCTGCGGGTTCAAGGTGCTCACCACACCTCTAGATAAATTCTTTGAGGGGTGTAGATTCCAAAATGGGGTTACTTGTGGTTAGTTTCCACTGTTTAGGCACATCAAGAACTCTGCAAACGCAGCATGTTAACCACAGACCAAAAACATCACGCCTTCTTTTCGGAGCTTAGCAGCATGACAAAACAATTGTTTTCCACCACACATTGGGAATCAGAGTACGCAGGAGAAATTGGGCAACAAAATTTGGTGTCCATTTTCTCCTGCTACCATCGTGATAATGAAAAATTTGGGGCTGATGCCACATTTTTGTGGTAAAAATCTTAATTTTCATTTTCACAGCTCAATGTTACAAAAATTCTGTGACACTCCGGTTAGTTCAGGGTCCTCTGCACACCTCTAGATACATTCTTTGAGGGGTGTAGTTTCCAAAATGGGGTCACTTGTGGGGGTTTCCACTGTTCAGGCACATCAGGGGCTCTCCAAACACGACATGGTGTCTGCTATCTGTACCAGCAAAATATGCTCTCCAAAAGTTAAATGGTGCTCCTTCCCTTCCAAGCCCTGCCATGCACCCAAACAGTTTATCACCACATATGGGGAATCAGCATACTCAAGAGAAATTGCACAACATTTCTTGGGGTCCATGTTCTCCTGTTACCTTTGTGAAAATGAAACATTTGGGGCTAAAGCAATATTTTTGTGTGAAAATGTTATATTTTCATTTTTTCCTTCCACATTGCTTTGATTCCTGTCAAGCAGCTAAAGGGTCAATAAACTTCTTGAATGTGGTTTTCAGCACTTTGAGGGGTGCAGTTTTAAAAATGGTGTCACTTTTGTGCATTTTCTGTCACATAGACACTTCTAACATGATGTGGTCCTCAAAAAAAAAACGGTTTTGTAAATTTTGCTGGAAAAATTAGAAATTGCTGATATACTATTAACCCTTCTAACTTCCTAATAAAAGTAAATATGCTTAAAAAATTAAGCTGATGTAAAGTAGACATATAGTAAATGTTATTTATTATTTATTTTTTTGTGATATAACTCTCTGGTTTAAGGGCATAAAAATTGAAAGTTTGAAAATTACTAAATACTTTTACAAATAGACACAACATTTTTTACCACTACCATAAAGTACAATGTGTCACGAATAGTGATGAGCGAATATACTCGTTACTCGAGATTTCTCGAGCATGCTCAGGTGTCCTCAGAGTATTATTTAGTGCTCGGAAATTTAGTTTTTCTTGCCGCAGCTGAATGAGTTACATCTGTTAGCCAGCATAAGTACATGTGGGGGTTGCCTGGTTGCTAGGGAATCCCCACATGTACTTATGCTGGCTAACAGATGAAAATCATTCAGCTGTGGCAAGAAAAACTAAATCTCCGAGCACTAAATAATACTCGGAGGACCCCCGAGCATGCTCGAGAAATCTCGAGTAACGAGTATATTCGCTCATCACTAGTCACGAACAGTCTCAGAATCACTGGGATATGTTGACATGTTACAGTTATTAGCTCATAAAGTGACACTGGTCAGAATTAAAAATTTTGGCTTGGTTAGGAAAGTGAAAACAGGCTGGAGGATGAAAGGGGTTGAGGCTTTCTTTGAGCCCATACAGAACACACGTTACATGCACAAACTCTGAGGTTGTTTCCTATGAACTTATATATTATAGATTTATTTTCTAATAGAAGCAGACATACAGTATGTAGTACATAAAGCAACCATTGTTAAGTAATAAAAGTGACCTTATATCAGTGGAGGAGTTTAAACAGTTGAGGAATGTGCTAATTTTTTGTCCTGGTTTTATACTTGTTTTCTGATTTTTGTACCATGAAGTTAATTGACATAAGTCATACTAACAGCATATTTCATTCATTTCTCCCTGCACAGCGGCTGCAGATCAGTCACATAGTCCATCAAACATACGAGGCATAATGTAAAATACCTGTGAGCAGCAATTCTTGCTCTGACATGTTAATAAATCATGGGGGTTATACCAATAGTCCTGCAATCCTGTGTTGTTACTGCCTGGGAGGTAATCACATCGCAAACCCGATTTCTCCAGCGATGCTCTAGGTGTGCTGAACGCTTATGGAGGAAAACACGCACACCTGAAGACTTCATACACTTCAAATTTATGTTAAGGACCTATAACTTTGCCATTCACTTCGCTAAACAGACCTACTTTACCACTCTGATCTCCTCACTATCCAACAACCCCAAGAAACTTTTTGACACCTTTCACTCCCTCCTCAGGCCAAAAGCACAGGCCCCTATCACAGATATTTGTGCTGGTGACCTGGCCTCCCACTTTATAGAGAAAATAGACAATATCCATCAGGAAATCCGCTCCCAACAACTAAGTTCAGTGACTCCCATCCCTCCCCTCATTGCCCCTGGCTCACTCTCCACATTCGATCCCATCACAGAAGAAGTCTCCAAGCTCCTCTCCTCTTCTCGTCCGACTACATGCACTACCGACCCCATTCCCTCACATCTCCTCCAGTCTCTCTCTTCAGTTGTCACAAGTCACCTAACTACAATCTTTAATCTCTCCCTCTCCTCTGGCATTTTCCCCTCCTCCTTCAAACACTCTATCATTACTCCATTACTAAAGAAACCCACCCTCGACCCATCCTGCACAAACAACTACAGACCGGTCTCCAATCTCCCCTTCATCTCTAAACTCTTGGAGCGCCTGAAATACTCCCGCCTTACCCGTTACCTCTCCACTCACTCCCTCCTAGACCCTTCACAGTCCGGTTTCCGCCCCCTACATTCGACAGAAACTGCACTCATTAAATTGACCAATGACCTTCTGACAGCAAAACGTAATGGTGACCACTCTCTGCTCATTCTTCTCGACCTTTCTGCAGCTTTTGACACTGTTGACCACCCTCTCCTTCTCTCTAGGCTCCAGTCACTAGGCATTAAGGACACTGCTCTCTCCTGGTTCTCCTCCTACCTTTCTGACCGCTCTTTCAGTGTTCTGTTCTCTGGCTCCACTTCATCTCCTCTTCCTCTCGCTGTCGGGGTACCTCAGGGCTCAGTCCTTGGCCTCCTTCTGTTCTCTCTCTACACGGCCCCAACTGGACAGACCATCAGCAGATTTGGCTTTCAGTACCATCTTTATGCCGACGACACACAACTATATACGTCATCCCCTGACCTTACCCCCGCTGTACTACAGAACGCCACTGACTGTCTGTCTGCAGTCTCCAACATCATGTCCGCTCTCTATCTGAAACTCAACCTCTCCAAAACTGAACTTCTTCTGCTCCCACCATCTACTAACCTCCCTAAATCTGAGATTTCCCTCTCCGTGGGTGGCACCATAATAACACCCCGGCAGCAGGCGCGCTGTCTGGGTGTTATGTTTGACTCCGATCTCTCCTTCACCTCCCATATACAATCTCTTGCCCGCTCGTGCCGCTTACACCTAAAGAACATCTCTAGAATCCGCCCTTTTCTCACCAAGGAGACAGCTAAAACCCTCACTGTCGCCCTGATCCACTCCCGCCTGGACTACTGTAACGCTCTATTAATTGGCCTCCCCCTCACTCGACTTTCCCCTCTCCAGTCCATCCTTAATGCAGCAGCCAGGGTCGTCCATCTGGCTAATCGTTACTCGGACGCGTCCGCTCTTCGCCAGTCGTTACACTGGCTACCCATTCATTACAGGATACAATTCAAAGTACTTGTTCTCACCCACAAAGCTCTCCACAGTGCGGCACCCCCATACATCTCCTCCCTCATTTCTGCCTATCGGCCTAACTGACCGCTGCGCTCTGCAAATGACTTTCGATTAACCTCTGCACTAATCCGTACCTCCCACTCCCGACTCCAAGACTTCTCCCGTGCTGCGCCAATCCTCTGGAATGCTCTACCCCAAGATATTAGGACCATCCACAATTTACATAGTTTTAGGCGCTCGCTCAAAACACAGTTGTTCAGAGCGGCCTATCACGTTCCCTAATCAAAGTCATTTTATGTTTGTTTGTGTGTGTAGCCCATTCACTATCCCCATCTATTCCCCAACCCCTGAAGATGGCTGGACCATGATTGTAAATACATCATTGTAAATACACACCGGTACTTTGCATCTCCCCCACCTCATTGTAGATTGTAAGCTCTCACGAGCAGGGTCGTCTTATTTCGCCTTAATTATTGTATTGTTAACGTTGTTACTTATGACTTTTTTGTTTTAAACTGTAAAGCGCTGCGGAATATGTTGGCGCTATATAAATAAAGATTATTATTATTATTAATTGGAGGCACTGACCTTAGCCGAGCACCACACACAGCTGGGATGGGACTGGATGCAGTCGGAGCAGGACACGGTGTGTTTACAGATGTCTATAACAGGAAAAGAGACCGGGTTATGATGATCATCATCATTATTAGACCATTCTGTATATTAGTAACCTACATTTCACGTCTAGACGGTCATATACATTATTATATAGCGTGCAAATTCTCTAACTGACAACTGATTTAGGCCAAATTGAGACGTTTATAAAACATGGTTCAAGTACAAACGATGATGTCCGGTCCGGCCGCAGGTCTCCTCACGCGAAAGCAAAAACATTTATTAGTCTGTGACTTTGGATCAGGCAATCCTCCAACAGTCAGTACTTGGACACTATTTCATAGATGTCTGAGCTCTGCCTTAAAGGGAATTTGCCGGCTGGTTTTTGCCATGGATAGTCTTATGAAGTAGGGACAGAGACCCCGATTCTAGCAATGTATCACTTAGTTTACTGGGTGCAGCAGTTGCGATAGAGTCACAGTTTTCCCTGCTGCAGATCTCGCAGAGCTCAGTTGTCGAGCTGTGTATAATCCGCCCACACCACATCTTTCTGTCTACAGTGCATAGTGACAGAGAGCAGCTAATCAGTCCTGGGGGTGTGGTTGAATCAGGAAGCCAGTTGTCCAGTAGTGATAATCTTTTGCTAATAAAACACTGATTGTATTGAAACAACAACCCAGTAAGTGACACATCCCTGTAATCAGGGTCTCTGCTCCTATATTATGGTGCTCTTAGATTACATAGCAAAACTTGGTGACAAATTCCATATAAGCCTCATTTAGATGTCTGTTTTTTCACGCATATGTTCTATATGCTTTTTTCCATGGATAGAATGCAGATCCATTTTAGTTTATAGGGCTGTAAAAAAGAAAAAATTGAGACTTGTCTCTTGGTCAAAGTAATTAATCAAACTTGAAAATGCAAGTCTGTGGGTTCATAAAAGGCTCTGATGGCATCCTAGTTGTATCCTGGCACTGTCAGCTTTGCATTTTTGTTTGCTAGACTAAACTTTGGAAACCTCCATCAGTTTATTTGCATATGAGAAAATTTGATGAAATGCTGATGACAAAAACTGACGCACTGACTAAACACTGATGAAATTCTAATCAGACACTCTGATGAAAATCCGCCTGTTATTTCACATACAAGGAAAAAAACAGATGTCTGAATGAGGCCTTGCACTGTCCTATTCAGACAAAGCCTTATGATTATGTACAGCAGAGATGTGTGTGGCCTTGTACCACAGAGCCACAGGGGTTGTGTACCAGAGTACCATGGCGGGTGTAGGTACAGGATCTATTCTCACTGTAGGAATACTCCTCACTTGGGAGCGATCTGAAGTATCACAGGACCCATTTCTATTTAAAGTCCGGCTGGTTTATTTCAGTCCTCATAAACTACATCACAGGAAACTCAAATATAGCCTTTGGCATAAAATAGAACATAAAGCAACAAGTCCATACAATAGTGCTGGTTAGCCTGCCTGGCTTAGAGTCCTGCTTCTAAGTAATTTAGCAAATTCGCTCAATCCAGGAGATCTGCACACCTCCATAAACACAGCCAGTTTGAGACAAACAACTCTCAATTTACAAAGTGAACCACACGCAGGGGTGGAGATTTGGTGAGAAGCCATCTCTCCCACTCTTCAGATGCTCACAATTAATCTGTCGACGCCGATTAGCCCCTTTTAGTCCAATATGTAATAAATCATTACTCCCAAGTTTATATCCCACCACAAGTAGTCTGATAGCTACTTTACATACCTCCCTCATCTGCCTAAAACTGTGGGCATGGCCCCTTCTTCCACTAGACATGGGATTCTTGAGAGGGCATAGGCATTACCATGTAACTCCCAGTTCTATGTTCCACATTCAAGCGGAAGTCCTGCAGGGCTAGAAATCAGCGGGTAAGACAAGCATTTTTCCCCTTTTCCTCTCTAATACACCTAAGTGGGGCATGGTCTAACACTAATTTAAATTTCTGCCATAAGAGATAGTATCGCATTTTTTCCACTGCCTACTTTATGGGCAAGCATTCCTTTCTCTACAATGGAATAATTTTTCTCACATGCCGATAGTTTCCTACTCATAGAACAGGATGCTCCTCCCCATGTATCTCCTGAGAAAGGATCACTCCTAATCTTACTTGAGACGTCTTTTTGGAGTACAAATTCCTTTTTAAAGTTGCGGCAACCAAGACCCACTGCTTACGCAGAACTACTTTCAGTTCTTGAAAAGCCATTTCCACCTTTGAAGTCCATCTGGCCATGACTGATTTTTTGCCTTTAAGGAGGTTGGTCAGCGGTGTGGCCACCATGGCAAAGTCTGGAACGAATCTCAAGTAGTACCCCGCGATTCCCAAAAAGGCCCTAACTTACTTTTGAGAGTGGTTTCAGCCAGTTCTTGATTGCATCCATTTTATTGATCTGGGGTTTGATTTTGCCTCTACTTACTACATATCCAAGGTATTTGGCCTCCTCTTTCCCCATGGTACATTTTTTTTTATTTATAGAGAAACCCGCCTTCCAGAGATCATCAAACCCGCCTGGACCTTTCCTAGATGACTTCTCCACTCTTGGCTGAAGATTACGATATCGTCCAGATATGTCACAACGTAATTCTTGTGGGATGTGAGGATCCGGTCCATGACCCTCTGGAAGGTGGCCAGAGCTCCTTGCAGTCCAAACAGCATTCGAACATATTGGAAGCAACCTTTGGGCTTCAAAAAAGCCATCTTCTCCTTGGCTTCTTGTGACATGGGGATTTGCCAATATCCCTTTGTTAGATCCAAGGTGGTTATGTACCTTGCTGGCCCAAGTCTGTCGATCAGCTTAGTGACATGCAGCATTGGATATGCATCGAAGTTGGAGATGTCATAGTTAAGACAAGGTTAATGTCCTGTGCTCTAAGGGTTAATGTTGTTAGCCTCTCTTTCAAGATGGGAGGGCTATTTATACTCGCTCCTAACCTGGTATCCTTGTCAGCTACAGGTTTTTCTGCAGTCTGTATGCTTGACCTCTGAAGTGTATGCTGGCTTGCATAGTGTCTTGCTGTCACATGCTTTATTCGTTTTCCTGGATTATTGACTTCTGGCTTGGCTTCTGACTATTCTCTGACTCTCCCTGTTGGTATCTTGTAATCTCCTGACTATGACCTCTGCTTGTTTCACTATTCTTTTATGTTTGTCCTTTCTCTGTTTTCCCGGCATCTGGCTCCGCCCCCTGACCACCTCCCACTCTGTCACATGGTCTAAGGTCCTGTTGCTTTACCTGATCACTCTATCACATTATTATTATTATTATTTATTTATATAGCACCATTGATTCCATGGTGCTGTACATGAGAAGGGGTTACATACAAGTTACAGATATCACATACAGTAAACAAACTAACAATGACGGACTGATACAGAGGGGCGAGGACCCTGCCCTTGCGGGCTTACATTCTACAGGATTATGGGGAAGGAGACAGTAGGTTGAGGGTTGCAGGAGCTCCGGTGTTGGTGAGGCGGTAGGTGTTGGTGAGGCGGTTCACATCACATGTGAAAGGTCCCGTTGGTGATCAGGTTAGCAACCCGGTATCTGGTCCTGCCCCGTTGCTGCTGGGTGTAGTTCCCCTGTAGCAGCAATACCCCTGTATCGTGACATTATAGCTGACCACACAGTCTTTCTCCCTGGTGTGGGGGGGGGGGGTGTTGCTATGCCATGGTCCCGTTACAACTTTCCCAGCTTTTGCAGAAGCTGCCTGTGGAACAGCAAGCTCAGGTGCACTTGCACCAACAGGTGCAGAGAGATGTGGCAGGTGCTTTACAGATGTCTGCTCCATTTCGAAACCGGGAGGGGTGCCCCTCTGATGTATCATTAGCGGACCCCAAACCACTGGTAAAATTACCCGACACTTTTTCTGGGGATAAAGAATTGTTCAGGGTCTTTAAGGAGGGATGTAAGTGGTTTTGTGAGTTACGTCCCCGGGCCTCTGGAAATGAAAGGCAGAGGGTGAGGGTAGTTATGTCCTTATTAAGGGGGTCCCCGCAGGCATGGGCCTTCTCTCTCTCTTCCTCTGCTCCTGAACGTATGTCTGTGAACCTGTTTTTTGAGTCTCTGGGGCAAATTTATGATGAGCCTGATAGAGTGCGTCTCACAGAGGATATGGTGATGAGTGTGACACAGGGGAAAAACTCAGCTGAATGGTTCTGCTCAGAGTTTAGGTGCTGGGCAGCTAAAGTTTCTTGGAATGATGCAGCCATGAGGGGGTTGTTCCGCATGGGTCTGTCTGACAGTTTCACCTGTCTTTCACTAG
The DNA here is from genome assembly GCF_032444005.1 of Ranitomeya imitator. Lineage (NCBI taxonomy): Eukaryota > Metazoa > Chordata > Amphibia > Anura > Dendrobatidae > Ranitomeya > Ranitomeya imitator. The sequence goes on along the minus strand of NC_091284.1, from coordinate 728,056,526 downwards.
GGGGACTTGTCAGGGAGTCACAAAAACACTGAACTTTAGGAAGGCAAAGTTTGACCAGCTTAGAGATGCCCTTAATCTGGTAGACTGGGACAATATCCTCAGAAATAAGAATACAGATAATAAATGGAAAATGTTTAAGAACATCCTAAATAGGCACTGTAAGCGGTTTATACCTTGTGGGAATAAAAGGACTAGAAATAGGAAAAACCCAATGTGGCTAAACAAAGAAGTAAGACAGGCAATTAACAGTAAAAAGAAAGCATTTGCACTACTAAAGCAGGATGGCCCAATTGAAGCTCTAAAAAACTATAGGGAGAAAAATACTTTATCTAAAAAAACTAATTAAAGCTGCCAAAAAGGAAACAGAGAAGCACATTGCTAAGGAGAGTAAAACTAATCCCAAACTGTTCTTCAACTATATCAATAGTAAAAGAATAAAAACTGAAAATGTAGGCCCCTTAGAAAATAGTGAGGAAAGAATGGTTGTAGATGACGAGGAAAAAGCTAACATATTAAACACCTTCTTCTCCACGGTATTCATGGTGGAAAATGAAATGCTAGGTGAAATCCCAAGAAACAATGAAAACCCTATATTAAGGGTCACCAATATAACCCAAGAAGAGGTGCGAAACCGGCTAAATAAGATTAAAATAGATAAATCTCCGGGTCCGGATGGCATACACCCACGAGTACTAAGAAAACTAAGTAATGTAATAGATAAACCATTATTTCTTATTTTTAGGGACTCTATAGCGACGGGGTCTGTTCCGCAGGACTGGCGCATAGCAAATGTGGTGCCAATATTCAAAAAGGGCTCTAAAAGTGAACCTGGAAATTATAGGCCAGTAAGTCTAACCTCTATTGTTGGTAAAATATTTGAAGGGTTTCTGAGGGATGTTATTCTGGATTATCTCAATGAGAATAACTGTTTAACTCCATATCAGCATGGGTTTATGAGAAATCGCTCCTGTCAAACCAATCTAATCAGTTTTTATGAAGAGGTAAGCTATAGGCTGGACCACGGTGAGTCATTGGACGTGGTATATCTCGATTTTTCCAAAGCGTTTGATACCGTGCCGCACAAGAGGTTGGTACACAAAATGAGAATGCTTGGTCTGGGGGAAAATGTGTGTAAATGGGTTAGTAACTGGCTTAGTGATAGAAAGCAGAGGGTGGTTATAAATGGTATAGTCTCTAACTGGGTCGCTGTGACCAGTGGGGTACCGCAGGGGTCGGTATTGGGACCTGTTCTCTTCAACATATTCATTAATGATCTGGTAGAAGGTTTACACAGTAAAATATCGATATTTGCAGATGATACAAAACTATGTAAAGCAGTTAATACAAGAGAAGATCGTATTCTGCTACAGATGGATCTGGATAAGTTGGAAACTTGGGCTGAAAGGTGGCAGATGAGGTTTAACAATGATAAATGTAAGGTTATACACATGGGAAGAAGGAATCAATATCACCATTACACACTGAACGGGAAACCACTGGGTAAATCTGACAGGGAGAAGGACTTGGGGATCCTAGTTAATGATAAACTTACCTGGAGCAGCCAGTGCCAGGCAGCAGCTGCCAAGGCAAACAGGATCATGGGGTGCATTAAAAGAGGTCTGGATACACATGATGAGAGCATTATACTGCCTCTGTACAAATCCCTAGTTAGACCGCACATGAAGTACTGTGTCCAGTTTTGGGCAAAGGTGCTCAGGAAGGATATAATGGAACTAGAGAGAGTACAAAGGAGGGCAACGCAATTAATAAAGGGGATGGGAGAACTACAATACCCAGATAGATTAGCGAAATTAGGATTATTTAGTCTAGAAAAAAGACGACTGAGGGGCGATCTAATAACCATGTATAAGTATATAAGGGGACAATACAAATATCTCGCTGAGGATCTGTTTATACCAAGGAAGGTGACGGGCACAAGGGGGCATTCTTTGCATCTGGAGGAGAGAAGGTTTTTCCACCAACATAGAAGAGGATTCTTTACTGTTAGGGCGGTGAGAATCTGGAATTGCTTGCCTGAGGAGGTGGTGATGGCGAACTCAGTCGAGGGGTTCAAGAGAGGCCTGGATATCTTCCTGGAGCAGAACAATATTGTATCATACAATTATTAGTTTCTGCAGAAGGACGTAGATCTGGGGATTTATTATGATGGAATATAGGCTGAACTGGATGGACAAATGTCTTTTTTCGGCCTTACTAACTATGTTACTATGTTACTATGACCGTCTGAAGGACGCTCTGGCACTTCATCCTACTCCTGATACCCTGGAGGATGCCATGACACAGGCAGTTCGAATGGACCGGAGACTCCGTGCTAGAGGAATGATGCAACCGGAGACTTCCTTATTCTCTAATTTGTGTGACTCTGCACCTGTATCTGAGCCCATGGAGATTGGGTCAGTCTCGGTCTCTGAGAGAGAGAAGACACCGCAGAGACAATCAACTGTGTTTTTACTGTGGAGCTTCTGGACATTGGAAAAGGAACTGTCCATCCTGCCCTGCTTCTGTGAAACGTTCTGAGAAACGACTGAGTCTGGGCAACAATCGAGGAGGTTGTCCAGACTCACTGGTACATTTTTTCTCGCTTACAAAGCTTGTGCTCCAGGTGGAATTGGAACTTGCTCGCGGTTCTGTTGTGACCATCGCTTTTGTTGACTGCGGTTCTTCCATTAATTTGATTGATGCCCAAGTTGTGACTCGTAATAAGATCGGGACAATTAGGCTGAAAAACCCTGTTAAAATTGTGGCTGTTGATTCATCCCCTCTTACCCGGGATGGAATTTGTTTCAAAACTGATGTTTTTTTTCTGAAAGTGGGTTCCACTCATGTGGAGCAGTTAAGTTGTTTTGTATTGAATAATCTACCTGCAGGACTGGTACTGGGAATGCCTTGGCTGCAACGCCACAATCCTGCCATTGATTGGGTTGCGGGGGAGATCACTCAATGGAGATGTAAGGGTGATGGTCTGCATTGTAACCTGGGACTTTTTGTTAACCCGGTAAAGTTTGTATCTGTGTCGTCTGGAGGGTATTCCGGAGTACCTGAAAGACTTCGAAGACGTTTTCCAAAAGTGAGGACGAGGCGCTTCCACCACATCGACCCGGTGATTGTGCTATTAATTTAGTCCCTGAAGCCAAATTACCCAAGGCTCGGTTATACAATTTGTCTGGGCCTGAGCGACAAGCCATGAAAGAGTAAATCACAGAGAGTCTCCGCAAGGGGCATATTCGGCATTCTGTCTCACCCATGACAGCGGGGTTTTTCTTTGTGAAGAAAAAAGATGGTGGTTTGCGACCGTGCCTCGACTTTCGGGAACTGAATAAGATTACTGTAAAAAACACGTATCCTCTTCCTCTGATTCCTGATTTATGTAATCAACTTACTGGGGCCAAATGGTTTTCTAATCTTGACTTACGAACGCCTTATAACCTGATAAAGATTCGAAAGGGAGATGAATGGAAAACAGCGTTTCTGACTACAGATGGCTTGTTTGAAAATTTGGTTATGCCCTTCGGTCTCACTAACACCCTTGCTGTTTTCCAGAGTTTCATTAATGTTGTTTTTTCTGACCTGATTGGGCGCTATGTTGTCATTTACCAGGATGACATCTTGATATACTCAGAGGACAGTCAGTCACACTTACACCATCTTCATACACTTCTTGTGAGACTTGGGGAGAACCATTTATATGCAAAACAGGAGAAGTTCCCATTTTTTATGCAAGAACTGTCTTTTCTGGGATTAGTTGTATCTGGGGAGGGGTTCCGCATGGATCCGGGGAAGGTTCAGGCCATTCCTAATTGGGTGCAACCTCATGACCTGAAGGGGTTGCAGCAATTTCTGGGCTTCGCTAACTATTATAGGAAGTTCATTAAAGGGTTTTCGAAGGTGGTGAAACCCTTAACGGACCTTACACTCAAAGGGGCGGATGTAAAAAATTGGTCCGTGGCTGCAAAAAATTCCTTCCAGACACTGAAGAGATGTTTTACTTCAGCCCCCGTGTTGATACAACCCGAACCATCGAGACCTTTCATCGTGGAGGTCAACGCGTTGGAGGTGGGGGTGGGGGCAGTATTGTCTCAGGGCCGGTCCACCCTTACTAACCTTAAACCCTGTGCCTTTTTCTCTAAAAAATTCTCTTCGGCTGAGAGAAATTATGATATCGGCAACAGGGAATTGTTGGCAATTAAATTGTCCTTTGAAGAATGGAGGCATTTTTTGGAGGGGGCTGTTCATCCCATTACGGTCATCACTGATCATAAAAATTTGGCCTATATCGAGTCTGCTAAGGGATTGACCCCCAGACAGGCTTGGTGGGCACTTTTTTTCTCTCGGTTTCATTTTACCATTACATTCCGACCAGGGTCTAAAAATGTAAAGGCGGATGCCTTATCCCGAAGTTTTGATTCTGTGTCCCCTCCAGAACCTCCTTCCTCCATTCTTCAACCTGGCTGAAATCTCATCTAAGTTTCAGTGGGAGATTTTGGAAGCACAGTCACAAGCTCCCAAGAATAAGCCCCCAGGCAAATTGTTTGTACCCGATCATTTCCATCTCACACTTCTGCCAAGAATTTCATGACTCTGTGTTGAGTGCACACCCTGGAATTGCAGCTACCCGGGGGGCAGTAGCTAGCAATTTTTGGTGGCCTTCTATGGGTACTGATATTAAGTTTGTGAATACTTGTGGGGTGTGTGCTCGCTCTAAGAGCTCTCTGGTCCGGCAGGCCGGGGAATTGGTACCTTTGCCAATTCTGGATAAACCTTGGACACACCTGTCCATGGATTTTATCACTAATCTTCCTCCTTCAAAGGGCAACTCTGTAGTCTGGGTAGTGGTTGATAGATTTTCTAAGCAAGCCCACTTTGTGCCGTTACCTGTGTTACCTTCTGATGAAACCTTAGCTCATTTGTTCATTCAACATATAGTTCGGTTGCATAGAGTCCCTGTGAATGTGGTGTCTGACAGGGGTGTGCAATTAGTTGCTATATTTTGGAGGGCTTTTTGTAAGAAGTTGGGAGTTACATTGTCTTTCTCCTCTGCTTATCATCCAGAGTCTAATGGTCAGACTGAACGCACCAACCAGTCGTTGGAACAAATTTTGAGATGCCTTGCCTCTTCCAGACAGGAGGACTGGTGTAAGGTATTACCCATGGCAGAATTTGCATTCAACTGTCGTATTAATCGTATTAATCAATCTACTGGCAAATCTTTTCAGGTCAATTTTGGGTTGGGATTATTGAATTCTGGCTTGACTTCTGACTAGTCCCTGACTCTCCCTGTTGGTATCTTGTAATCTCCTGGCTATGACCTCTGCTTGTTTCACTATTCTTTTATGTTTGTCCTTTCTCTGTTTTCCCGGTGTCTGGCTCTGACCCTGACCGCCTCCCACTCTGTCACATGGTCTAAGGTCCTGTTGCTTTATCTGATCACTCTATCACATGTGAAAGGTCCCGTTGGTGATCAGGTTAGTAACCCGGTGTCTGGTCCTGCCCCGTTGCTGCTGGGTGTAGTTTCCCCTGTAGCAGCAATACCCAGGTATCGTGACAGGAGACTTCTTTCAGCTTCCCATAATCATTTCAGAATCTTCATTCTTCATTGAGTTTTAGAACAAGGTGTAACACCATTGCCTGCGTCCCTGCATGGTTTTCCACCCCCCACCATGTAAGGACACCGACGTACTCACTACCCCAGGTCATGCATGGAGCTTTGGCCTCTGCTTACTGTGTGCAGTGACCTAATGAGCCTCTGCTTGCTGTGCATGCTTAAGGCGCCTATGCGTGTGCAGAGCCCCAGGGTCCTGGTCGTTGCAGTAATGTCATTCTCCTCTAGGGGGGAGTGATGTTACGTTTGGAGGCAATAAAGGAGATCTCTTCACCAGGTAAACACAATGCATGCAACATGTTCACACTCCAGACCAGAAGGGGGAGCTCTAAGGTTAACTCCCCTATAAGAACATCCTGATCTGAAGGGAAAGGGTTCAGTTCCTGTCAGGGAGACAGGGGGAGAGGAAGCATAGGAGCCCTGTGGCATGAAGTGCTGCAGCTCCTGGAAGAAGACACTAAAGCGAACATATTGCAGAGAGTGTGCAGGAAAACAGAGCACAGGAGAGGAATATCAGAGGAAGACCAGCCAGGAGCAAGCTGCTTCCTTCTGAGGCGCAGAAATCCGGTAGCCAGAATACCGAGGGAGTAAGGATCTCTATGCTTTACTTCAGAGAATGGCAGGACAGCTAATTGCAAGTTACCTGTCCGCACCTACACCCAGGAGGTACGGTGGCAACTTGTGGGGGTCGGGGCATGCTAGAGTCCCTGTAAAAAGCCTCAGGCCATCAGTCATATGGGTTTGTCCTATCCTATCCATCAGGGGGAGAAAGAGACATAACATCTAGAACATCTACAACAGTTGTGAGGACCTTATGAGAGGCTCAGCAGTAAGGTACTACAACACCTAGGCGCTAGAGGAAGGCTACTGATTTCCACCTGGATAAGGGGACTCTGGATTTGCCTCCAAACCGGCCGGACTCTGCCTGCCCTGTGATCTGGTGCTCTGGACTGTGGATGCTGAATCCTACAGTAAAAAGGTAAAGAGACTGCACCCTTGTGTCCTCGTTCTTCACTGTGACTCACACCATTCCCCATCTACACACTGGGAAGCCCTGGGGACATACTTCACCTGTGGGAAGGTATACCATATAGCTGCCATAACATCACCCCAGAGAACCCCTTAAATCAGCGTCGGTCACCCTGACTGAATACCACAGGTGGCGTCATGAACATTATCCCTTTAAAGACCTTTCCCCCATTTACAATGGACCTCCTGAGGGCCACGGACCAGGTCAGCCACCGTGACATCCCCCCTGAGAACCGAAGGAACCAGTACCAAGTACCCCACAGCCCCATGGGGGCGCTCCACATACAATTCCTGATTCTTAAAGAGACAGTGCGTGCATTCTTAATGTGTCCCCAGCGTATTGCTGAGAGGCTTTTAGTACTTAAGGCACCTCCAGCTGTTGGGAGGTGCCCGAGATGCATTCTATTTCAGTGTGTTTGTGCAACCGCTGAATTGCCAGAACCTTCCTGTTCCTGCCACCCTGGGGGCTGAATACCCAGATCTGAACCCTAAATCTGTACCTTTATCTGATCTTTCCTGTTTCTGTCACCATGGGGGTTGAATACCCAGGCCTGAACCCTGAACCTGAAAGCTGTGGGGGTGCTTAGTGAAATTTTGGAAAACACAATTTTTATCAAGATCACAGTTGAAGTTTTTTCTTCTAGAGTGGCATGGGTCAGTAGCTGTGGGCGAGGGACTTTTTCTTATTTTATACCCCGACACGCTATGCTACATGAAAGTGTGGGTCCTGGATAGGTGTTTCAACTTGTGCTGTGAGGGTCTTGCGGCTGTGCAGGCTGCCTGTATCCAGTAGTGTGGGCTGGCCAGGACAGTAGGTTCCACAGTTCAATTAACCAAGACTGTCGTTCAAACATATTCTTTACTGAATGATAACTTGGCAAATGTTATATACAAGGGATAGTGGGTACAAACTTTTATGGACATTTCCTATACGGTATAGAGCATTTTCCCCTCACACCATATCCTTCCTCTGTAGTTCGACTCCAGGGCTTTGTAGAAACACTGTTTCATCCTATGTCGCCACAACCCAGCCTGAACGCCACAGCCCTGATCAGCAAGTCTCTCTACCTCTCCAGGGGTTTCAAGTCCTATTTCTTCCACACCTGTTGCCATGGATCTACCACTCGTGACACCCACCAATCCCATGAACTCAGTCCTGTTTAGGTACGCTACCTTCAGTGTTGCAAGCTTTGGGATTCAGGACTCAGCGTCTTATCCATGGGTGCCTCCTCCAGAAGGCCACTGTGGCTAATCAGTCACCTCTTCTTTAGGATCTCACTATCCCTGTTCTTAGTCTCCTGTTAGTGTGGATCACCCCAATGGCAGCACTGCTCATGTTTCACTCCAAACTCCAACTTCAACTCACTATATACAGGAAGCAGTCACTTGCCCTAACACTTTGCACCTCCTACTATGGGCTAGTCCCAAACATTATCTCTATATTATCATGTCATTATACATGCTACAGTATACTATCTATCCCTATACTGCCTATCTTATAGGGATAGATAGGGATCCGTTCTGAGATTACCTTGACGATTGGTGGATGGGCTCACAACTTTTGGTCAAATCTTGTGCTAAGAATCTCATTATGCTATTCACATTTCATGTATCGCACATTTCCTTGCTCTAGAACAGATTAATTTTGAGTGCAGCCATTAATCTATTTGCTATATGACTTTTTTGGTTATGCACCAGTTCAGATTAGATTGCTGTTCAGTCAGTTTTTCTATATCTATCTTATAAACTATGTCTTCTGCTACACACACTATATGGTACCTTACAAACATTACTTAACTTACATTATACATTCCAACACAATTCACATGACATAATATATACAAAGACGCAGGACACTATTAACATGCAAAGAGATTGGTGTCTTCAGTGGTAGTAATGCTGCAGCACAAGTCCACCATTCTTATAACCACAGCATAAGAAAACTTTTGAGTGGGGTTTTTAAAAAATAATCTACATATGACTTCTAGACACGGCTGCCGCTGAAGTTAGTTACACTACTTACTATTAATATGGGTTCACATACTTTGTTACACACTTTTTGGTTCCCATTTTTAAGTCATATAAAGCTCTGATCACATTTTTTCAGTATGTACATATGTTATTTGGTATCCAAGCATAACAGAAGCTAAGACCACGCAGTTTTTTATTTTCATATTTCGCCCGTTCCTCATTTTCACACACGCCTCGCCGCACGTCGTCTCTCACTTCAGCCCTAGTATTGTCTGTGGTTTTCTTTTCAAACATCGTTGTTTCCCATTTTCATATAGGGGAACGAGTCATATTTGTAGTTGGTTAGAAATGACGTATCCTGTACTATGGTGAGTAAAGTAATTTTTCTCACAGAATTACACAATGGACAGTAAGCAACCATATACATTTACATAGTGACATGCAAATGCAATTTCATTTTGTCTCTTTTTTAAATACACATTTTTCCCTTAAGACTAGGTTTCTATGATGAATTTTGATTGCGCAAGGGGGTCTGGTTAATTTTTGGTGGATACTTTGAATGTCACAAGATCTCTGGGAGATAAAGTCATGTATGCTTACTTAAAATCCACCTGCTTTGAATGTTTGTTATATATGCTTATTATTATATTCAATTTATTACTATAATAATTACAGTTGATACAAATTTATTCGCACATCCCATTAAACCGGCCACGGTAGTCCTCTGTGGAGAGAAAGTATTGTCTTTTACTCATCAGCTCCACTACTCTTCTTTTTTTGTTATTAGATAGCTTGTTGTACTATTATTGTTGCGACGTGACATGTGATGTTGTGCGAAGACAACTAATCAAAAGAAGAGCTGCAGCTTACGGCAGGCGACCTACAGGACTCTCGTTCCTATGCTGTGACTGCAGCCCGCTAAATTTGCACCAGCTCTAAGTCTGTGGTCACACGGCCATATATTCCCTCATGCGAGAGAATCGTTTCGATTATGCTAATGACACTCGGCTCAAACTCTGTCATGTGACAAGAACGTAATTTCTCCATCTTCTCCATTATCTCTGTCCATGTAAATCAGACTGCACTCTGATTTAATTGCAGTCCAATCTTTTACACGCATTCACAGTCTAGCATGTCCAATCTTCGGATGCACATGCAGCATGCTGTGATTTTTTTTCTTATGCCTAATTGCTCCAAAGTATTACATTGGCCTGAGTGCTATCTGATAAAACATCGGATATCACACGGCCATGTTATATGTTTGTGTGAGCGAGCCCTCCTAATATGTATTGTAACTGCTGCTGACCATTGTCTACTGGCAAAAGTGCCTCCTTCAACAATCAGATGGGTGATGATTTTACCACTAAATTTGACAGATCTTGACCCCCTCATGCATTTGTGGAATTGTGCTGTATAAACTAGATTTTGATCCATGGAAGTCCCACTTTACAATTTACAGAAACACGTGCAGTATAAATTAGAGACCATGATCCGCTATACAAAGATCTATTCTTTACTCTGAAACACTCTGGCATTTCACAGAAAAAACATATATTTTAGAGGAATAGGGATGAGCTAACTAGTCTCGGAGGGATGCCTCGCCAGTTTTGCCCGGCCCACTCAGCAAGTTTGACAGGTTTTCCCCATACACACATAGGAAGAAAGAACCATGAGACAGGTTTCATTTAAAGGATCTGCTAATAGTGTCTTGATGCTATACACAGAGGACACCTCCCTATTGGTGCCGTACACCAGAGGACTCCTTCTCCTTGGTGACCATACACTGGAAAACTCTTTCACTGTCATGCCATACACCAGAGGATGCCTTCACCTTGGTGCCATACACAACAGGACTCCGTCACCTAGGGTCCATACACCAGAGGACTCTTTGACCTTAGTGCCATACACTTGAAGACTCCACCTTAGTGCCATTCACCAGAAAACTCCTTGATCTTGGTGCCGTACACTAGAAGATGCCTTAATTTTGGTGCCATACACCTGAGGACTTCTTCACCTTAGTGCCATACACCAGAGGACTCCTTCACCTTGGTACCATACACCACAGGACGCCTTCACCTTGGTGCCATGCACTAGAGGATTTCTTCTCTTGGTGCCATACTTCTGAGAACTCCACCTTGTTGCAATACACCAAAGGATTTCTTGACCTTGGTGCCGTACACTAGAAGACTCTTACATCTTACAGTTTCAGAAACGTGGATGGGATTTCTAGAAATCTCGTGCCCACTTTGCTTTTTTAATGCTGCGTAAACTGACCAGCGGTGCATTTTTTAAATCTGCAACATGTTAATTTCTCTTGCGGTAAATATGTGTTTTATTTATGGATTTTTCCAATAGACTTGAATGAAATGAAGAAAATCCGCAGGTAAAAAATACATATGGGTTTCCGAACTAAAAATGTATGTAACCCGCACATGATTTTATGAATGAAATTGTACCAAAGATGAGTAACAGAAAGTATCCAATACAATCCAGATTTATTTCAAACGTGACACACCAAAAAGAAATAAAAACAACAGTGGAAAAAAACTCATGTAAAAAAATCCACTAAAAAACCCAATGAAAAAAATAAAAGTAACCTAATTTAACTAATTGGTGCAAAAATTCACAAAATACTCACTGTGGGAGCTTAGCCCTGGGGGCCAACACACCTTGGACGGGAGTTGTGCCTCATATCAGTAGTCATGTCCATCAGCAGGTCCTAGCCACCCAAACTGAAAAAAGTGATGTGGTGCAAAACTATGGTTGTAACAATGCACGAGCCACTCAAACTAAATGCTCTACTGCGGTCCAGGGACCAGAGGAGGGTTCTTCATGCTGCACAAGTCACACTGGATGTGTAGCCCTGAAAAGGATTGGAGTATGGCCCAACCTTAGAAGAACTCAACAGTTCCTCATTTGCCATCACTCACTCTGCAAATATATTTCTCATTAGTTTTTCTCACAGGTGCATGTGGTTGTCTTTCATGTGCAGCAAAAATGGAAAATCCGTTGGAAATGTCACCTTCTACAGTCTAAAAATGGTCAAATAAAATGAAGTTACAGAGAAGAAAAAGGAAGAATGAAAGAAAAGGAAACTGGGAGCGATGATAGATCATTGCTTCCGGTCCTGAAAATATGGGTTTACCCGTAGTGATGAGCGAGTGTACTTGTTGCTCGGGTTTTCCCGAACACGCTCGGGTGACCTCCGAGTATTTGTTAGTATTCGGAGATTACGTTTTCATCACCAACAGCTGAATGATTTACAGCTAGTAGCCTGCTTGATTACATGTGGGCATTCCCTAGCAACCAGGCAACCCCCACATGTACTCAGCCTGGCTAGTAGATGTAAATCATTCAACTGCCACGATGAAAACTAAATCTCCGAATACTACCAAATACTCGGAGGTCACCCGAGCGTGCTGGGGAAAACCCAAGCAAGGAGTATATTCACTCATCACTATTTACCAGGTCAATATGAAACTGTGAAGCTATTTGAGTAAATATGTTTGTGATGTACATACTTGCTTGATGGATAAATGATGACAGCAAAAATAAAATAATTAAGGTGTGGGTACATGTGACAAGCAAGCGACAGTAACTGCACACAGATCTAGGTTTACTGCCATGCTGCATCGGTGTTAGGAGATTCTGCCATACATACACCTCTTGTCTCATAAACTTATGGAAATAACTAGCTCACTATGTCATTTAAGAGAATGCTAACCCTAGAAATTAATACTGAAATGAAAAAAGAAATATATTGGTCTTCGCTGACTGTGAATGCCAATTTAATTAAGCCAATAATTGGGGAGCGAGCATACACACACACACAAGAAACTGAAGAGCAGGAAGACATGGCTAATCTTCTGAGATAAAAGAAAAGCAAAATAAAACTTTATTTTCAGTCTTGATTGTAATATGAGACATATAATCAAATAAAGAGAGGAGATTCTGGGAAAAATTACAAAGATATTGTTTTCTGTGTTTCATGTTCCTTCCTTCGCTCACAAGTGTTTCAGTTCTCAAGCTTTGAGCGAGCAACGTAATCTGTCATCTCTTATTTTCAGCCAACAACCACAGCATTTCTGTTATTTGTTTTTGTTTTTCTGTAAACTGAAAATGTGGACTTTACCTGCCCCACCATTAACGCCCCACTTCCACCTAGATTGTGAAAAACAAATATTCTGAATAATTTATTCAGAAAGAAATAATGAATTTTTTTTTATAATAATCTGGCCAGATGGGCAGAGGATTTGATGGAACCCCCACATAGCCTCCTAAATACAGCAAGAGCTCCCACATAGTGTGAGCCCCCACATAGCTTTTCTATATACAATGAGTCCTTGTATAGACTCCTATATAAAGTATGAGCCCCACATAGCCCCCAACATACATTATGAGCCCCTGATAGCCTCCTGTATACAGAATGAGCCCCCATATAGCCTCCTATATGCACTATGACCCCTACATAGCCTCCTATATACAGTATTAGCTCTTACATAGCCTCTAAAATACAGTACAAACCCCCACAAAGCCTTCTATATACAGTGTGAGCCCTCATATAGCCTCGTAAATAAAGTATATGCCCCAGTGTAAGGAAGAAGACCGGGCTGCTGGTACCTGTGCTGCGCTGGGTCCAGAACTGTCGAGGCTGCGTCCCTTGTTTCCCAGGGGAAGGCAAAATGGACCGGACCGGGGCTCTGATCCAGAAGCTGGGGGTGCGGTTAAAAGGGAACGTGCGTGCAGCGGCGGGGAGTTTCCCGCCAGCTGTGAGAGGAGCTAGGTGCGTACGCAGCGTGCTCCGCGAGGTGCGCAGCCAGGCCGAGACGAAACAGGGCCGGCCATGTTCTAGGATGCTGCCAGAACCTGCCGCAGTGACAGGGAGAGAGTTTGGAGCCCTGTTCAGCTGAGCGCCGCACATAAACTTAAGAGTCAGGGCAGGGTGCAGGACTGTTTGTTGCTGCCCACATTGCCAGATGTTGCCACACCATTTGACCAGGACCCTGACAGTACTGTGGCCTTGCCTGCGTTGACCACAGCCACTTATGGACTAGGGGCCCAGTGGAAGGTACCGTTCACCGACCACTGCTGCCAGAAGACAGCTGTTGTTGGCGCTAATGACTTTCAAGCAGCATCTACAGTCGGAGGAACTTTTGACACGATAAGTGTACAAAAGGGCTGCCATTACCTTGCTCATTAACTCTGCATATTATTTATACCTGAACTGTTTATTCCCTCATTTAACCATTCATATCCCTGCGAGGAGTTAACCCCTGGTAAATTAAAACTGTTATATTAGTTAACCCTTGCTCCGCCTTCTGTCTGTCACTGCATCCCGCAACATGCTCACACCCACATAGCCTCCTAAATACAGTATGAGTCCCCAAATAGTCTCCTAAAAACAGAGTGTGACCCCTCATAGCCTCTTAAATACAATGAGCCTCACTGCATACAATGAGTCCTGATATAGCCTCCTATATACAATATAAGCCCCTACATAGCCCCTATATACAGTATAAGCCCCTAAGTAGCCTTGTATATACATTAGCCACAAAATAGCCTCCTATATATAGTATGAGCCCTTACATAGCCTCCTTTATATAGTATGAGCTCTTACATAGCCTCTAAAATGCAGTATGAGCCCACATAGCCTCCTATACAGTATGAGTCCCTACATAGCTTCCTATATACAGTATGAGTCCCCACAAAGCCTCCTAAATACACTGTGAACCCCATATCACCTTCTAAATACAGTGTGAACCCCCACATAGCCTCCTAAATACAGTTTGAGCCCTCACATCGCCTCTCTATATACAGTCAGTGCTCACAAAGCCTCCTATATACAGTATAAACCCCATATCGCATCTATATATAACAGCCCCATATAGCCTCCTATATACAGTATGAGACACAAAATAGCCTTCAATATACACTATAAACCCCCACATAGCCTCCTATATACAATATGAACTCCCACATAGCCCCAATATACAGTATTAGCTCCCACGTAGCCTTCTAAATACAGTATGAGCCCCCACATAGCCTCCTAAATACAGTATGAGCCCCCACATAGCCTCCTATATACAGTATAAGCCACCACATAGCCACTCTATATACAGTGTGAGCTCCCACATAGCCTCTTTACATACAACATGAGCTCCCATATAGCCTCTAAAATACAGTATGAGCCCCAAGTAGCCTCTCTGTATACAATATGAGCAGCCACATAACCTCCCTATATTCAGTATAGGCCCTCACATAGCCTCTTACATACAAATATCAAATACACATATGAAAAAAAATCACAACACATACTCACATTGCTCCCGTTCCCCTGGAGCTCTACTCCTGTCTCAATTGCCTTGACTGTCTGTACAGCAAACGCGATAAATAATGATGACATCATATCTGCTGTCTCATACACTGATTGGTAGAAGGTTGTCCACCATTGTATTCGCCAATCTCTGCATCCTGATTCTGCAGATGGCGGTCACATTGGGAAGTGGGTGGCAGAGAACGGGCTGCGGGAGAAGGCATGGTGCAGTCCTTTGGCTGTCTTGGCTCTAATATCGCTGGAGGCAAATAACAGAGGATCCACAGCTGTAAGTAAGTGGAGACACAGCTCCCCTCCTCCTCCAGCCAGCACTGTCATGGAGCATTCCAAAATCACTCTATTTAGGCCCCTTTCACACATCAGTTTTTTGCTATCAGTCGCAATCCGTCGAATTTTGAAAAAAACGGATCTGGCGACTGATGCCACCGGATTCGTTTTTTTCTCATAGACTTGTATTAGTGACGGATTGCGACGGATGGCCTCACCTCTCATCTGTCGTTCCCCGAATCTGTTGAAAATTGTTTGTCCGGCAGCCGGAGACAACAGACAAAGTAACGTTTTTTGTGTCTGTCGAAAAAACGGACAGCGACGTATCCGGCGTCGTCCGTCGTTTGCTAGAATGGAAGCCTATGGCGCTAGATCCGTCAAATGACTGAATCCGGCTAGGGATTACGTTTTTTTTAACTGAGCATGCTCCGATCCAATTAGCCAGATCCGCTAGTCGGATCTGTCCAAAAAACGGATCCGTCGCATCAATTTTTCACAATCTACGACGGATACTTCGATCCGTCGAGACAACGGATTGTGACTGATGGCAAACAAATGGTGTGAAAGGGGCCTTAGGAAGGGAATGAATCGGTTGCTTATATTTTTTTTTGTGTCTGCTGTATTTATACACTGTGTGTAGAATTATTGGGCAAGTTATATTTTAGAAGATTATTTTTATTATTGATCAACAATTATGTTCTCAATCAACCCAAAAGACTCATAAATATCAAAGCTTAATATTTTTGGAAGTTGGAGTGGGGTTTTTTTTAGATTTGGCTATCTTAGGAGGATATCTGTTTGTGCAGGTGACTATTACTCTGCAGAATTATTAGGCAACTTAATAAAACCAAATATATTCCCATCTCACTTGTTTGTTTTCACCAGGTAAACCAATATCACTGCACAAAATTTAGAAATAAACATTTCTGACATGCAAAAGCAGAACCTTAAAAAAATTAGTGACCAATATAGCCACCTTTCTTTATGATGACACTAACAGCCTTCCATCCATAGATTCTGTCAGTTGCTTGATCTGTTTACGATCAACATTGCGTGCAGCAGCCACCACAGCCTCCCAGACACTGCTCCGAGAGGTGGACTGTTTTTCCTCCCTGTAGATCTCACATTTTATGAGGTACCACAGGTTCTCTATGGGGTTCAGATCACGTGAACAAGGGGGCCATGTCATTATTTTTTCTTCTTTGAGACCTTTACTGGCCTGCCACGCTGTGGAGTAGTTGGAGGCATGTGATGGAGCATTGTCCTGCAGGAAAATCATGTTTTTCTTGAACGATACCGACTTCTTCCTGTACCACTGCTTGAAGAAGTTGTCTTCCAGAAACTGGCAGTTGGTCTGGGAGTTGAGCTTCACTCCATCCACAACCCAAAAAGGTCCCACAAATTCATCTTTGATGATACCAGCCCATACCAGTACCTCACCTCCACCTTGGTGGCATCTGAGTTGGAGTGGAGCTCTCCGCCCTTTACTGATCCAGCCTTGGCCCATCCATCTGGCCCATCAAGAGTCACTCTCATTTCAACAGTCCATAAAACCTTTGAAAAGTCAATCTTAACATATTTCTTGGCCCAGTCTTGACGTTTTATCTTATGTTTCTTGTTCACAGGTGGTCGTTTTTCAGCCTTCCTTACCTTGGCCATGTCCCTGAGTATCGCACACCTTGTGCTTTTTGTTACTCCAGTAAGGTTGCAGCTCTGAAATATGGCAAAACTGGTGGCAAATGGCTTCTTGGCAGCTTCACGCTTGATTTTCCTCAATTCTCAATTCTCGTTGTATACTGCCCTTATTGGACAAACAATCAGTAGATTTGGTTTCCAGTACCATCTCTATGCTGACGACACCCAATTATACACTTCTTCTCCTGATATCACACCGACCTTTTTAGAAAACACCAGTGATTGTCTTACCGCTGTCTCTAACATCATGTCCTCCCTCTATCTGAAACTGAACCTGTCAAAAACTGAACTCCTCGTGTTTTCTCCCTCTATTAACCTACCTTTGCCTGACATTGCCATCTCCGTGTGTGGTTCCACCATTACTCCAAAGCAACATGCCCGCTGCCTTGGGGTCATCCTTGATTCCGAGCTTTCATTCACTCCCCACATCCGATCACTGGCTCACTCTTCTTATCTGCACCTCAAAAACATTTCTAGAATTCGCTCCAATCTGTCCTGAATGCTGTAGCCAGGATCATATTCCTCACCAACCGTTACACCGATGCCTCTACCTTGTGCCAGTCATTACAAAACTACTACCCTCATCCACAAAGCACTCCATGGCTCAGCACCACCCTACATCTCCTCTCTGGTCTCAGTCTATCACCCTACCCGTGCCCTCCGCTCCACTAATGACCTGAGGTTAGCATCCTCAATAATCAGAACCTCCCACTCCCATCTCCAAGACTTTACACGTGCTGCGCCGATTCTTTGGAATGCACTACCTAGGTTAATACGATTAATCCCCAATCCCCACAGTTTTAAGCGTGCCCTAAAAACTCATTTGTTCAGACTGGCCTACCGCCTCAATGCATTAACCGAACTATCCCTGTGTGGCCTATTAAAAAAAAAACAAAAAAAAAACATAATCAGGTTCCTCGCATCATGTTCTCATACACTTTATGCAGTTAATAGCCCTCTGTTTCTGTACTGTTACATACTTAGCCAGTTAACTGGTTCATGCAGCTTTACATGAACACCCGAGCCTTACACTATGGCCGGTCCGAATAACTAAAGCAATTGTTACCATCCACCTCTCGTGTCTCCCCTTTTCCTCATAGTTTGTAAGCTTGCGAGCAGGGCCCTCATTCCTCTTGGTATCTATTTTGAACTGTGATTTCTGTTATGCTGTAATGTCTATTGTCTGTACAAGTCCCCGCTGCGGAATATGTTGGCGCTATATAAATAAAAATTATTATTATTAAAATTATTAATTCATGGGCAGTTATTTTGTGCCTTTTTTGCCCAACACGCTTCTTGTGACTCTGTTGGCTATTTGCCATGAAACGCTTGATTGTTCGGTGATCACGCTTCAAAAGTTTGGCAATTTAAAGACTGCTGCATCCCTCTGCAAGACATCTCACAATTTTGGACTTTTCAGAGCCCGTCAAATCTCTCTTCTGACCCATTTTGCCAAAGGAAAGGAAGTTGCCCAATAATGAAGCACACCTTATATAGGGTTTTGATGTCATTAGTAGGGTTGATCGAAACGGGTCGAACATTTTCAAAAGTCGCCGACTTTTGGCGAAGTCGAGTTTCATGAAACCCGATCCGACCCCTGTGCGTGGTTGGCCATGCGGTACGCGACTTTCGCGCCAAAGTCGCGTTTCAATGACGCGAAAAGCTCCATTTCTCAGCCAATGAAGGTAAACGCAGAGTGTGGGCAGCGTGATGACATAGGTCCTGGTCCCCACCATCTTAGAGAAGGGCATTGCAGTGATTGGCTTGCTGTCCGCGGCGTCACAGGGGCTATAAAGGGGAGTTCCCGCCGACCGCCATGTTACTGCTGCTGATCTGAGCTTAGGGAGAGGTTGCTGCCGCTTCGTCAGAAGCAGGGATAGCGTTAGGCAGGGTCCATTAACCACAAAACCGCTTGTGCTGTAGCGATTTCCACTGCCCAACACCACCTTCGGTGTGCAGGGACAGTGGAAGCTCCTTTTTTTTTTTTTTTCCCTCAGCGCTGTAGCTCATTGGGCTGCCCTAGAAGGCTCCCTGATAGCTGCATTGCTGTGTGTACGCCGCTGTGCAAACCAACTGCTTTTTTCAAAGCACAAATCCTCTTGTTCTTTCCTTTCTGCACAGCTATCTTGTTTGTTTGTCCACACTTTTTATTTAATTTGTGCATCAGTCCACTCCTTATTGCTGCCTGCCATACCTGGCTGAGATTACTGCAGGGAGATAGTAATTGAAGGACAGTTCCTTTTTTTTTTTTTTTTTTTTTTTTTTGTGGGAGATTAAGATTGACATTTCTGCTAGAGTGCCATCTCTGTCTGTGTCATCTCTCACTCAGTGGGCCATAGAAAGCCTATTTATTTTTTTGCTTGATTTGGGTTCCAAAATCTACCAGAAAAAATCACAACATCAATCAGTGGGAGAAAAATATTGGCCTCAGGGCTTGTGTGCCACTCCTTACTCCTCTGTGTGCCATCTCTCACTCAGTGGGCCATAGAAAGCCTATTAATTTTTTTGCTTGATTTGGGTTCTAAATTCTACCTGAAAAAATCAATAAATCAATCAGTGGGAGATTAATATTGGCCTTTGGGCTTGTGTGCCAGTCCTAAGCGTGCCATCTCTCTCTCTCAGATAGTGGGCCATAGAAAGCCTATTTTTTTATTATTTTATTGGGTTTATAAATTTTCCCTGGAAAAAAAAAAAAAGTGGGAGATTAATATTGGCCTCTGGGCTTGTGTGCCAGTCCTGAGCGTGCCATCTCTCTCACAAATAGTGGGCCATAGAAAGCCTATTTATTTTTTTGGTTGATTTGGGTTCATAATTCTACCTGAAAAAATCAATCAATCAATCAGTGGGAGATTAATATTGGCCTTTGGGCTTGTGTGCCAGTCCTAAGCGTGCCATCTCTCTCTCTCAGATAGTGGGCCATAGAAAGCCTATTTATTATTATTTTTTTTATTGGGTTTATAAATTTTCCCTGGAAAAAAAAAAATGGGAGATTAATATTGGCCTCTGGGCTTGTGTGCCAGTCCTGAGCGTGCCATCTCTCTCACAAATAGTGGGCCATAGAAAGCCTATTTATTTTTTTGGTTGATTTGGGTTCATAATTCTACCTGAAAAAATCAATCAATCAATCAGTGGGAGAAAAATATTGGCCTCAGGGCTTGTGTGCCACTCCTTACTCCTGTGTGTGCCATCTCTCACTCAGTGGGCCATAGAAAGCCTATTAATTTTTTTGCTTGATTTGGGTTCTAAATTCTACCTGAAAAAATCATTAAATCAATCAGTGGGAGATTAATATTGGCCTTTGGGCTTGTGTGCCAGTCCTAAGCGTGCCATCTCTCTCTCTCTCAGATAGTGGGCCATAGAAAGCCTATTTTTTTATTATTTTATTGGGTTTATAAATTTTCCCTGGAAAAAAAAAAAGTGGGAGATTAATATTGGCCTCTGGGCTTGTGTGCCAGTCCTGAGCGTGCCATCTCTCTCACAAATAGTGGGCCATAGAAAGCCTATTAATTTTTTTGCTTGATTTGGGTTCCAAAATCTACCAAAAAAAATCACTAAATCAATCAGTGGGAGATTAATATTGGCCTCTGGGCTTGTGTGCCACTCCTGACTCCTGTGAGCGTCATCTGTCACTCAGTGGGCCCTAGAAAGCCTATTTTTTGTTTTATTTGTTTTCTAAATTCTCCCTGAAAAAATCATTTTATTTTCTTTGGTTTCTAAATTATTCCTGAAAAAAAATCATTTTTTTTGTATTTTTTTTTCTCTAAAGTCTCCCTGAAAAAAAAAAAAAAAATCTGTGGGAGATTCATATTGCCCCTTCTGCTTGTGTGCCAGTCTTGACTCCTGGGTGTGCCATCTCTCTCTCTCTCCCCAATTGTGGGCCATAGAAAGCCTATTAATTTTTTTGCTTGATTTGGGTTCCAAAATCTACCAAAAAAAATAACTAAATCAATCAGTGGGAGATTAATATTGGCCTCTGGGCTTGTGTGCCACTCCTGACTCCTGTGTGCGTCATCTGTCACTCAGTGGGCCCTAGAAAGCCTATTTTTTGTTTTATTTGTTTTCTAAATTCTCCCTGAAACAATCATTTTATTTTCTTTGGTTTCTAAATTATTCCTGAAAAAATTCATTTTTTTTGTATTTTTTTTTCTCTCAAGTCTCCCTGAAAAAAAAAAAAAAAAAAAAAAATCTGTGGGAGATTCATATTGCCCCTTCTGCTTGTGTGCCAGTCTTGACTCCTGGGTGTGCCATCTCTCTCTCTCTCCCCAATTGTGGGCCATAGAAAGCCTATTAATTTTTTTGCTTGATTTGGGTTCCAAAATCTACCAAAAAAAAATAACTAAATCAATCGGTGGGAGATTAATATTGGCCTCTGGGCTTGTGTGCCACTCCTGACTCCTGTGTGCGTCCTCTCTCACTCAGTGGGCCCTACAAAGCCTTTTTTTTTTTTTTTCCTAAATTCTCCCTGAAACAATCATTTCATTTTATTTGTTTTATAAATTCTTCTGTAAAAAATAATTTTTTTTTAATTTTTTTTTTTTCTGAAGTCTCCCTTTTAAAAAAAACAAACACAAATCAGTGGGAGATAAATATTTACATTTGCGCTTCAGTGACAGTCCTGCGTGTGTGCCATCTCATTTGTTGCCAACAACAACAGAGTGTGTAACATTGTGGCTGATTTTCGTTGTGGTCTCACCCACCTGTAAAGGGGTAGCTAAATCATACTGAAGTTATAGCTCACCGTGTAAGTTGTGTGACAGCAACAAATACCGTTCGTTTGGTAACGTTTTTAAAACAATGAGGAAGTCTGGTGGAAGAGGTCGTGGCCGGGGGCGTTCATTGTCAGCTGGTAATGAGGGTAGTGGTAGTGGTGGAGCATCAGGTGGTCGTGGGAAAAAAAATATTGCACCTAAGTCTGGAGCTGTGGAGCCAGGTTCGTCGTCTGGCTACACAAGGCCTCGAACCCTCCCTTTTCTGGGAGTAGGAAAACCGCTTTTAAAGCCGGAGCATCAAGAGCAAGTTTTGGCTTATCTTGCTGACTCAGCCTCTAGCTCTTTTGCCTCCTCTCGTGAAACTGGTAAAAGTAAAAGCAGCGCGTCGTTAGTGGATGTTCACGGTCAGGGACAAGTCGCTTCCTTGTCCTCTTCAGCAAAAACAACAACAGAGAAGAATGCAGCAGGCGACACAACGGGTTACTCCATGGAGCTCTTTACACATACCGTCCCTGGCTTAGAAAGTGAAGCAGTTAACAGTCCATGCCCATTACAAGTTGAATCTGACATGGAGTGCACTGATGCACAGCCACAGCCAGACTACTATGCTGGTCCTTTGACTCAGACCACAACATTGCCCTCGCAGGGTGCTGATCAAGAATCAGACCCTGATGAGACTATGTTGCCCCATCACGAACGCTATACCACCGACCGACACGGTGACACAGACGAAGTTGCACACGAGCTACAAGAAGAGGTAATAGATGACCCAGTTCTTGACCCCGATTGGCAGCCATTGGGGGAACAGGGTGCAGGCGGCAGCAGTTCTGAAGCGGAGGAGGAGGGGCCGCAGCAGGCATCAACATCGCAACAGGTTCCATCTGCCGGGCCCGTATCTTGGCCAAAACGCGTGGCAAAGTCAAAACCTGTTGGAGGACAGCGTGGCCATCCGGTTAAAGCTCAGTCTGCAATGCCTGAAAAGGTATCCGATGCTAGAAAGAGTGCAGTCTGGCATTTTTTTAAACAACATCCAATTGATCAGCACAAAGTAATCTGTCAAAAATGTTCAACTACCTTAAGCAGAGGGCAGAATCTGAAAAGTCTCAATACAAGTTGCATGCATAGACATTTAACCACCATGCATTTGCAAGCTTGGACTAACTACCAAACGTCCCTTAAGGTTGTAGCACCCTCGGCCAATGAAGCTACTCATCAACGCAACATCCCTTCCGGCAGTGTAGGGCCACCATTTTCTGCACCACCTGCAGTATCTGTGCAGGTTTCTTTGCCAGGCCAAAGCAGTCAGGGTCAGGGAATCTCCAGTTTCGTAGTAGGAAACACTGCATCTAGGGCACCGGCGGCAACAATACCATCTCCCACCGTCTCTCAGTCTGCCATGTCCACCGGCACCCCCGCTAGTTCCACGATCTCCAGCTCTCCAGTCCAGCTCACCCTACATGAGACTATGGTTAGAAAAAGGAAGTACTTAGCCTCGCATCCGCGTACACAGGGTTTGAACGCCCACATAGCTAGACTAATCTCGTTAGAGATGATGCCCTACCGGTTAGTTGAAAGCGAAGCTTTCAAAGACCTGATGGACTACGCTGTACCACGCTACGAGCTACCCAGTCGACACTTTTTTTCCAGAAAAGCCATCCCAGCCCTCCACCAGCATGTTAAAGAGCGCATCGTCCATGCACTCAGGCAATCTGTGAGCACAAAGGTGCACCTGACAACAGATGCATGGACCAGTAGGCATGGCCAGGGACGTTACGTGTCCATCACGGCACACTGGGTAAATGTGGTGGATTCAGGGTCCACAGGGGACAGTAAGTTTGGGACAGTTCTGCCTAGCCCACGGTCTAGGAAACAGTTGGCTGTAGCCGTTCGCACCCCCTCCTCCTCCTCCTCATCCTCCTGCAGAAGCGAGAGCTCATCCACAGACCGCAGTCGCACAACCACTCCATCCGCAGCTGCCACTGTTGCACACCAGGTCTCCCATTATGGGGCAGCTACTGGCAAACGTCAGCAGGCTGTATTGGCTATGAAGTGTTTGGGCGACAACAGACACACCGCGGAAGTTCTGTCCGAGTTCTTGCAGCAAGAAACGCAGTCTTGGCTGGGCACTGTAGATCTTGAGGCAGGCAAGGTAGTGAGTGATAACGGAAGGAATTTCATGGCTGCCATCTCCCTTTCCCAACTGAAACACATTCCTTGCCTGGCTCACACCTTAAACCTGGTGGTGCAGTGCTTCCTGAAAAGTTATCCGGGGTGATCCGACCTGCTCCTCAAAGTGCGTGGACTTTGCGCACATATCCGCCGTTCGCCTGTACACTCCAGCCGTATGCAGACCTATCAGCGTTCTTTGAACCTTCCCCAGCATCGCCTAATCATAGACGTTGTTACAAGGTGGAACTCAACACTGCACATGCTTCAGAGACTGTGCGAACAGAGGCGGGCTGTTATGTTTTTGTGGGAGGATACACATACACGGGCAGGCAGTAGGATGGCAGACATGGAGTTGTCAGGTGTGCAGTGGTCGAAGATTCAAGACATGTGTCAAGTCCTTCAGTGTTTTGAGGAATGCACACGGCTGGTTAGTGCAGACAACGCCATAATAAGCATGAGCATCCCCCTAATGTGTCTGCTGATGCAAAGTTTGACGCACATAAAGGATCAGGCATCTGCACCAGAGGAAGAGGAAAGCCTTGATGACAGTCAGCCATTGTCTGGTCAGGGCAGTGTACAGGACGAGGTAGCGGGCGAAGAGGAGGTGGAGGATGAGGAGGATGATGGGGATGAGTATATTTTTAATGAGGAAGCTTTCCCGGGGTCATTGGAAATTGGTGGCGTGGCAAGGGCGGGTTCTGGTTTTTTGAGGGACACAAGTGACGTAGATTTGCCTGCAACTGCCCCTCAACCAAGCACAACCGCAGATTTGACAACTGGAACTTTGGCCCACATGGCGGATTATGCCTTGCGTATCCTCAAAAGGGACACACGCATTACAAAAATGATGAACGATGACGATTACTGGTTGGCCTGCCTCCTTGATCCTCGCTATAAAGGCAAATTGCAAAATATTATGCCACATGAGAACTTGGAACTAATATTAGCAACAAAACAATCAACTCTTGTTGACCGTTTGCTTCTGGCATTCCCTGCACACAGCGCCCGTGATCGTTCTCACACGAGCTCCAGGGACCAGCAGACCAGAGGTGTTAGAGGGGCAGAAATCAGAAGTGGCGTTGGCCAGAGGGGTTTTCTGACCAGGTTGTGGAGTGATTTTGCTATGACCGCAGACAGGACAGGTACTGCAGCATCAATTCAAAGTGACAGGAGACAACATTTGTCCAGTATGGTTACAAACTATTTTTCATCCCTTATCGACGTTCTCCCTCAACCGTCATTCCCATTTGATTACTGGGCATCCAAATTAGACACCTGGCCAGAATTGGCAGAATATGCATTGCAGGAGCTTGCTTGCCCGGCAGCTAGTGTCCTATCAGAAAGAGTATTCAGTGCTGCAGGTTCAATACTAACTGAAAAAAGGACTTGTCTGGCTACCCAAAATGTAGATGATCTAACCTTCATTAAAATGAACCACAACTGGATTTCGAAATCTTTTGCCCCACCTTGCCCGGCTGACACCTAACTTTCCTATGAAAAGGTCTTGCCTGTGGACTCTTCTGAATGACTTTTCCAATCTCGTAATTTTCTGCACCTGATTGTCCAGCATACGACATGTTTACTCCTAACAAAATGGCCAAACTCCCCACACGGGGCCGTGGTATCGCCACTTTGCGCCAGCACCCGTGAGAGTGCTGTTTGTCTGAAGAGGTGGGTGTGCCCGCTTTTGGTCGACGGCACTGCCACTGGGTCCCTCATAGTACAATAAAGTGTCTCTGGTGGTGGTGGTGCGCACCCAACGTCGGACACACCATTGTAATATGAGGGGCCCTGGGCCTGTACCGCCGGCCACAAGACAGTTCCCCCCCCAGCTCAAACAGTGCTCTACCACTAGCAAAATTATCTCTCACAGCTTCACCAATGTTTAGTCTATGCGCTGACATCCTTCAATGCCTGGCACTGACAATACCATTGTTTTGACATTTTTGTTATGTTAGGCCTTCGAAGCCTGTCTGCGGTCCGTTCTTTCTACAACTACTACACTGACCAGGCCACTGCTGGCCGTGTTCCCCTTGAACCAATTTAAACTTGCCTACAGCCAGCCCAATTTTGTTATGTTAGGCCTTCTTAGCCTGTCTGCCGTCACTCCTTCCACTAGACTTCCACTGACCAGACCACTGTTGCCCGTGTACCCCTGGAACCAATTTTAAATTGCCAACAGCCAAATGTTATTATGTTAGGCCTTTGATGCCTGTCTGCCGTCACTCCTTCCACTAGACTTCCACTGACCAGACCACTGTTGCCCGTGTACCCCTGGAACCAATTTTAAATTGCCAACAGCCCAATGTTATGATGTTAGGCCTTTGATGCCTGTCTGCCGTCACTCCTTCCACTAGGCCTCCACTGACCTGTCTACTGCTGCCCGTGTTCCCATGGAACCAATTGTAAATTGCCTACAGCCAGCCCATTTTATTACGTTAGGCCTTCGAAGCCTGTCTGCGGTCCCTCCTTCCACTAGGCCTCCACTTACCTGTCTACTGCTGCCCGTGTTCCCCTGGAACCAATTTTAAATTGCCTACAGGCAGCCCAATTTATTATGTTAGGCCTTCGAAGCCTGTCTGCGGTCCCTCCTTCCACTAGGCCTCCACTTACCTGTCTACTGCTGCCCGTGTTCCCCTGGAACCAATTTTAAATTGCCTACAGCCAGCCCATTTTATTATGTTAGGCCTTCGAAGCCTGTCTGCGGTCCCTCCTTCCACTAGGCCTCCACTTACCTGTCTACTGCTGCCCGTGTTCCCCTGGAACCAATTTTAAATTGCCTACAGCCAGCCCATTTTATTATGTTAGGCCTTCGAAGCCTGTCTGCGGTCCCTCCTTCCACTAGGCCTCCACTGACCTGTCTACTGCTGCCCGTGTTCCCCTGGAACCAATTTTAAATTGCCTACAGCCAGCCCATTTTATTATGTTAGGCCTTCGAAGCCTGTCTGCGGTCCCTCCTTCCACTAGGCCTCCACTTACCTGTCTACTGCTGCCCGTGTTCCCCTGGAACCAATTTTAAATTGCCTACAGGCAGCCCAATTTATTATGTTAGGGCTTCGAAGCCTGTCTGCGGTCCCTCCTTCCACTAGGCCTCCACTGACCTGTCTACTGCTGCCCGTGTTCCCCTGGAACCAATTTTAAACTGCCTACAGGCAGCCCAATTTATTATGTTAGGGCTTCGAAGCCTGTCTGCGGTCCCTCCTTCCACTAGGCCTCCACTGACCTGTCTACTGCTGCCCGTGTACCCCTTGAACCAACATCATAAAATAAAAAAAAAAGTATTTTGCTTATAAAAAAGAAAATACTGGTGAGATATCAAATGCAGACATTTTAACATTAAAAACAAACACACAACTAAAATCTGGTACAGTACTAAAAATGGCCACCAGCTACAATTACTTTATCCTGCAAGTATTTAACTGAAAGGTTTTTTAAATTGAAAACACAGATATGGCATCCACCGAGTGTTGTCCTGTCGCGTCTTCTTTATATTATTGCCGAGAAGATGCAAAACAATGAAAATAATAAAATCATTAATTACCAAAATAATAGAGAAAGTCAACACCACATTGCAAATAAACATTCATTCCAAATAAAGAAGCAGGGCGCGTCCGAGGGTGAGTATATACCTAATAAGAATATAATCACCCTCGGACGCGCAATGCTTATTTCCAACAGCCTTCCTTCCTAAGAATCAGCCCTTCCGTCGTGTAGAGAGACGTTGTGTTACACTTCAAGGTGTTCCCCAGGTTGTCTTTCCTGAGCTTCGATCTTCCGGCTCTCGTTTAGTAGTTCTTGGAAACTACACTGCATTAGGCCTTCAAATTGGGTATGGGGTGTAGAGAGAGGGTGTGTTACACTCCAAGGTGTTCCCCAGGTTGCCTTTCCTGAGCTTCGATCTTCCGGCTCTCGTTTAGTAGTTGTTGGAAACTACGCTGCATTAGGCCTTCAAATTGGGTATGGGGTGTAGAGAGAGGGTGTGTTACACTCCAAGGTGTTCCCCAGGTTGCCTTTCCTGAGCTTCGATCTTCCGGCTCTCGTTTAGTAGTTCTTGGAAACTACACTGCATTAGGCCTTCAAATTGGGTATGGGGTGTAGAGAGAGGGTGTGTTACACTCCAAGGTGTTCCCCAGGTTGCCTTTCCTGAGCTTCGATCTTCATGCTCTCGTTTAGTAGTTGTCGGAAACTACGCTGCATTATGCCTACAAATTGGGTATGGGGTGTAGAGAGAGGGTTTGTTACACTCCAAGGTGTTCCCCAGGTTGCCTTTCCTGAGCTTCGATCTTCCGGCTCTCGTTTAGTAGTTGTTGGAAACTACGCTGCATTAGGCCTTCAAATTGGGTATGGGGTGTAGAGAGAGGGTGTGTTACACTCCAAGGTGTTCCCCAGGTTGCCTTTCCTGAGCTTCGATCTTCCGGCTCTCGTTTAGTAGTTCTTGGAAACTACACTGCATTAGGCCTTCAAATTGGGTATGGGGTGTAGAGAGAGGGTGTGTTACACTCCAAGGTGTTCCCCAGGTTGCCTTTCCTGAGCTTCGATATTCCGGCTCTCGTTTAGTAGTTGTTGGAAACTACACTGCATTAGGCCTACAAATTTGGTATGGAGGAAACATTGGCGCATCTGCGGTCCCTCCTTCCTCTAGGCCTCCACTGACCTGTCTACTGCTGCCCGTGTTCCCCTGGAACCAATTTTAAATTGCCTACAGGCAGCCCAATTTATTATGTTAGGGCTTCGAAGCCTGTCTGCGGTCCCTCCTTCCACTAGGCCTCCACTGACCTGTCTACTGCTGCCCGTGTACCCCTTGAACCAACATCATAAAATTAAAAAAAAAGTATTTTGCTTATAAAAAAGAAAATATTGGTGAGATATCAAATGCAGACATTTTAACATTAAAAACAAACACACAACTAAAATCTGGTACAGTACTAAAAATGGCCACCAGCTACAATTACTTTCTCCTGCAAGTAGTTAACTGAAAGGTTTTTTAAATTGAAAACACAGATATGGCATCCACCGAGTGTTGTCCTGTCGCGTCTTCTTTATATTATTGCCGAGAAGATGCAAAACAATGAAAATAATAAAATCATTAATTACCAAAATAATAGAGAAAGTCAACACCACATTGCAAATAAACATTCATTCCAAATAAAGAAGCAGGGCGCGTCCGAGGGTGAGTATATACCTAATAAGAATATAATCACCCTCGGACACGCAATGCTTATTTCCAACAGCCTTCCTTCCTAAGAATCAGCCCTTCCGTGGTGTAGAGAGACGTTGTGTTACACTCCAAGGTGTTCCCCAGGTTGCCTTTCCTGAGCTTCGATCTTCCGGCTCTCGTTTAGTAGTTGTTGGAAACTACGCTGCATTAGGCCTTCAAATTGGGTATGGGGTGTAGAGAGATGGTGTGTTCCACTCCAAGGTGTTCCCCAGGTTGCCTTTCCTGAGCTTCGATCTTCCGGCTCTCGTTTAGTAGTTCTTGGAAACTACACTGCATTAGGCCTTCAAATTGGGTATGGGGTGTAGAGAGAGGGTGTGTTACACTCCAAGGTGTTCCCCAGGTTGCCTTTCCTGAGCTTCGATCTTCCGGCTCTCGTTTAGTAGTTCTTGGAAACTACACTGCATTAGGCCTACAAATTGGGTATGGGGTGGAGAGAGATGGTGTGTTACACTCCAAGGTGTTCCCCAGGTTTCCTTGCCATTGCTTCGGTCTTCCGACTCTCGTTTAGTAGTTGTAGAAAAGTACACTGCATTAGGCCTACAAAATGGGTATGGGGTGGAGAGAGATGGTGTGTTACACTCCAAGGTGTTCCCCAGGTTGCCTTTCCTGAGCTTCTATCTTCAGGCTCTCATTAAATTGTGGTTAAATGGAACAACTGCATTTGGCGTACTAGTTGGTTTGGGGCCTACTATCGGTGTCTGCCACTCCTTGCTGTTCTCCTGGTTTCCTGTCCTGAAATTCCATTTTCAGGCTCTCGTTAAGTAGTTGTTAATGTTAGACTGCATTTGGCCTACTAGTTGGGTTGGGGCCTACTATCGGTGTCTGCCACTCCTTGCTGTTCTCCTCCACTGAACAAAGCTGTGCCTGTTGTGAATTCTGTGGCTGAGTTCACTTCTGTGGTCACAAGTGGTATTGCAGTCTCTGGGCTTCCTCCCTCAGGTGTTTTGGTGAGCTCGTTGGCTGCCTTGCTATTTAGCTCCACCTGAGTCTGTCTTCCTTGCTCCTTGTCAATGTTCCAGTGTTGGATCTGAGCTACTGCATCTTTTCTTGGGCCTGCTGCTCTGCTAGATAAGTGCTTCTAGTTTGTTTTCTGTTTTTTCTGTCCAGCTTGCTATTAACTTTTGCTGGAAGCTCTGAGAAGCAAAGGGGTGCACCGCCGTGCTGTTAGTTCGGCACGGTGGGTCTTTTTGCCCCTTTGCGTGGTTTTCGTTTTAGGGTTTTTTGTAGACTGCATAGTTCTCTTTGCTATCCTCGCTCTGTCTAGAATATCGGGCCTCACTTTGCTGAATCTATTTCATTCCTACGTTTGTCTTTTCATCTTGCTAACAGTCATTATATGTGGGGGGCTGCCTATTCCTTTGGGGTATTTCTCTGAGGTAAGTCAGGCTTGTATTTCTATCTTCAGGCTAGTCAGCTCCTCAGGCAGTGCCGAGTTGCATAGGTAGTGATAGGCGCAATCCACTGCTGCTTATAGTTGTGTGAGGATAGATCAGGTACTGCAGTCTACAGAGATTCCACGTCTCAGAGCTCGTCCTATTGTTTTTGGTTATTGCCAGATCTCTGTATGTGCGCTGATTACTGCACGCTGTGTTGCCTGATTGCCAGCCATAACAGTACAAGGAGCCCCACCAATGATTCCCAATAGAGGGAAAAAAGAAATCCTGACATCATTTTTTTTTCTTAGCTCTGTCTTCAGTCTTTTTTTTCCCCTAGACATTAGAGTGCTTCAGGACACAGCTGTGGACATGGATATTCAGGCTCTGTGCTCCTCAATGGATAATCTCGTTGTAAATGTACAAAAGATTCAAGATACTATTGATCAGAAATCGATGCTAGAACCAAGAATTCCGATTCCTGATTTGTTTTTTGGTGACAGAACTAAGTTCCTGAGCTTCAGAAATAATTGTAAGCTATTTTTGGCCTTGAAACCTCATTCTTCTGGTAATCCTATTCAACAGGTTTTGATTATTATTTCTTTTTTGCGCGGCGACCCACAGGACTGGGCGTTTTCTCTTGCACCAGGAGATTCTGCATTGAGTAATGTTGATGCATTTTTCCAGGCGCTGGGATTGCTTTACGATGAGCCTAATTCAGTGGATCAGGCTGAGAAAAATCTGCTGGCTTTATGCCAGGGTCAGGATGATGTAGAAGTATATTGTCAGAAATTTAGGAAGTGGTCAGTACTCACTCTGTGGAATGAATCTGCACTAGCGGCTTTGTTCAGAAAGGGTCTCTCTGAAGCTCTTAAGGATGTAATGGTGGGATTTCCTATGCCTGCTGGTTTGAATGAGTCTATGTCCTTGGCCATTCAGATCGGTCGTCGCTTGCGCGAGCGTAAATCTGTGCACCATCTGGCGGTATTGTCTGAGAGTAAACCTGAGCCTATGCAGTGCGACAGGACTATGACTAAAGTAGAACGGCAAGAACACAGACGTCTGAACAGACTGTGTTTCTATTGTGGTGATTCTACTCATGCTATTTCTAATTGTCCTAAACGCACTAGGCGGTTCGATAGCTCTGCCGTTATTGGTATTGTACAGTCCAAATTCCTTTTGTCCATTACCTTAATGTGCTCTTTGTCATCGTATTCTGTCATGGCGTTTGTGGATTCAGGCGCTGCCCTGAATCTGATGGATTTGGATTATGCTAAACGTTGTGGATTTTTCTTGGAGCCTTTGCGGTGTCCTATTCCGTTGAGAGGAATTGATGCTACACCTTTGGCCAAGAATAAGCCTCAGTACTGGGCCCAGCTGACCATGTGCATGGCTCCTGCACATCAGGAAGTTATTTGCTTTCTGGCACTGCATAATTTGCATGATGTGGTCGTGTTGGGGTTGCCATGGCTACAAACCCATAATCCAGTATTGGATTGGAACTCTATGTCGGTAACCAGCTGGGGTTGTCAGGGAGTACATGGTGATGTTCCATTTTTGTCTATTTCGTCATCCATTCCTTCTGACATCCCAGAGTTCTTGTCGGACTTTCAGGATGTATTTGAAGAGTCCAAGTCTGATGCCCTACCTCCGCATAGGAATTGTGATTGTGCTATCGATTTGATTCCTGGTAGTAAATTCCCTAAGGGTCGTTTATTTAATTTGTCCGTACCTGAACACACCGCTATGCGCAGTTATGTGAAGGAGTCCCTGGAGAAGGGACATATTCGCCCATCGTCGTCACCATTGGGAGCAGGGTTCTTTTTTGTAGCCAAGAAGGATGGTTCGCTAAGACCGTGTATTGATTACCGCCTTCTTAATAAGATCACTGTTAAGTTTCAGTATCCCTTGCCATTGATTTCTGACTTGTTTGCTCGGATTAAGGGGGCTAGTTGGTTTACTAAGATTGATCTTCGTGGTGCGTATAATCTGGTGAGAATCAGGCAGGGAGATGAATGGAAAACGGCATTTAATACGCCCGAGGGTCATTTTGAGTATCTGGTGATGCCGTTCGGACTTGCCAATGCTCCATCTGTTTTTCAGTCTTTTATGCATGACATTTTCCGTGAGTATCTGGATAAATTCCTGATTGTTTACTTGGATGACATTTTGATCTTCTCAGATGATTGGGAGTCTCATGTGAAGCAAGTCAGAATGGTTTTCCAGGTACTGCGTGCTAATTCCTTGTTCGTGAAGGGATCAAAGTGTCTCTTCGGTGTGCAGAAAGTTTCATTTTTGGGGTTCATCTTTTCCCCTTCTACTATCGAGATGGATCCGGTTAAGGTTCAGGCCATCCAGGATTGGACTCAGCCGACATCTCTAAAAAGTCTGCAGAAATTCCTGGGCTTTGCTAATTTTTATCGTCGCTTCATCTGTAATTTTTCTAGCATTGCCAGACCATTGACCGATTTGACCAAGAAGGGTGCTGATTTGGTTAATTGGTCTTCTGCTGCCGTGGAAGCTTTTCAGGAGTTGAAGCGTCGTTTTTGCTGTGCCCCTGTGTTGTGTCAACCTGATGTTTCTCTTCCGTTCCAGGTCGAGGTTGATGCTTCTGAGATTGGTGCAGGGGCGGTTTTGTCACAGAGAGGTTCTGGTTGCTCAGTGTTCAAACCATGTGCTTTCTTTTCCAGGAAATTTTCTGCTGCTGAGCGTAATTATGATGTGGGCAACCGAGAGTTGCTGGCCATGAAGTGGGCATTCGAGGAGTGGCGTCATTGGCTTGAGGGTGCTAAGCATCGCGTGGTGGTTTTGACTGATCATAAGAACCTTACTTATCTTGAGTCTGCCAAGCGCTTGAATCCTAGACAGGCCCGTTGGTCGTTATTTTTTGCTCGTTTTGATTTTGTGATTTCATACCTTCCGGGCTCTAAAAATGTGAAGGCGGATGCTCTGTCTAGGAGTTTTGTGCCCGACTCTCCGGGGTTATCTGAGCCGGCGAGTATCCTCAAGGAAGGAGTCATTGTGTCTGCCATCTCCCCTGATTTGCGGAGAGTGTTGCAGAAATTTCAGGCTAATAAACCTGATCGTTGTCCGGCCGAGAAACTGTTCGTCCCTGATAGGTGGACTAGTAAAGTTATCTCTGAACTTCATTGTTCGGTGCTGGCCGGTCATCCAGGAATCTTTGGTACCAGGGAGTTGGTTGCTAGATCCTTCTGGTGGCCATCTCTGTCACGGGATGTGCGTGCTTTTGTGCAGTCCTGTGGAATTTGTGCTAGGGCTAAGCCCTGCTGTTCACGTGCCAGTGGGTTGCTTTTGCCCTTGCCGGTCCCGAAGAGGCCTTGGACACATATTTCGATGGATTTCATTTCTGACCTTCCCGTTTCTCAAAAAATGTCGGTCATTTGGGTGGTCTGTGATCGCTTTTCTAAAATGGTCCATCTGGTGCCCTTGGTTAAATTGCCTTCCTCCTCTGATTTGGTGCCTTTGTTCTTCCAGCATGTGGTTCGTTTACATGGCATTCCTGAGAATATTGTTTCTGACAGAGGTTCCCAGTTTGTCTCGAGGTTCTGGCGAGCCTTTTGTGGTAGGATGGGCATTGACCTATCTTTCTCCTCGGCCTTCCATCCTCAGACTAATGGCCAGACCGAACGAACCAATCAGACCTTGGAAACATATCTGAGATGTTTTGTTTCCACTGACCAGGATGATTGGGTGTCATTTTTGCCGTTGGCTGAGTTCGCCCTTAATAATCGGGCCAGCTCGGCTACCTTGGTCTCTCCATTTTTCTGCAATTCTGGGTTCCATCCTCGTTTCTCTTCAGGACAGGTTGAGTCTTCGGACTGTCCTGGTGTGGATTCTGTGGTGGACAGGTTGCAGCAGATCTGGACTCATGTAGTGGACAATTTGACCTTGTCCCAGGAGAAGGCTCAGCTTTTCGCTAATCGCAGACGCCGTGTGGGACCCCGACTTCGTGTTGGGGATCTGGTTTGGTTATCTTCTCGTCATATTCCTATGAAGGTTTCCTCTCCTAAATTTAAACCTCGTTTTATTGGTCCGTATAGGATTTCTGAGATTCTCAATCCGGTGTCTTTTCGTCTGACCCTCCCAGACTCCTTTTCCATACATAATGTATTCCATAGGTCGTTGTTGAGGAGATACGTGGCACCTATGGTTCCATCTGTGGAGCCTCCTGCCCCTGTTTTGGTGGAGGGGGAATTGGAGTATATTGTGGAGAAGATTTTGGATTCTCGTGTCTCTAGACGGAAACTCCAGTATCTGGTCAAATGGAAGGGTTATGCTCAGGAAGATAATTCCTGGGTTTTTGCCTCTGATGTCCATGCCCCAGATCTTGTTTGTGCCTTTCATGTGGCTCATCCTGGTCGGCCTGGGGGTTCTGGTGAGGGTTCGGTGACCCCTCCTCAAGGGGGGGGTACTGTTGTGAATTCTGTGGCTGAGTTCACTTCTGTGGTCACAAGTGGTATTGCAGTCTCTGGGCTTCCTCCCTCAGGTGTTTTGGTGAGCTCGTTGGCTGCCTTGCTATTTAGCTCCACCTGAGTCTGTCTTCCTTGCTCCTTGTCAATGTTCCAGTGTTGGATCTGAGCTACTGCATCTTTCCTTGGGCCTGCTGCTCTGCTAGATAAGTGCTTCTAGTTTGTTTTCTGTTTTTTCTGTCCAGCTTGCTATTAACTTTTGCTGGAAGCTCTGAGAAGCAAAGGGGTGCACCGCCGTGCTGTTAGTTCGGCACGGTGGGTCTTTTTGCCCCTTTTGAGTGGTTTTCGTTTTAGGGTTTTTTGTAGACTGCATAGTTCTCTTTGCTATCCTCGCTCTGTCTAGAATATCGGGCCTCACTTTGCTGAATCTATTTCATTCCTACGTTTGTCTTTTCATCTTGCTAACAGTCATTATATGTGGGGGGCTGCCTATTCCTTTGGGGTATTTCTCTGAGGTAAGTCAGGCTTGTATTTCTATCTTCAGGCTAGTCAGCTCCTCAGGCAGTGCCGAGTTGCATAGGTAGTGATAGGCGCAATCCACTGCTGCTTATAGTTGTGTGAGGATAGATCAGGTACTGCAGTCTACAGAGATTCCACGTCTCAGAGCTCGTCCTATTGTTTTTGGTTATTGCCAGATCTCTGTATGTGCGCTGATTACTGCACGCTGTGTTGCCTGATTGCCAGCCATAACATGTGCCGCCTGTTTACTACGGTTGCCAATTTTGAACTGCATTTCGACTACTTACTGATTTGGCCCTACTCTCTGTGTCAGCCTCTCATTCCAGTTGTCCTCCACTGCAATGCCCCCTGGTTATTCCTGTGTTACCAATTTTGAACTGCATTTAGCCCACTTTATTCTTTGGGCCTATATCTGTGTTTCCACTTCATCGTGCCCATTGCCCAGCCAGTGATAGATGAGTCTGCTGGTACATTGACCCATAACGCAACATTCCCTGTGCATGCTACACAACAACATTGTGACCCTGCTGAAAGTCAGGTTGCTCTTCCCGCATACCATACCACCTTACACGGGGACAAAGAGGAAGGTGCAGATGAAAGTGCAGGTTCCTTCATCAGGTGGGGGGAGGAATACTAGTTGGCGACGTCACTGGCACAGGGCCTCTCATAGTACGCAAAAGTGTTGCTGCCGGTGGGAGGCGCCCCCGCCGTGCAAACACACCGCTGTACTTTGAGGGGCCCTGTGCCAGTGCCAATGCCAACAAGTGGGCCCCCCCTGCTTGCTCAGGATTACAGCACTTGCAAAGTTGAAATACTTACCTCTCCCTGCTCCACTGCCGTGACGTGGTCCAGATTTCCTGGGCCCACTAATTACTTGAACCAGCCCTACCCCACACAACTTTAGCCAAATGACCCCCAATTT
This sequence comes from Ranitomeya imitator, assembly GCF_032444005.1. NCBI lineage: Eukaryota > Metazoa > Chordata > Amphibia > Anura > Dendrobatidae > Ranitomeya > Ranitomeya imitator. Next base: position 728,020,270 of record NC_091284.1, on the reverse strand, counting down.
CAAATGCCTTCCAATTATTATAAGGTAAATTACGCTTGACAAGCTTCATTAAGAAGAATGGATGGTTTTGACATTAAAATGGGCACTCTAGGTGTTTTCCTGGCCCCCACTCACTGCCGACTATGCTGCCCCATTGACTTGCATTGGGTTTCGTGTTTCGGTTGATCCCGACTTTTCGCCATAATCGGCCGATTTCACTCGACCCGACTTTTGAGATAGTCGGGTTTCGCGAAACCCGGCTCGACTCTAAAAAGGTCAAGGTCGCTCAACTCTAGTCATTAGACAACACCCCTCCTCATTACAGAGATGCACATCACCTGATTTACTTGATTGGTAGTTGGCTCTCAAGCCTGAACAGCTTGGAGTAGGACAACATGTATAAAAAGTATCATGGGATCAAAATACAACTTGCCTAATAATTCTGCACACAGTGTATATGCTGTATATATTTATGTAAAACTTTTTTTCTAAAATCTACAATCATAAAATAAAAAACTACAATCATAAAATAAAAACAAATGATAAGAAATAATAAATACATAAATAAAATTCTTAAAAATGAAATTAAAATTGATTTAGTAAAAGGAGTTTTACATTTTCAGGAAAGTGGATCCCAAACTCTCAAAAATATGTAAAGTAACAAACCCTCACCAGTCCAGGGCAGAGTCCCCATCACTTCACGGTTCTCAGTTTTGTAGCTGTAGCAGTGACGTCATGTCGACAGATGATTGCTGGTGAAATGACGTCACTGCTCCAGACAAAATAATGAGACCTGGGCAGCAGTGTGGAGCCTGTGCTGGACCTGAGGAAGCAGAGTACAGGCGCTGTTTCTTACTTTACATATTTTACTGCGTTTACTGAAAGTGGAAAACTCCTTTAATAATTAAAATAAAGGTAATGCATTACCTGTAAAAATGTCAGGAGGACACAAATGTTCAGACATATAAAATAAACATATTACCTTCTATCTCTTTGTTTCCAAATGATCCTGGATACAGAAGAATCCCCAAAGTCCAAATGAATGTCACAGCCACCATATTCTGGAAGTAAACATAAAGTAGTCATTGGATAAGAGCAGATCACGTGTGATATGGTATAGGCTAGCCATGGATCAATAAGGATTCCTATTCATGATAATATACCATGACTGATATTATAATATGTCTAGTAAAATGATAGATTATTGTGGTGGAAAGGTGGAAAATGCAGAGATGATGGATGAATGCATTCACTGTAGTTCACGTTGGTATGTACATTGTTCTATTTTCCTTTTAAATGCGACATTTAGTATTACTTAGGGATGAAGATATCAGACTACATATATGCTAATTTAGAATGCAGAAAACATTAATATATGCAAAAGATACTTTTTTGCAGTCTTACTGAACAGCAGAATCCCAGTCTCTCAGCTAGAAGTGTCTAAGTTTCTGTCTCCATTCTTACTCATGTTATTTCAACTTTTATGCCATGTACTCAATAATAGAAATGTAAGAGATTGCCGGTAGTTACAGCACAGTGAGCATCAGCCAGACAGAAAGCAGATTCTACCAGAACAGGAATCCGGAAAAAGTGCCGGAAGCATTATGGAGGAATTGAGTACAGCTTAGTGGAAAGCTGGGAGAGGTCTGAACAGGAGCTTAGTGGAGAACAACAGTGGATCAGAGATATTGGTAGTCCTGAGACTGCTGTGGGCTGGACATAGTGGCCCTGATACAGTGGAGGATTGCAAATTGCCTACCTAGTATGAAAGATATAGAGAAGGATACTTATTAGTGATGAGCGAGTGTGCTCGTAAGGCTACTTTCACACTAGCGTTTTTTGCAATACGTCGCAATGCGTCGTTTATGGGAAAAAACGCATCCTGCAAAGTTGTTTGCAGGATGCATTTTTGCCCCATAGATTAACATTAGCGACGCATTGTGACGCATTGCCACACGTCGCAACCGTCGTGCGACGGTTGCGCCGTGTTGTGGCGGACCGTCGGGAGCAAAAAACGCTACATGCAACGTTTTTTGCTGCCGACGGACCGCTTTTTCCGACCTCGCATGCGCGGCCGGAACTCCTTCCCCACCTCCCCGCACCTCACAATGGGGCAGCGGATGCGATGAAAATCTGCATCCGCTGCACCCGTTGTGCGGCGCAAACAACGCTAGCGTTGGTAACCTCGGCCCGACGCACTGCGACGGGCCGAGCCCGACGCTAGTGTGAAAGTAGCCTTACTCGAGATTTCCGAGCATGCTTGGGTGTTCTCCGAGTATCTTGGGCGTGCTCGTGTTTTATGTTTGTGTTCCCGCAACTGCATGATTTGCAGCTGCTAGACAGCCTGAATAGATGTGGGGATTCCCTAACAAACAGGCATTCCTCACATGTATTCGGGATGTCCAACAGCCGCAAATCATGCAGCTGCGGGAACACAAACATAAAACACGAGCACGCCCCAGATACTCGGAGAACAACCGAGCATGCTCAGAAATCTCGAGTAACGAGCACACTCGCTCATCACTAATCTCTTTCCTCATGTGAGCACCTGTAAAGGACGCTGCTGCAGTCAGTGTGCAGATAGCTGCAGAAGGATTCTACTAACATGGAACTGTACAAATCCGAGATCGTGTTGAAGAGGAAATATTAAGTACTGCCATGTCAATCCACCTGTATGAAAACTCTGTCAAATCCAAGTGTGAATACCATCCAGTCTGATGCCAGTTATCGTTTTATTTATTTTACTCACTCATATAGCGCCATTAATTCCACAGCACTTTACAGACATCAGCTGTTACGTCTTTTCAACTTCTACCTCAGTAAAAGACTTTCTGTTGTTAACTGTAATGAGCCTTCCTGGTTCTTTGTTCATCCCCTCCATGACACTACTTTGCAGGCCATTGCCACCAGCCTAAAAGGAGCAGTACTGTTAGTGTGAGGGAAGACATTGTCACTACTAGAGATGAGTGAACTTGTTCAGAAAACGTTTGCTAATCTTAAACTCGGCACGCACATTGCACAATTGGATTCATGTTCAGATTCCCAAGCTTTTCTTCCTAAAAAACAGAAAAAGTTGGCCAAAGTTTGGTAAACGACCGAGTTCACTAACGTTTCCAGTAGCAGCACGGGCCGCAAAACGTCCCGCACCCAGGCACATTGGTGACACACGAATTACATCCCTGTGTCATCAGTGTGACACGTACTGGCGCCTGGGACTCAGTGTTGCTGTTCACGATGATCCCGTCGCTGGATGCTGAAGTGAAGACAGCTCATATCATTGTCATCTGCTCGAGCTGCGATCAGCGCTAGCAGGGGACAACGTTGATAGTTGTATTCAATTGCTAACAGTGAGATCAGGCAGCAGTTGATGGGAGTATTCATCAGCCGCCACCTGTGCTATAAATAAAAAAATAATAAAAAATGATGTGGGGTTCCCTTGTGTTATTGATAACTAGGCAGGCAAAACTGACAGCTGCGGGCTACAGCACTCAGCTATCAGCAAGGCTGGTTATCAAGAACAGAGGGGTCACCTCACCATATTTTTTAACTATTTAAATAAATAATTAAAAAAAACAGCATAGGATCCCCCTATTTTTTGACAACCAGCCAAGCTTTAGCAGACAGCTGGGGGCTGTTATTCTCAGACTGGTAAGGGGCCATGGATATTACTCCATAAAAATAGCAGTCAGTAACCACCCCAGAAAGGGTACATCGATTAGATGCGCAAATTCTGGCACTTTGCCCTGCTCTTCCCACTTGCCCTGTGGCTGTGGCAAGTGGGGTTCACTTTTGTGGGGTTGATGTCACCTTTATATTGTCCAGTGACATCAAGTCCACGGTTTAGTAATAGAGAGGCGTCTATAAGACACCTATCCATTACTAATTCTATAGTTATATTGTAAACAAACACACAGCCGTAATAAAGTCCTTTATTTGAAAGAATGACACAGACTCCTTTAATTAATCTAAATTAACTACACTCTCATCATCGCCCAGTCCATAGAAGCCAAGGTCTCCTGTAACAGAATTCAAATAATAAGCCACAATATTCCTTACCTGTCCTACAAGAAGATAATAATCCATTTGTCCTGCTACGGGTCTAGCTCTGCTACATCTAGATGGCAGGCTGCATTGCTGCATTAAAATTATGGGACAATGTAGCGCCTCATGGAGGCCACATATGACAGCACATGGATTATAGGTTGACAAAATGTGAAATTACCTAAGCAATTTTCAGTTTTTTAACATACAAACTGTTAGCTACAAAATAACTTCCATTCATTAGCTACATAAGCATCCAGCGACCGGATTTCAAGATGATCCCCCTCTTAAAGCTTTGGCTGCCATTTAACAACACATTGGATTCCTGCAATCGTGTCACTGAATGGAAGTGACAGGGCAGAGGACCCCCATTTTTAACCACTTCAATGCTATGGTGGCTATTCACCAGACTGTAGGGGTTAAACTGCTATGACCAATCGCTGCAGTTAATGGCGGCTATCTGCTGTGTAAAACTGCTGTCACTTGTCAGGTATGGAGTTGGCTGACTTTAGGAAATACTTGTAACTTTTTTACCGCCAGTCACAGCTGCTGGCTAACATACTGTCATGTGACAGCGTTGTGGGAACGGCAGCGCTCTGACTGACGGTAATTAACTTACCGCCGCTCAGAGCCGCTGGTGTTTCTCGCACTGTCACACAGATGACAGCGTGGGAAACACCCAATGTTAGGGCTACTGAACCCGAATAGCAACGCGGACTTCATGGAGAGGTCCGTGTTTGGGGTCTGTGCACGGACACTAGGTGTTCAGCACAGACCCCAAGCTTTACTGTTAGGGTTCACCCATCACTATCTGTCACTAAACGTCACCTCTTGTCCCTACACTTTCTGATTTTATACATTCAGTATTGTTAGTGCTACACTGTGTAGATAATCAAGATAATCATGCTATTGACAAGGAGAATAGTAAATTATATATAGTCATACATTTCCAGGAGTAATAAAAGAGGAGTGACCTAATGCAGTTTCTGTCACCAGGTATTTGCTACCTAATCTGAAGGCTGCTATAGGGACAAATACCCTGATTCAAGCCATATGTCACTTACTGGGCTGCTTGCTGTAGTTTTGATAAAATCACTGTTTTATCAGCAGGAGATTATCACTAAAGGACTAGTATACCTGCTGCCATGTAGTCCTTCATGTTCATGAGCTCTACATAACCCCGCCTCCACCACTGATTGGCAGCTTTGTGCTTACGCACAGTGTACCCAGAAAGCTGTCAATCAGTGGTGTGGGCTGGGTTATACAAGGCACAACATTCAGAGAACTGGTAGATCTGCAGCAGATAACACATGTTTTAATCAAAACAACAACACGCAGCCCAGTAAGTGACACATCACTGGAATCTGCCCCTACATCATGCTGCTTTCAGATGGGGAACCAAAAACCCGGTGACAGATTCCATTTAAACAAATGTAATAGGTGAGCTAACAAATTCTTTATTTATGTACAGTAAAGTTTTATCTTTAGTGTCCCTCTCTAGCCATCAATATAGGTAATCATTTTTTATACCTAACATGGCTGAAAGGTTGAGTTTAGTTTTAACCGTTTTAACCTAAAAGAGAATAAGAGCAGATGTTTGTGACCTGTAAACCACAGGATGAGCAGCACACCTGCCATTTGTGTGGTTTTTCACTTGGGTGAAGATCAATTATGATTATAATATAAGTTGTATACTTCTAGTAAAACAGCTGCTTACAATGAGTGAATGTGAGTCTTAGAATCAACTGACAAAAAATAAAAATTCCTACTGAAATAAAAAAGATTAAATAATCTTTTTCTTTGTACCTACTGAGTCCAGTCAACTGTTATATAATATCGCTGGCACTGCAGATGTTGAATTTCTACAGTTTCTACAAATTTAAAAAAGAGCAATAGAGATAGTGGACATATAACTTTTGCAAAAAAAAAGTGCAATTACATACAGTTGGGCAAATAAGTATTTGATCCCTTGCGGATTTTGTAAGTTTTCCCACTGACAAAGACATGAACAGTCTATAACTTTAAGGGTAGGTTAATTTTAACATTGAGAGGTAGAATATCAAAAATAAAATCCAGGAAATCACATTGTATAAATTGCCATATATACTCGAGTATAAGCTGAGATTTTCAGCCCATTTTTTTAGGCTGAAAGTGCCCCTCTCGGCTTATACTCGAGTCATTGTCCCAGGGGGTCGGCAGGGGAGGGGGAGCGGAGGCTCACATACTCACCAGCTCCCGGCGCGGTCCCTGTTTCTCCGATGGTCTCCGGGCGCCGGCAGCTCTTCTTGTGTTCAGCAGTTACGTGGTACCGCTCATTAAAGTAATGAATATGGACGCGACTCCACTCCCATAGTGGTGGAGCTGCATATTCATTACTTTAAGGCCGGCGTCACACACAGCGTATGAAAATACGGTCCGTATATTACGGCCGTAATACGCTGAAAAGTCCCGAAAATAGTGGTCCGTAGCTCCTCCGTAGGCAGGGTGTGTCACCGCTTTTTGCACATGGCATCCTCCGTATGTAATCCGTATGGCAGCGTGTTTTTATTGCAGGCTTGCAAAACCGACATACGGCTATACAAGGGATCCATGTGTAAAAAAAAAAAAAAAAACATATATACTGTCTATATATATATATGTAAGTAGACACATATATGTATGTATATTAATATTTCATCCAGCGCGATATAGCAGAAAGCCAGTAATTCAATTACCGGCTTTTGCTTTCTCCTTCCTAAAACCCGACATGATATGAGACCTGGTTTACATACAGTAAACCATCTCATATCCCCATTTTTTTTGCATATTCCACACTAATAATGTTAGTAGTGTGTATATGCAAAATTTGGCCGTTCTAGCTAGTAAATTAAGGGGTTAAATGGCGGAAAAAATTGGCGTGGGCTCCCGCACAATTTTCTCCGCCAGAGTAGAAAAGCCAGTGACTGAGGGCAGATATTAATAGCCTGGAGAGGGTCCACGGTTATTGGCCCCCCCCTGGCTAAAAACATCTGCCCCCAGCCACCCCAGAAAAGGCACATCTGGAAGATGCGCCTATTCTGACACTTGGCCACTCTCTTCCCATTCCCGTGTAGCGGTGGGATATGGGGTAATGAAGGGTTAATGCCACCTTGCTATTGTAAGGTGACATTAAGCCAAATTAATAATGGAGAGGCGTCAATTATGACACCTATTCATTATTAATCCAATACTAGTAAAGGGTTACAAAAAAAAACGCACACACACTATTAAAAATTATTTAATGAAAAAAACACAAATGTTGTTGTATTAATTTATTCTACTCTCAATCCACTCACTGAAGACCCTCGATCTGTAAATAAAAAAAAAATAATAAACCAAGAATATACATACCTTCCGAGGATCTGTAAGGTCCAACGATGTAAATCCATCTGAAGGGGTTAAAATATTTTGCAGGCAGGAGTTCTGTTAATGCAGCGCTACTCCTGCCTGCAAAACCCCAGCGAATGAAGGTAAAGTAGGTCAATGACCTATATTTAGCTTCATTTGCGGTGAGGCGCCCTCTGCTGGCTGTTCCTAGATCGTGGGAACTTTCCTAGAAAGCTCCCTGGCTCGAGATCGTAAGAGGGCGCCCTCTGCTGGTTGTCCTCATATGAACTCGAGCCAGGGAGCTTTCTAGGAAAGTTCCCACGATCTAGGAACAGCCAGCAGAGGGTGCCTCACCGCAAATGAAGCTAAATGTAGGTCATTGACCTACTTTACCTTCATTCCCCAGGGTTTTGCAGGCAGGAGTAGCGCTGCATTAACAGAACTCCTGCCTGCAAAATATTTTAACCCCTTCAGATGGATTTACATCTTTGGACCTTACAGATCCTCGGAAGGTATGTATATTCTTGGTTTATTATTTTTTTTTATTTACAGATCGAGGGTCTTCAGTGAGTGGATTGAGAGTAGAATAAATTAATACAACAACCTTTGTGTTTTTTGTAATTAAATTAATTTTTAATAATGTGTGTGTGTATTTTTTTTAACCCTTTACTAGTATTGGATTAATAATGGATAGGTGTCATAATTGACGCCTCTCCATTATTAATTTGGCTTAATGTCACCTTACAATAGCAAGATGGCATTAACCCTTCATTACCCCATATCCCACCGCTACACGGGAATGGGAAGAGAGTGGCCAAGTTCCAGAATAGGCGCATCTTCCAGATGTGCCTTTTCTGGGGTGACTGGGGGCAGATGTTTTTAGCCAGGGGGGGGGGGCGGCAATAACCGTGGACCCTCTCCAGGCTATTAATATCTGCCCTCAGTCACTGGCTTTACCACTCTGGCGGAGAAAATTGTGCGGGAGCCCACGCCAATTTTTTCCTCCATTTAACCCCTTAATTTACTAGCTAGAACGGCCAAATTTTGCACATACACCCTACTAACATTAGTAGTGTGGAATATGCAAAAAAAATGGTGATATGAGATGGTTTACTGTATGTAAACCAGGTCTCATATCATGTCGGGTTTTAGGAAGGAGAAAGCAAAAGCCGGTAATTGAATTACCGGCTTTCTGCTATATCGCGCTGGATGAAATAATAATATATATACATATATGCGTCTCAATGACATATATATATATATACATATATACCTATTCTATGTGTACACATTTATTCTACCTATTCTACTGGAAGCTGTCAGTGTGATTTTACTGTACACCGCACTGAATTGCCGACTTTTCTCTCTAACAGCACTGCGTATTCCTCGCAAGTCACACTGCTGGTCTGTGTGTAATCCGTATTTTTGGGGCTTCCATAGACTTTCATTGACGTTTTATTTGCGCAATACGGTGACAAACGCAGCATGCTGTGATTTTCTACGGCCGTAGAAAGCCGTATAATACTGATCAGTAAAATACGGCAGATAGGAGCAGGGGCATAGAGAATAATTGTGCCCTATTTTTTGCGAGTTTTACGGACGTAGTTTCTGCGCTCTTACGTCCGTAACACTCGCAAGTGTGACGCCGGCTTTATTAGCGGTACCAGTAACCGCTGAACACAGGAAAAAAAAATTTGAACTTTTTTGAATTTACCAAATGGCTGCAATGAAACAAAGAGTGAAAAATTTTAAGGGGTCTGAATACTTTCCGAACCCACTGTAAATGATAAGGCAGATTTATTCTTTGGGTCTGTGCGATTACAGCAATACCAGATTTATATAGTTTTATTTTAGGCTTTCCTGGCTGCTATCACACAGTAAAAATGCTTCTTTATAAAAATATTCTGAAAGCTGTAACTTTTTTATTTTTGTCGAACAGAGCTGTTTGAGGGCTTACTTTTTACGGGACGAGTTGCATATTTAAATTTTTTTGGTACCATTTTGGGGTACATAATATTTTTTGATCGCTTTCTCTTCAGATTTTTCAGACACAGAATAAACATAAACCAGCAATTCAGTTAATGGTTCTATTTTTTGCGCCGTTCACGTGCGGTAAAAGTGATAAGACCGACTCGTTCGTTGGGTCAGTACGATTACAGCAATACCAGATTTATATATTTTTTATGCTTTGCTATTTTTATGCACTAAAAACAATATTTTACAAAAATTAATTTGTGTTTGCATCACCATATTCTGAGAGCTGTAACTTTTTAAAAAAAAATTTGCACAGTGAGCCATATTAGTGCTTGTTTCTTGCGGGACGGTTTGGCATTTTCATTTCTACCATTTTCTTTACATATCTCACATGTAAAGCGCCATGGAATAAATGGCGCTATAAAAATGTATAATAATAATAATAATAATATGACTTTTGTATTGTATTTAAGGGGTTAACTAGCCCTGATTGTTTGCAAAACCTGTCTGGTCTGATACTACAGGGTGTCAGCTGTCATGTGCTATTCCGTGGAGGACTAAGGCGCCTTAACGACTGCCATTTTAATGCATATAAATGGTAGTTAATGGGTTAAAGCTCTTTTACATTGTCATATTAATGTCCTTTGCTACTTTCCGAGTAGCGCAGTGCCATAATACAATGCCCTTATAGTTATATGAGGCCTTAATGTACCTCCATATGCCTCTGATTTTATACACTTTTTTCTGCCATTTTCCACAGGAATTTAGCAGAAAAATGGCATGCACCATTGGATCTCTAAACAGTGAAACAAACTACATGGTGTAATCAGCCTAAAGCGGGCGTGTGATTTTGTGTTATAAGGAGCAATGATTTCCTGACACACCTACGCTATACAAATCGTGGTTTCATATCAGCAAACAACACTTACAAACCAATTGCAGCAACATGGTAAGAAGAGCAGCTACCTCGTAACCATAGTAACCATATCATGTGCATTGCAGCAATACCAGGCCTTGTTTACCACTACTAAAAAAAAAAAATGTCTCCCGTCTGGATTTACAGCTGTTGCTATATAATATCATTAGAGGACCTCTGTTTTACTGCTTCCATGTTCTGAAATTGCTTTATGTGTCAATTCTTTTCATTGGAAGGGGAGGTGTGACTCTGAATCACATCTCATGGACAAGCCATGAGTCAGGGTAGCCAAGGAGTTCAAAGTCAAGAGCCAGGAGGGTACGCCATAAACAGAGGCGTAGTCAGGTAATGGTCCAAGGTCAGAATACCAGGAAGATTGCTGATCAGAGCAAAGGGGTTAGACAAATGGATGGTCAGAATGAAGTCCAAGGTCTGGCAGCAATAGATCTACATGCAAAGCACAAGGCACAGAGAAACAAACCACACTGATCTGAAGCTATTACTGTCAGCTATTTGGGGCTGACAGCCAAGTTAAGTAGCTGAGTAATCATTAGGAACAGGGAACACCTGACAGAAGCTCAGCACCTCCCAGTCTCAGATTGGACAGCCGCGCTGTGAATCAAAACACAGACAGCTCATCGTGCCCCTGCAACAGGCTGGATGACTGAGCTGTCAATCACTGCGTTCAACACACAGGTGTAATTTTTAAGATGTAAAAAATGACTATATATATTTTTTTGAAACCTACAGAGAATCAGGAGTATACTCTCATGGGTATAAATGTGAAAATAGAGCCTAAGTCATTTATTTATAGTATCAAAAACAATTATTTATTACAAAGCTCATTAACAGTACACAACGGCTCAAAGCCAGAATACAAAAGCACATGACGAGAGGGAAGGGGAAAGAACACACAAAAAACCCAAAAAACAGCCCAAGAGGATACCTCCATATGTACTGGTACTAAGAGTAGTTGGTAAATTTGTAAGACAGGCATCCCTCAATCCATAAATAGTTGCGTGGGGAGCCCATATACGCAATTGCCTATACCCAATATGGCTAAAGTGACCTCACTCATAAGTCCAGACATAAACAGTGCTTACCCATGTGGGAGGGAGAGACCTCAACAGGCTGAATAAAAGGCCCCGACGCGCGTTTCACCTGGTTGGCTTCCTCGGGGGACCGTCGTTTTGTGTGTTCTTTCCCCTTCCCTCTCGTCATGTGCTTTTGTATTCTGGCTTTGAGCCGTTGTGTACTGTTAATGAGCTTTGTAATAAATAATTGTTTTTGATACTATAAATAAATGACTTAGGCTCTATTTTTACATTTATACCCATGAGAGTATACTCCTGATTCTCTGTAGGTTTCCATATATCAATTTGGAGTCGCGGTAGCGCTCTCATGTTTTGGTCTTGTAATTAGGACCATAAACTATTAATGTATTTCCAGTATGTCAGTTATTGTTAAATCTATATATATTTTTTGCCTAAAATACAAAGGAAATGTGTCATCTTTAACTTTAGGCCTTTTAGAGATCATTCATTTTCAACTTGCTTAACTGTTCACAATAACAGTAATTTTGACTAGAGGTGACTAAACATTTTCATGCCACTGTAGATTCCCTGCCTATCAAGCACAGGGGAATGATAACATGCAGAGTGGGTAGCTAGTCTGGAGAAACAAATGCCCATCGACCAGTCAAAAAGTTACTTGCATTTTAAAAATGGACTTTGAAAATACTTTTTTTTTGTAACGATCTGTCGATGCTTCAAACAATATAAAGGGGCAGTTAGGCAGGGAATTTATTAAGGAATATACAAATGCTGGTGATTTGGAGGGCATGCGGGACCTGTTAGGTTCCCTATAAACTCCATGCTGAAAGTGCTGCTTCAGCTGCCTTCTTCATGCACTAAGGCTATGTGCACACGTTGCGGATTCTCTGCAGATCCGCAGCGTTTTTTGCGGTGCAGAAACGCTGCAGATCTGCAGTTGATTTATAGTACAATGTAAATCAATGAGAAAAAAAAATGCTGTGCACACTTTGCGGAAAATCCACTGCGGAAACGCTGCGGTTTAAAAAAGAAGTAGCATGTCACTTCTTTTTGGTGAATCTGCAGCGTTTTTGTACCCATTACATTATAGAAAACCGCAGGGGTAAAAAACGCAGCAAATCCGCAAGAAAACCGCAGCAAAAACGCACAAAAACGCTGCGAACCGCACAAAAAACGCGACAAATGCGCAGGTGCGTTATCTGCCAGAAGAGGCAGAATCCGCACCAGAAATTCCTCAGCCTAATCCGCAACATGTGCACATAGGCTTAAGGTACCTTCACACTGAACGATATCGCTAGCGATCCGTGACGTTGCAGCGTCCTGGCTAGCGATATCGTTCAGTTTGACACGCAGCAGCGATCAGGATCCTGCTGTGCCATCGTTCGTCGGAGCAGAAAGTCCAGAACTTTATTTCGTCGCTGGACTCCCGCAGACATCGCTGAATCGGCGTGTGTGACGCCGATTCAGCGATGTCTTCACTGGTAACCAGGCTAAACATTGGGTTACTAAGCGCAGGGCCGCGCTTAGTAACCCGATGTTTACCCTGGTTACCAGCGTAAACGTAAAAAAAAAAAACACTACATACTTACATTCCGATGTCTGTCCTCCGGCGCTGTGCTTCTCTGCACTGTGAGCGCCGGCCAGCCGGAAAGCAGAGCACAGCGGTGACATCACCGCTGTGCTTTCCGGCTGGCGCTCACAGTCAGTGCAGAGAAGCACAGCGCCGGAGGACAGACAGCGGAAGGTAAGTATGTAGTGTTTTTTTTTTTTTTACGTTTACGCTGGTAACCAGGGTAAACATCGGGTTACTAAGCGCGGCCCTGCGCTTAGTAACCCGATGTTTACCCTGGTTACCCGGGGAACGGCATCGTTGGAACAGGATCCTTGATGCAAACAACTGGCTAAGACGATAGTGCAGACAACAAGGATTCGGATTCCTGGACCACGGTGTGAATTACTTGTACGATGGACTCCTCGCCAGAGACGGACTACACCTCAACAAACCTGGGAAACACACATTTGCCAGAAGTCTCGCTACACTCATCAGGAGGGCGTTAAACTAGAAGAAGAGGGGACAGGAAGAAAAACATTAGACTCGAACAAAGAAGACCCAGGAAAACATACTCAGAAGGGAGGTAAGAACATTTCTAAAACAATCCACAGCGAGGAGATTGGAACAAAACAAAATCCTCTAAACTGCAAGCTCGCGAACGCCAGAAGCCTGACAAACAAGATGGAAGAACTAGAAGCAGAAATATCTACAGGTAACTTTGACATAGTGGGAATAACCGAGACATGGTTAGATGAAAGCTATGACTGGGCAGTTAACTTACAGGGTTACAGTCTGTTTAGAAAGGATCGTAAAAATCGGAGAGGAGGAGGGGTTTGTCTCTATGTAAAGTCTTGTCTAAAGTCCACTTTAAGGGAGGATATTAGCGAAGGGAATGAGGATGTCGAGTCCATATGGGTCGAAATTCATGGAGGGAAAAATGGTAACAAAATTCTCATTGGGGTCTGTTACAAACCCCCAAATATAACAGAAACCATGGAAAGTCTACTTCTAAAGCAGATAGATGAAGCTGCAACCCATAATGAGGTCCTGGTTATGGGGGACTTTAACTACCCGGATATTAACTGGGAAACAGAAACCTGTGAAACCCATAAAGGCAACAGGTTTCTGCTAATAACCAAGAAAAATTATCTTTCACAATTGGTGCAGAATCCAACCAGAGGAGCAGCACTTTTAGACCTAATACTATCTAATAGACCTGACAGAATAACAAATCTGCAGGTGGTCGGGCATCTAGGAAATAGCGACCACAATATTGTACAGTTTCACCTATCTTTCACTAGGGGGACTTGTCAGGGAGTCACAAAAACACTGAACTTTAGGAAGGCAAAGTTTGACCAGCTTAGAGATGCCCTTAATCTGGTAGACTGGGACAATATACTCAGAAGTAAGAATACAGATAATAAATGGAAAATATTTAAGAACATCCTAAATAGGCAGTGTAAGCGGTTTATACCTTGTGGGAATAAAAGGACTAGAAATAGGAAAAACCCAATGTGGCTAAACAAAGAAGTAAGACAGGCAATTAACAGTAAAAAGAAAGCATTTGCACTACTAAAGCCGGATGGCACCATTGAAGCTCTAAAAAACTATAGGGAGAAAAATACTTTATCTAAAAAACTAATTAAAGCTGCCAAAAAGGAAACAGAGAAGCACATTGCTAAGGAGAGTAAAACTAATCCCAAACTGTTCTTCAACTATATCAATAGTAAAAGAATAAAAACTGAAAATGTAGGCCCCTTAAAAAATAGTGAGGAAAGAATAGTTGTAGATGACGAGGAAAAAGCTAACATATTAAACACCTTCTTCTCCACGGTATTCACGGCGGAAAATGAAATGCTAGGTGAAATCCCAAGAAACAATGAAAACCCTATATTAAGGGTCACCAATCTAACCCAAGAAGAGGTGCGAAACCGGCTAAATAAGATTAAAATAGATAAATCTCCAGGTCCGGATGGCATACACCCACGAGTACTAAGAGAACTAAGTAATGTAATAGATAAACCATTATTTCTTATTTTTAGGGACTCTATAGCGACAGGGTCTGTTCCGCAGGACTGGCGCATAGCAAATGTGGTGCCAATATTCAAAAAGGGCTCTAAAAGTGAACCTGGAAATTATAGGCCAGTAAGTCAAACCTCTATTGTTGGTAAAATATTTGAAGGGTTTCTGAGGGATGTTATTCTGGATTATCTCAATGAGAATAACTGTTTAACTCCATATCAGCATGGGTTTATGAAAAATCGCTGCTGTCAAACCAATCTAATCAGTTTTTATGAAAAGGTAAGCTATAGGCTGGACCACGGTGAGTCATTAGACGTGGTATATCTCGGTTTTTCCAAAGCGTTTGATACCGTGCCGCACAAGAGGTTGGTACACAAAATGAAAATGCTTGGTCTGGGGGAAAATGTGTGTAAATGGGTTAGTAACTGGCTTAGTGATAGAAAGCAGAGGGTGGTTATAAATGGTATAGTCTCTAACTGGGTCGCTGTGACCAGTGGGGTACCGCAGGGGTCAGTATTGGGACCTGTTCTCTTCAACATATTCATTAATGATCTGGTAGAAGGTTTACACAGTAAAATATCGATATTTGCAGATGATACAAAACTATGTAAAGCAGTTAATACAAGAGAAGATAGTATTCTGCTACAGATGGATCTGGATAAGTTGGAAACTTGGGCTGAAAGGTGGCAGATGAGGTTTAACAATGAAAAATGTAAGGTTATACACATGGGAAGAAGGAATCAATATCACCATTACATACTGAACGGGAAACCACTGGGTAAATCTGACAGGGAGAAGGACTTGGGGATCCTAGTTAATGATAAACTTACCTGGAGCAGCCAGTGCCAGGCAGCAGCTGCCAAGGCAAACAGGATCATGGGGTGCATTAAAAGAGGTCTGGATACACATGATGAGAGCATTATACTGCCTCTGTACAAATCCCTAGTTAGACCGCACATGGAGTACTGTGTCCAGTTTTGGGCACCGGTGCTCAGGAAGGATATAATGGAACTAGAGAGAGTACAAAGGAGGGCAACAAAATTAATAAAGGGGATGGGAGAACTACAATACCCAGATAGATTAGCGAAATTAGGATTATTTAGTCTAGAAAAAAGACGACTGAGGGGCGATCTAATAACCATGTATAAGTATATAAGGGGACAATACAAATATCTCGCTGAGGATCTGTTTATACCAAGGAAGGTGACGGGCACAAGGGGGCATTCTTTGCGTCTGGAGGAGAGAAGGTTTTTCCACCAACATAGAAGAGGATTCTTTACTGTTAGGGCAGTGAGAATCTGGAATTGCTTGCCTGAGGAGGTGGTGATGGCGAACTCAGTCGAGGGGTTCAAGAGAGGCCTGGATGTCTTCCTGGAGCAGAACAATATTGTATCATACAATTATTAGGTTCTGTAGATGGACGTAGATCTGGGGATTTATTATGATGGAATATAGGCTGAACTGGATGGACAAATGTCTTTTTTCGGCCTTACTAGCTATGTTACTATGTTACTATGTTACTATGTTGGTCGCTGGAGAGCTGTCTGTGTGACAGCTCTCCAGCGACCACGCAGCGATGCTGCAGCGATCGGGATCGTTGTCTAGATCGCTGCAGCGTCGCTAAATGTGACGGTACCTTAAGAGTAGCTGTTGTGAACTGAAGGTCTAGCAAATATACAGTGACAACAGGAGTGTCTGTAAATAGTGTCTGAGTATGGGGGGAGGGGAGAAGGGAAATTCACATGAATATGCATGAAAAATTCAGTGAAAAAAAAAGAAGCAAGATAAAATAATGGAGCACATTCAAAAGATTCACAACTTTGCAAATATTGATCAATAATTATATAAAAAAGTTTAATTACCGTACTCTTTAGCTTAATGTAATATAAAAAAATATTAAAACATTTAATATATGGTATGTGAGCACAGCATATAGAACTATTCTTACTGTTAAAACTTCATAAACCTGAACACTAATCTAAAGGTACCGTCACATTTAGCGACGCTGCAGCGATCTAGACAACGATCCCGATCGCTGCAGCATCGCTGTGTGGTCGGTGGAGAGCTGTCACACAGACAGCTGTCCAGCGACCAACTATGCGAAGTCCCCTGGTAACCAGGGTAAACATCGGGTTACTAAGCGCAGGGCCGCGCTTAGTAACCCAATGTTTACCCTGGGTACCAGTGTAAATGTAAAAAACAAACAAACACTACATACTTACATTCCGGTGTCTGTCCTCTGGCGCTCTGCTTCCTGCACTGACTGTGAGCGCCGGCCGGCCGTAAAGCAGAGCGGTAAAGTTCTGGCCTTTTTGCTCCGACCAACGATGTCACAGCAGGATCCAGATCTCTGCTGCGTGTCAAACACAACGATATCGCTATCCAGGACGCTGCAAAGTCACGGATCGCTAGCGATATCGTTGTTAAGTTGGTCAGTGTGAAGGTACCTTAAGCCAATATGAAATAACAGGAACTGGAATATAAATGGAAACCATAATGCCAGTGTGTCATCAGAGCCTAAGGGTATATGCGCAAGTTGAGTATTTGCTTGCAGAAATATCTGTAAGGTTTCTGCATTTCTTGGCAAAGACGCACGATTTTGACACTTTTTTTTGCTTTTTTGCATTTTTTTATGCGTTTTTACACAGCAATGAATAGATTTTGGAGCTAAATAAAGATATTTGAAAAAAGAGAAAAAAAGTTTTGTGGTGTAATTTCCTTGTTCAACCCCTTCTCTTTTTATACTTATTTGCCCTGTCCCAGGCTAAAAATACCAGCCCTCAGCTGCCCCAAATATGGCACTTCATATTTGAAGCACCAATTCTGGCACTTAGTCCAGGCTCTTCCCGATGTCCTGGAGCAGTCACATCGGGGTAATGAGAATAGGGGTTGTGGTCAGCAGCTGTCATTGACACCAAGCCCTAAATTTAGTAATGAAGAGGCGTCAGCGTCAGAGTTAAATAAATGCACACGCCAAGAATATAGAATCGTAGCATGCTGTCCTCGTATATCAGACGAGACTCGCCAATGCAAGTGAATGGGGGTGAGAGAAAAATTGCACATCACTCAGACCATGCGTGTGCCCTCCAATTTTTCACACCCATGTCCTTGAAAACCCGACATTTCATCTGCCGCTTACCGTAAAATCACAGCGAGAATAGAACATAGAATAGAGAGATATAAATATGTCAGTGACATATACAATTAGTACAGTGCGTGCGCAGCTTACTGTACATATATTTAATAAATGTATTATTTTTCTGAAAAAAATGCTGTGGGCTCCCGCATTATTTTGATAACAAGCAGAGAGATGTGACTGCTGTACAGAAGATCTGAGTAGTCGCGGGGCATTATGAATTACATCGGATAGGTGAGGGATATGGTGGTTTATTATTTTTCCTCTTTTCCAGGTGACAGCACATCAGGGATTAGGCATTACGCCGGGGTCACACTTGCGAGTGTGATGCGAGAAACTCGCGCAAGTCTTTCGCATCAATACCCGGCGCTGACGCCAGCACTCAGTACCGGAGTGTGTGGATGCATACAAATATATGCAGCCGCACACTCCGGTCCTGATTGACGGCGGCAGCGCCGGGTATTAATGCGAGACACTTGCGCGAGTTTCTCACATCACACTCTGAAGTGTGAACCCGGCCTTAAAGTGAGTATATGGTGTTTTTTTTTATTTTTTAGCGTTTTACAGGAGACAAAGTGCTTCAGGGATTAGGTATAAGATATATACTGTGCTTTTTTAATGTCAATATCATTTTTTTATTTTAACTTTTTTTTTAACTTCGAGCACAGGCGTCAGCTGATGACTACATCCACCAGCTGTCACCTTCTCTCGCTGTAATTAGTAACAGCAGGCAATGGCTGATGGGAGTAGTAGTCTCTCATCAGCGGACATCGGTGACCTATGGTAAGCTTTTTACTGTGGGTCACATTTGCGGGGTCAAGCTGACATCCCGCAGTGCTCTGACCGACGGTAACGATCTACCGGCAGTAACGCTACCGCCAAAAGTACCACAGCGCCAGTGTTTCTCGCGCTGTTACACTGTTGACAGCGTTGGAAACACGCGATATGAAGTCTGTAAAAACGCAAACAAAAACTCAGCAAATCCGAAGCAAATCCGCAAGCCATTTCTCAAAGATATCCATAAAAAGGGTCATTTAAAGTTTGCAACAAGCCACCTGGGAGACACACAAAACATGTGGAAGAAGGTGCTCTGGTCAGATGAAACCAAAATCGAACTTTTTGGCAACAATGCCAAACGACATGTTTGGCGTAAAGGCAACATAGCTCATCACCCTGAACACACCATCCCCACTGGCAAACATGGTGGTGGCAACATCATGGTTTGGGCCTGCTTTTCTTCATTAGGGACAGGGAAGATGGTTAAAATTGATGGGAAGATGGATGGAGCCAAATACAGGACCATTCTTAAAGAAAACATGTTGGAGTCTGCAAAAGACCTGAGACTGGGACGGAGATTTGTCTTCCAACAAGACAATGATCCCAAACATAAAGCAAAATCTACAATGGAATGGTTCACAAATAAATGTTTCCAGGTGTTAGAATGGCCAAGTCAAGGTCCAGACCTCAATCCAATCAAGAATCAGTGGAAAGAGCTGAAAACTGCTGTTTACAAACGATCTCCATCAAACCTCACTGAGCTCGAGCTGTTTGCCAAGGAGGAATGGGCAAGAATTTCAGTCTCCCAATGTACAAAACTGATAGAGACATACCCCAAGCGACTTGCAGCTGTAATCGCAGCAAAAGTTGGAGCAACAAATTATTAACGGGACTCTGTCACCTGAATTTGGCGGGACTGGTTTTGGGTCATATGGGCGTAGTTTTCGGGTGTTTGATTCACCCTTTCCTTACCCGCTGGCTGCATGCTGGCTGAAATATTGGATTGAACATCATTCTCTGTCCTCCGTAGTACACGCCTGCACAAGGCAAGATTGCTTTGCGCAGGCGTGTACTATGGAGGACAGAGAATGAACTTCAATCCAATATTGCAGCCAGCATGCAGCCAGCGGGTAAGGAAAGGGTGAATCAAACACCCGAAAACTCCGCCCATATGACCCAAAACCAGTCCCGCCAAATTCAGGTGACAGAGTCCCTTTAAGTTAAAGGGTCCGAATAATATTGCAATTTCCACAAAAATTTTAAATAACCAATACATTTCGTTCAACTACACAATTGTGTTCCACTTGTTGATTCTTCACCAAAAATTTACATTTGGTATCTTTATGTTTGAAGCATGATATGTGGGAAAAGGTTGAAAAGTTCCAGGGGGCCGAATACTTTCGCAAGGCACTGTATATGAGGTTGAAAATGTGGGCATTGCAGTCTGTACAAGGCCTATGAAATACGCTCACGTGAGCCAGGCCTAATTGACAACTATAGCTCTAAGCTTAAATCTACTATATTATGTACCCTTTAATGGCTTTATCTTAGGAAGACAGTTTATAATGTAAGCCCCCCCGCTTGAACGGAAAATAAATAAAGCGGGGGTCTCATGTCCCCATGGACCTTGCTAGGAGCTTAGTTTATTAGTTTTCCTCACTTTTTAGCAATGTAAATTTCAGTCAGAATCTATGTGATTCGTGACAGACTGGTTTTTTCCAGTTTTTGAGCGCTATTTTTCCCTGCATTTTCATTGGTGGAGAGCGTTTTGGCGGTTTTTATTTATTTACAAATCTGACTGACAGCTGTCATTACCTCAGTTGCTGGCGCAAGAGCAACGAAGAGGTACCACGCTGCCATGGAAAAGCTAGTCCAGGAAGTTTTAGCTAGGGCAGGGGGCCAGGATGGCTTAGACTGGCTAAAAAGCTGCCTAGCAATGAAGGAAACGCCGGTGGGCACTGAAGTTATCCCTCCTCCTACCGAACCGGAGGCATTCCCCCCACTTTCAAGCCCGGTACCTGCCGCCCAGCCAGCGTCGAGCGCTGTATCGCGCTCCAGGAGGTCAAGGTCTGTCTCAGCGGCAGCGTCGGATTCTCCGGCGCCCAAGCGTAGCCAACGTGACGCCGGAAAGAAACCGCGACGCTGCGCCTCAGCGAAGTCCCGCAGCCCGGCGAGAGATGTCGGCCGTCGCCCCTTAGATGAACCGGCGACGTCATCTCAAGCAGCCGGAAAGGCAGGAGTGGGGCAGGGCCGTAAAAGCGCTGCGGTCCCCTCCTGCTCTCTCTCCAGAGCGGCCATCTTTGCATCGGACCTGCAGGGAAGGTCGGCTCCAGCGGCTGCTGCACAGTCCTCAGAAGATGAAGAGGATCTTCAATCAAGTTCCTTCAGAGAGCCGCGCTCGCCTAATCCCATGGGCTTGAGCGCAGGCATTTCTGGTGAGCGTCGCCGGGAGGTACAGCCTGACAGGGGTGAGAACATTAATCAAATTTTACTTAATAGTGAATTGAGGGATTTTATCAAATCAGTAGTGTGTGAAGCTATGGGGGATGTTGTACCCACTCCCCCTCCCCTTCCCTCATCCGTTCCTAAGATTACTATTGACTCTATGTGTATCGATACGCCTTCTATAGCTTCCATCCCATTAAATCCTTTTAAAGAGGCTCTAACTTGTGAACTGTCTCCACTTGGTTTCCATTTAAGTTCCTCGGTTAAGGAGCTTATTTGGAACAATAATTTTATCGATATATTTTCTCTTATCCCTCGCAGAGATCAGCCCCCGAAGTCTGATAAAAAAGAGGACAGAGCAGATTCTGAGGATAGTAGGCGTAACATTAGATCGTTTAACAACTGGATACAAGCCTTTGCTATATACGCTGCAGTTTTGGGGGAGAAATCCCCTAAGCTTTGCAGTAGCTTGTTTCAGCACGTCGATATTATCTTAGAAGCTTATAGAAATTTCGGCGGCTCTGCTTGGCTTCACTATGATGAGGCTTTTAGGCATAAGCTATCTGTTCACCCTGAGGTTAAATGGGGTACGAAAGATATCGGGTTGTGGATTAACCTCATGCTGCCGTCAAGACAAGTCGCGGGTAGGCAAACGGTTAATTCCTTTCCTAAAAGAGGCGTCTGCTTCACCTTTAACGAATCCTTTTGCAAATGGAGTAATAATTGCCGGTTCAGGCACGAGTGCTCCTTCTGCGGTAATGCCCATCCGATGTCCAAATGCTTTAAGAAGCAGGCAGCCCAGCAATCTGCAAGTAAGGATCCTAACCCAAAAGGCCCAGACGCCAGTGAATTTGGAAAATATGGTTCACTGGCTAAACAGATTCCCAAACAAGGAGAGTAGTCAGCTCCTGTTTGAGGGTTTTTATGATGGCTTTCATGTACCCCAGTTCAAAGGGAAGGGTTGCATTATAGTAAATAATTTATCCTCCATTTCTGCTTTTCCAGAAGTTGCTAGGGAAAAAATCCATAATGAGTTAGTATTAGGTAGGGTGGCTGGCCCTTTTATGTCCCCCCCCTTTTTAAATTTTCGCATCTCACCTCTGGGGGTCGTACCTAAAAAAGATTCCGGTTCATTTCGTTTAATTCACCATCTTTCGTATCCGCCAGGCCACTCTTTAAATGATGAAGTTGATAAGGAATGTTGTTCAGTTTCTTACTCTTCCTTTGACGGTGCATTGGATTTGCTAAGGAAATTCGGTTCCTTTGCATTAATGGCGAAATCCGATATTAAATCGGCTTTTAGGATTCTACCAGTTCACCCTATGGGTTTTAACTCATTAGGTTTCCATTTTGATGGCTGTTTTTTTTTCGATAAATGCCTCCCAATGGGCTTTTCATTGTCATGCTTTTACTTCGAGACGTTTTCCGTTTTTTTGCATTGGGTTTTACAGTCCAACAGTAAGGAAGCAGGGATACTGCACTACCTGGATGATTTCCTTTTCATAGGTCCTCCTCATTCACTTGTATGTCAGGCTACCCTGGACACATTTTTTCGGATGTGCTCTCTCTTTGGCGTTCCTATCGCGATTGATAAAACTGTTGGCCCTTGTAATCGAATTGAATTTTTAGGCATCACAATCAATTCTGTAAAAATGGAAGCTATTCTCCCTGAGGATAAGGTTGCCAAGCTGCGTGCTTCTCTTTCTGAATTTTTGTCTAAGGATAAAATCTCTCTCAAAGATCTTCAAGCGCTTTTAGGCCTGCTGAACTTTGCTCTTCGGGTAATTCCAATGGGCCGAGTCTTTTCTAGGAGTTTGTACGAAGCCACCAAAGGTTTTTCTTCACCTAAATGCCACATTCGAGTTCGCTCTGAGCTCAAGGAGGACGCTAGAATTTGGCTGTCATTTTTGTCCGATTTTAATGGTAAATCGGTTTTACAATCTCCTTTTATCAATGCGGATTCTATTCCTCTGGTTTTCTCCGCAGATATTTCCTTAGGTGTCAGCTTGGTATGTTCATCTCATTGGGTTCGCTTGAATTGGCCTGATGATTCCGATATTATCAGGGTCATGAATAATTCCTTGCTCTTAGAGCTTTTTGCAATTTTTTCACTTATCTTCATCTGGGGCAAAAACTTGCAAAATTCAAGAATTCTGTTGTTCTCCTCTAATCAAGCAGTCGTTTTTGCCATCAACACCCTTTCTTCAAAGAATCGTCAGGCCGCAAAGATTTTGAGACAACTGGTTTTTCTATGTTTGAAAAACAACGTATGGCTGAAGGCGAAAGTGGGCTATAGCAAATTTAAATCGTTAACTGAGATGTTATTGAATAGTCAGTGGACTAATTTTTCCCAACAGGTTCCGCTAGCAGACAAGGAAGCGACCCATTGTCCTCCATCAGTTTGGGACGTGATCTCAGCCTAGTTCCGCATTTTATTGAAAATTCCCTGTCCAAACGATCGTGGGCTGACTACTCGGCCGCATGGAAAAAATGGTCTGATTTTTGTGTTCTTCACGGGTTTAATGCATTGACTTCCGACCCTTTTGTTGCTCTGCAATTTGCGGAATCTTTACTTAAGAAGAATTTATCTTACTCTGCGTTAGCAAAATGCTTCGCAGGAGTCTCCTTTTTCCTGAAGGCCCACGGGGAATCTGCGTTGACTGACCTCTTTCTGGTTAAACAATTCTTGAAGGGCCTAAAACGAGAGAATTTTGTACCAGATTCCAGACGTCCCATTTCCCTGTCGTTGCTAAGAAACATTTGTTCAGTGCTGATTAATGTCTGCTCAAACCCAGAGGAAGCACTGTTGTTTAACGCCATTTTCTTAATTTGTTTTTTTGGAGCTCTTAGAGTCGGCGAGATAGTGTCTTATAAGAAAGCTGAGCCATCCGGGCTCAGGCTGGAGGACGTTAAAATTTTTGATTCCTTCCTTTTAGTGTTTATTAGAAGTTCTAAAACAGATCAAATGGGAAGAGGTAGTGAAATTTGTTTGAAATCTTTTGATGACAAAACTATTTGCCCAGTTTTTAATTTTTCCAAATGGATTGTGGTTAGGCCTGCGGTGCGAATCGTTTTAAACTGTACGTTCGACATCATTTATATGCTGACTAATTATTTATTTTCTTTTAGGTCCAAATATTGTTTGGATTGTTGGCCATTCCTTTATTTTCTGGGCCCAGAAGAGGGCTAGTCAGCGTTGTTACTCGGAGAATCTGTCCTTTAACCCTTCCATTACGCAGGTCTACTGGCATAGCATCCGTGGACTGAAGTGGGCTTCTTTGGTGCATGAGCTAAATAATTGTTTGTTGAAATTTCCATACCCGGATTTATTAATCATTCATCTTTCTGGGAATGATCTTGGGAAGATAAATACGCATAATTTATTAGCGGCCATGCGGTCTGATCTTATTTTTTTGAAACAAAAATTTCCATTTTCTTGTCTCGTTTTTTCCGAGATCATTCCCAGATTTTTTTGGCAGCAACAGCAGTTTGCTTTTATGGAAGAAATTCGTAAAAGGGTAAACCGTGAAATGATGAAATTTTTTCCCCTTTTAGGAGGCTTTTCTTTTAGGCATGTGGATTTGGAGGGGTTTTTACCTGGTCTGTTTAGACAAGATTTGGTTCACTTGTCCAACATAGGACTTGACATTTTTAATCTGAACTTGGGCAACATAGTTGAAAAATGGCTGTGTGGTTTGGGGGGGCCTCGACTCTGTTAGTCTTGGCATTGTGGGATAAATCACCCATGTATGGGTGGATTTGGACATTTTGGAATTTTTGGAGAATTTTAAATATGTTATTTCGGAAGTTTATTTATTGGAAGTATTTTATGGTATTTTATGTAACCCTGAATAAAACCGCACGGCCATTTTATTTCCACTTTAAATTAAATCTGTGTCCAGAGTGTTTATTTCGGCATGGGTTCTATGGGGACATGTAAGCCCCCCCGCTTGAACGGAAAATAAATAAAGCGGGGGTCTCATGTCCCCATGGACCTTGCTAGGAGCTTAGTTTATTAGTTTTCCTCACTTTTTAGCAATGTAAATTTCAGTCAGAATCTATGTGATTCGTGACAGACTGGTTTTTTCCAGTTTTTGAGCGCTATTTTTCCCTGCATTTTCATTGGTGGAGAGCGTTTTGGCGGTTTTTATTTATTTACAAATCTGACTGACAGCTGTCATTACCTCAGTTGCTGGCGCAAGAGCAACGAAGAGCCCACCCTCCCTCCCTTTATGTCATCGTTCCTCCTGTCGTGTGGTTTTAATCGTGGGGATAAATCACCCATGTATGGGTGGATTTGGACATTTTGGAATTTTTGGAGAATTTTAAATATGTTATTTCGGAAGTTTATTTATTGGAAGTATTTTATGGTATTTTATGTAACCCTGAATAAAACCGCACGGCCATTTTATTTCCACTTTAAATTAAATCTGTGTCCAGAGTGTTTATTTCGGCATGGGTTCTATGGGGACATGACATCACAAACAGGGTTTAATCTGCTTTGGAGCAATCTCTATTTCTTTATTTGCCAGAGTTGATGGCTGCTGAAACATTTCAGCAAAGGCAAAATCAGCCACGCCATGTATTAGATTGACAGCAGTTCATTTTAGCATTCATTTTCTTTCATTTAAAGAGGTTTTCCTATCTTTAGGGTAGGACATCAATACCTGATCGGTGGGTGTGCGACAGCTGGCACCCTTGCCAATCAGCTGTTACAAATGCCAGCCTGTAATTCCCAGGTGGTGCTGAAACACAGTAGCTTGGTCAAAACTGTACAGTATTGGCTGTAGCCAGGTATTATGGACCCACTCCCTATTCACCTGATTACGGGGTGGATCTGCAGTTCTTGGCGGTGGCCACTGTAGAAATTACAATCTGCTTTGTTCCAGCAGCAACTGAGAATTTACATTCAGCGCTGGTAACAGCTGATCGGCTGGGGTAGCCAAACCCCAATGATCAGACATCGATTGGCTTACCTTATAGATAGGACATCAATAAAAAAGTAATTGTCAATCCTATTTAAATTCCCCTAGAGTGAGAAACATATGGCCAGATGAAGCTTCCCTGTCATGATTCCAATGGCAGGGAATCACAAAAGGACAAGCACCAACGAGCTCTAGGGTGATGGAACCTGAGCTGACCACGACCCTAAACCTGAACACACAAATAACAATAGCCGGGGAACGTGCCTACGTTGATCCTAGACGTCTCGCACCAGCCGAAGATCTAACTTCCCCTATTAGAAGAAACACAGACCTCTCTTGCCTCCAGAGAAATACCCCACAGAAATAGCAGCCCCCCACATATAATGACAGTGAAATGAGAGGAAGGCACATACACAGTATGAAAACAGATTCAGCAAAATGAGGCCCGCTAAAACTAGATAGCAGAGGATACAAAAGTAAACTGCGCGGTCAGCAAAAAACCCTTCAAAAAACCATCCTGTAATTACTTGAACTCATGTTCCAACTCATGGAACATGAGGAGCAATTACAGCCCACTAGAGCAACCAGCAGCAAAGAAACAATTATATGCAAGCTGGACAAGACAAAAATAAAGCAAAACGTGGAACAAGAAAATCAAAAACTTAGCTTGTCCTGAAGATTACTGAAGCCAGAAGCTGAGGTAACAAAACACTCTGATAACCTTGATAGCCGGCGGGGAAATGACAAGAAAGCCCGGTTAAATAGGAAACTCCCAAATCCTAATAGAACAGGTGGACACCAGAGACAGCAGAACACAAATCACCCAGTACCATCAGTAACCACCAGAGGGAGCCCAAAAACAGAACTCACAACAGTACCCCCCCCTTGAGGAGGGGTCACCGAACCCTCACGAGAACCACCAGGGCGACCAGGATGAGCCCTATGAAAAGCGCGGACCAAATCATCAGCATGAACATCAGAGGCAACCACCCAAGAATTATCCTCCTGACCATAACCCTTCCACTTGACCAAATATTGGAGTTTCCGTCTGGAAACACGAGAATCCAAGATCTTCTCTACAACATACTCCAATTCTCCCTCCACCAGCACCGGAGCAGGAGGCTCAAGCGAAGGAACAACAGGTACCTCATACCTCCGCAACAACGACCGATGGAACACATTATGAATAGCAAACGATGCCGGGAGATCCAAACGAAACGACACAGGGTTAAGAATTTCCAAGATCCTATAAGGACCGATGAACCGAGGCTTGAACTTAGGAGAAGAGACCTTCATAGGAACAAAACGAGAAGACAACCACACCAAGTCCCCAACACGAAGTCGAGGACCCACGCGGCGACGGCGATTAGCAAACTGCTGAGCCTTCTCCTGGGACAACTTCAAATTGTCCACCACATGACTCCAAATCCGATGCAACCCATCCACCACCATGTCCACTCCAGGACAATCAGAAGGCTCCACCTGACCAGAGGAAAAACGAGGATGAAACCCCGAATTACAAAAGAAAGGAGAAACCAAGGTAGCAGAACTAGCCCGATTATTAAGGGCAAACTCGGCCAGCGGCAAAAAGGTAACCCAGTCATCCTGATCAGCAGAAACAAAACACCTCAAATAAGTTTCCAAGGTCTGATTAGTTCGCTGCGTCTGGCCATTCGTCTGAGGATGGAATGCAGACGAAAAGGACAAATCAATGCCCATCTTAGCACAGAACGTCCGCCAAAATCTAGACACAAACTGGGATCCCCTGTCAGAAACGATGTTCTCCGGAATCCCATGCAAACGAACCACGTTCTGGAAAAACAGAGGGACCAACTCAGAGGAGGAAGGCAACTTAGGCAAGGGTACAAGATGAACCATTTTAGAAAAGCGGTCACACACAACCCAGATGACAGACATTTTTTGAGAGACAGGGAGATCCAAAATAAAGTCCATGGAAATGTGCGTCCAAGGCCTCTTCGGGATAGGCAAAGGTGACAACAATCCACTGGCTCGAGAACAGCAAGGCTTAGCCCGAGCACAAACCTCACAAGACTGCACAAAAGAACGCACATCCCTCGACAAGGAAGGCCACCAAAAAGACCTGGCCACCAAGTCTCTAGTACCAAATATTCCAGGATGACCTGCCAACGCAGAAGAATGGACCTCGGAGATGACTCTACTGGTCCAACTATCCGGAACAAACAGTCTCTCAGGCGGACAACGATCAGGTTTACCCGCCTGAAACTCCTGCAAAGCACGTCGCAAGTCTGGGAAGACGGCCGACAAAATCACCCCATCCCTAAGGATACCAGTGGGCTCAGAATTTCCAGGGGAGTCAGGCACAAAACTCCTAGAAAGAGCATCCGCCTTCACATTCTTTGAACCTGGCAGGTATGAAACCACAAAATTGAAACGAGAGAAAAACAGTGACCAACGAGCCTGTCTAGGATTCAGACGCCTGGCAGACTCAAGGTAAATCAGATTTTTGTGATCAGTCAAGACCACCACACGATGTCTAGCACCCTCCAGCCAATGACGCCACTCCTCAAATGCCCACTTCATGGCCAAAAGTTCCCGATTACCCACATCATAATTCCGCTCAGCGGGCGAAAATTTTCTAGAAAAGAACGCACATGGCTTCATCACGGAGCAATCGGAGCTTCTCTGTGACAAAACCGCCCCCGCTCCAATCTCGGAAGCATCAACCTCAACTTGGAAAGGAAGCGAAACATCAGGCTGACGCAACACAGGAGCAGAAGAAAACCGGCGTTTAAGTTCCTGAAAGGCCTCCACAGCCGCAGGAGACCAATCAGCAACATCAGCACCCTTCTTAGTCAAATCCGTCAAAGGCTTAACAACACTAGAATAATTAGTTATAAAACGACGATAGAAATTAGCAAAGCCCAAGAACTTCTGCAGACTCTTAAGAGATGCAGGCTGCGTCCAGTCACAAATAGCCCGAACCTTGACGGGATCCATCTCAATAGTAGAAGGGGAAAAAATATACCCCAAGAAAGAAATCTTCTGGACTCCAAAGAGACACTTTGAGCCCTTTACAAACAAGGAATTAGCCCGCAGGACCTGAAACACCTTCCTGACCTGCTGAACATGAGACTCCCAGTCATCAGAAAAAAACAAAATATCATCCAAATACACAATCATAAATTTATCCAGATATTCACGGAAAATATCGTGCATAAAGGACTGGAAGACTGAAGGAGCATTAGAAAGTCCGAAAGGCATTACCAAATACTCAAAATGGCCCTCAGGCGTATTAAATGCGGTTTTCCACTCATCACCTTGCTTTATTCGTATAAGATTATACGCACCCCGAAGATCAATCTTAGTGAACCATTTAGCCCCCTTAATGCGAGCAAACAAATCAGTCAACAAAGGCAAAGGATACTGATATTTTACGGTAATCTTATTCAAAAGACGATAATCTATACAAGGCCTCAAGGACCCATCTTTTTTGGCCACGAAAAAAAAACCTGCTCCCAAAGGGGACGAAGATGGACGGATATGTTTCCAAGGACTCCTTAACATAATCCCGCATAGCAGTATGCTCTGGCACTGACAGATTGAACAAACGACCTTTAGGAAATTTACTACCAGGAATTAAATCTATAGCACAATCGCAATCCCTGTGAGGAGGAAGAGAACTGAGCTTAGGCTCCTCAAAAACATCCCGATAATCAGACAAAAATACAGGAACCTCAGAAGGAGTAGATGAAGCGATAGAAATCAGAGGTGCATCATCATGAACCCCCTGACATCCCCAGCTTAACACAGACATTGTTTTCCAGTCAAGGACTGGATTATGAGTTTGTAACCATGGCAGACCAAGTACTAGAACATCATGTAAATTATACAATACCAGGAAGCGAATCACCTCCTGATGAACGGGAGTCATATGCATGGTCACTTGTGTCCAGTACTGAGGTTTATTCATAGCTAAAGGTGTAGAGTCAATTCCCTTCAAAGGAATAGGGACTTCCAGAGGCTCAAGACTAAACCCACATCGCTTGGCAAATGACCAATCCATAAGACTCAGGGCAGCGCCTGAATCTACATAGGCATCGACGGAAATGGATGATAATGAGCAAATCAGAGTCACAGACAGAATGAACTTAGACTGTAACGTACTAATGGCAACAGACTTATCAACCTTTTTTGTGCGTTTATAGCATGCTGATATAACATGAGCTGAATCACCACAATAAAAGCACAACCCATTTTTCCGCCTATAGTTTTGCCGTTCACTTCTAGACTGAACTCTATCACATTGCATTGTCTCAAGTGCCTGTTCAGAAGACACCGCCAAATGGTGCACAGGTTTGCGCTCCCGTAAACGCCGATCAATCTGAATAGCCATAGTCATAGACTCATTCAGACCCGTAGGCGCAGGGAACCCCACCATAACATCTTTAATGGCCTCAGAAAGGCCATCTCTGAACTTTGCAGCCAGGGCGCACTCATTCCACTGAGTAAGCACTGACCATTTCCGAAATTTTTGACAATATATTTCTGCTTCATCTTGCCCCTGAGAGAGAGCTAATAAAGCTTTTTCAGCCTGAATCTCCTGGTTAGGTTCCTCATAGAGCAAACCCAATGCCAGAAAAAACGCATCCACATTAAGCAACGCAGGATCCCCTGGTGCCAATGCAAATGCCCAATTTTGAGGGTCACCCAGCAGGAAAGATATAATAATCTTAACCTGCTGAGCAGGGTCTCCAGAAGAGCGAGATTTCAAAGAAAGGAACAGCTTGCAATTGTTCCTAAAATTCAGAAAACTAGATCTATCTCCAGCAAAGAACTCTGGAATAGGAATTCTAGGTTCAGACATAGGAGCATGTACAACAAAATCTTGTATATTTTGAACCTTAGCAGCAAGATTATTCAAGCTGGAAGCTAAACTCTGGACGTCCATGATAAACAGCTAAGGTCAGAGCCATTCAAGGATTAAGAGGAGGAAAAAAAAAAATCAGCCAGGCTGCAATTAAGGCTAGGCGGCAACCTCAGAGGAGAGAAAAAAAAAAAAACTTCCTCAGACTACTTTTCCTCCTACTTCAGCCCAAACATTTAGGCCGGCTATGCTGTCATGATTCCAATGGCAGGGAATCACAAAAGGACAAGCACCAACGAGCTCTAGGGTGATGGAACCTGAGCTGACCGCGACCCTAAACCTGAACACACAAATAACAATAGCCGGGGAACGTGCCTACATTGATCCTAGACGTCTCGCACCAGCCGAAGATCTAACTTCCCCTATTAGAAGAAACACAGACCTCTCTTGCCTCCAGAGAAATACCCCACAGAAATAGCAGCCCCCCACATATAATGACGGTGAAATGAGAGGAAGGCACATACACAGTATGAAAACAGATTCAGCAAAATGAGGCCCGCTAAAACTAGATAGCAGAGGATACAAAAGTAAACTGCGCGGTCAGCAAAAAACCCTTCAAAAAACCATCCTGTAATTACTTGAACTCATGTTCCAACTCATGGAACATGAGGAGCAATTACAGCCCACTAGAGCAACCAGCAGCAAAGAAACAATTATATGCAAGCTGGACAAGACAAAAATAAAGCAAAACGTGGAACAAGAAAATCAAAAACTTAGCTTGTCCTGAAGATTACTGAAGCCAGAAGCTGAGGTAACAATACACTCTGATAACCTTGATAGCCGGCGGGGAAATGACAAGAAAGCCCGGTTAAATAGGAAACTCCCAAATCCTAATAGAACAGGTGGACACCAGAGACAGCAGAACACAAATCACCCAGTACCATCAGTAACCACCAGAGGGAGCCCAAAAACAGAACTCACAACACTTCCCCTGGTAATGATGGCTGATTGCCAGAAGTCAGACATGCAGTGATCAGCTAATAACCAGATCATCCTCCGTATATAAGAGGGTCATGAAGAGTCAATTTAATCAATACATTTTATTTCCTGTATATAGTGCTGACATGAAAGGATGGAACAACTCATCTTTCACATTTTCATAACTGACTTAAGCAACTTCCAAAATATATTTTACATATTACTGGTTTATAATGCAACTTAGTATTATACATGCAAATATATTCTTCGAAAAAAAAAGTAACTTAACAAACCACAGTGTGCGTCAGCACCAAATCAGAAATGTATCTACTTGTCTGCTGATATTGGGAGGTTGTTAGAATGTTGGCAGACAATCGGGAGGCCCCCATATACACACGCATTTATCTAATGTGTATGGCAGCCTTTACATTGTACATCTGCGACCATACTTCCCATTTGTGGAAGGCCATTATTCGAGACCTCTATAAATTAGATGGAGCAGAAAGCAGCTCCAAGATTATATTTCCCTCTATTTCTCTCTCTCGGGAGGATCGGTCAGAGCATTGTCTTCATTGGGAATTGTGTAATACCTATTTTTTCCAATGGCGCTGCTGGGGAATTGAAAATCGGCTGCTAGACAGTCCCAAACGTCCAGCAGAAGACAAGCAAGCCAAGACAAGACAAGACCATTTGACTGCTCAGACAATCACATAGTAATGACGTGGCTATATAGGAGCTCGCTTTTCAATAAAGATGGTACCTTTTGTAGAGATCAAATCAGATTTGCTAGTCATGAAAAACCTAAAGTAGAAGTCATATGCAAATCAGGCTGGAAGTGCATAGGGTTCATCTTAATCCCCTTGGATTGCTTTGTTTTAGAATTATTTGTTCATATTATTTGAGCACTTGAGGAGTACTAGTGAGGTGGTAACGGGGGTCTCCAGGCTGTTTCACTGCACTCTCCCTGTATGAACTCTTTCCTTAAAATGTTATTTTTTGACGGCCTTTTTATAAAGGTCAAGCAAAGATTTTTAGTCAGACCTTTACACCCTAAATGCTGATTATTTGCTGCAAAGTTGCAAGAAGGCATTTATGATTCTAAACTACTACATATGGTTCCTACATGCTTCAAGTTGACTGTTTACAGGAAACAGGGTTTGAGGGCTCAAATTTAGAGCCGTTTTTGAAGACACGTCAGTGTAGATGCTGACATGTGGTGTGTGTCAACCACACTGTGCTTCAGCACAAAATGAGAATTTATCTGCTTAAAAATCGAAGAATACACAGACTCATTTCTTTTGACCTTTTAGTTAGCAAAAAATCTTTCCATAAAATATATATTAAATTGACGATACATCACTCAAAATTAATTTGCTTCTGGCCATATTGCACCATGATAAACATAAACAAGCATTACAGGGATATTACAGTTTTCAAAAAATGATCACGTATTCACAAGAAAGGTGATAATTTTTAGATTGGTGTAGTTTTCCCCACACATCACCAGAATGTGAGACTAATGGCTGCAAAGCCATGGCATACGACTTACTGCTGCTTTTATCAATGATGATGATGGCCAAGCGCATTGCTC
Organism: Ranitomeya imitator; assembly: GCF_032444005.1. Classification (NCBI taxonomy): domain Eukaryota; kingdom Metazoa; phylum Chordata; class Amphibia; order Anura; family Dendrobatidae; genus Ranitomeya; species Ranitomeya imitator. Next base: position 727,986,691 of record NC_091284.1, on the reverse strand, counting down.
AGCTATTTCCTCTGTGCCATTAATGGGATTCTCCCCTTTGAGAAAAAAACTTTACCTCTATGCAGAGTTCATTGTTAAAAAACAAGCAGTGCTTTACTTTCCTGCCACAAATCCAGTTCTGTCTCCGCTATTACTCTGGTCTATGTTTGGCTGAAGAGGTGACATCACTATGACATCACTTCAGCCAACTGTTGACCTCACTGGCTGATGCCTACTACATTGGCCAAGGCGCTGACCTCACTGATTGACTGCAGTGATGTTGACCACTGCAGCAAAACAACAGAGACTGGGGCAGCGGTGGAGACACAGTGCTGGACCATGAGAGGGTAAGTAAAGCAGAGTTTGTTTGTTTTTAGCAATGAATTCTGCATAAGGAGGATGGTTTTCTGAAAGGGGACAGCCCCTTTAAGAACTAATGGAGTTGGAAGGAGCATGAGCTGGATCCTTCATAGTGACAGCAGATTCTTCTGGCTAATAAAGGAGAAGAACTTGAATAGGGGACCTCACTACTGTTATTTCAGATATTCCCAATAGGGTACTTGAAAATGAGCTTTCTAAACTGGAACACTCCTTTACACAAGTTTTTCTAAATTTTCTGATTTGAATAAGATCATCAATATGTGATGAGTAGTATCAGAAGAAGAGGACTGTAGAGATTTGTGGACCAAATTTGTGGACTCTTTAATGGCCACTGCCATTTCAGAAATCATTATATATAGTAATATTAGAAGCGAATATAACAAAAGGTGTAATATATCATATCAGAAAAATGTGCTAATTTCTCCATTTATGTGTCACTTCTTCCCCTCCCTGTCACGGTCAGCTGCGGCCGCCAATGCAGCCCAGCCCATAGACGCCCCAAGCCGACCAACCTCAGAAGGCGTGGGGCGTGCCTCCCCCGGGGACGAAATACGGACCCTTTAAACTGCAGTGGGGGGCCCGGCCTACCCGAAATTGGGGAGGGCACGACCGAGGTTCTGTGGCAGCTGAGCATGTGGACAAGGAAAGAAACACATAGGACATGATTACACCGAAACTTCAGGTATAGAGAAAGTAAAGTTTACTAAAGTAAAGTCACACAGTACATAAACAAAACATGACGATGTCAGGCTCCCGATTCCACACCTCAGAAGGGTACCACCCAGTGGACCCCAAGGCACCAACGGATCACCGTGGCACATATAGGCGGGACATCAGGACACAGGCAGGACATCAGGATACACGAGGACATCAGGGCGCAGGGAAGACATCAGGATACAGACAGGACATCAGGACATCTGGACACAGGAAAGACCTCAGGACATCAGGACACAGGCAGGGCATCAGGACATCAAGGAACAGACAGGATATCAGGACATCAGGGTCCATGAGGTCATCAAGACACAGGCAGGACATCAGGGCACAGACAGGACATCTGGACCCAGGGTCACCGGCAGACATCAGACAGGAGTCGTTCGGTTCCAGACATCCGAAATGACCTACAGGCACCACCAGAGACATCAGGCTCCAAGCTCCAGACAGCGGTCATCAGGTTCCAGACTGCGGGCGTCAGGCTCCGGGCATCGGACCTAGGAAGGAACTCAAGCGTGATGGTGCAAACACCGCCGTACTGGACATGAGCCAGATGACGTTAACACCGCATGGTAGTCAGAGCACAGAGTAGTAGATGCTTAGCAGAAACACCCGTTTCAAGAGACTCAAAATCACTGGGAGTGAGGCTCCAGATGCAAAGGGATTCCAGGAACATAATCACAGCAGACACAGTTCAGACAGGTTCAGGTACAGGACAGGTACAGGATCAAGGATTCGAGCCTGGATATACCGCCACCACGACAGGCGCCAGAACAGGACAAACAGGAATCAAGGTAAGGACTTTGGGAAAAAAAACATAGACAGTAGAGGTGCAGGAACATAAACACACATAGCAAAGTTCAAAAGCTTTGTGAGTGTAGCTCAGGCCCCACCCATAGGGCAGGGGAACTTTATATATGAGCTGCCCCTCAGCAATTGGCTGGGGTCAGCAATTCAAGTACACACCCACACCTTGATAAAAGCAGGGGAGGTGTGGCCGCGCATGCCCTAAGCACAAACAGAAACCATTACAGCACACAGTGCAGGATCTGAGGCTCAGGGCACCTGGCTGAGACTGCATGCACTGAGCCACATGGAAAGTCATGCACCAAACTGTAAATGACCTCACAACCCGCGGACAGCTTCAAAGCAACAACCAGGGACCGCACATGAGGAAGGTATGCAGTAGGGCAAATACCTAAACACCCATGTACGACTGCGCAGCAGAGCAGGGAACTGAGAAGGCTCCATTAAGGTAACAGCCAACAGTATCCCAGCTCAAAGTAAAATGGAAAAGAGTAAAGGGTTAAAGCAAACATATGCATTGTCATGCCGAAAACCAGAAACAGACAGAATGGCATGACACTCCCCCTGCCCCCTCCCCCTGCCTCTTCCCCTCCCCCTGCCTCCTGAACTTATCATCCACTCTAAAGAAAAAGCAGCTCAACTCTGTTTTGTTCAAGAAAAGATGGATAGCCAACTTAGTGAGGGGTCAGGTTACACCTCCCATTATGGAGGGAGAATAGGAGTGAGGAGCATGCAACACAGTGAGGGACCAGGCAGGTGGAGCTGCAGCTTCAAGCAACTGTTTTATCTCTCCAGGGCTGGATTCATAGCCACACAGCTAGGTACAGCTGTATAATATCTTTTATGCTGCTGTTCATGCTTTTGAATATGTGCTACAGAAAAAGAACAGTAAACTAGACATCATAGCAACTAGTCTACACTCATTAGTTCAGTGAGGACTAATTCGAGATATAGCCGTCGGAGGGGACAACTATTGAAAAATGAAGGAAATAAGTGATTTAATGGCCAGAAATAGTGTTATGCCTCGTGTACACATAAGACAGCTTATTCTGAAAAAATATGTTATGCTTAAAATGTAAAATCCTCGACTCCTCCTTTAAGATAGTTGACTAAATTCTGGATTAGAGAAATTACAGTAATTGGAAACTTTATAAATAAAGATAATCTGACATTTCACAGGTTGTCCTGAAACTGATTATGACAAAAAATATGTGTCTGTCTGTGTGTGACAAGCTTGCCGTGAGAACGTGGGATGAGATGTCATGACAGATTACAGACATACACCACGCACTGTCTGCACACAGAAGAATCACTTCTGACTATCTCTCTTGTGAGGTTTCATATACGTGTGGTGAGCTGATCTTTCAGAATTACAAAATGTTAAATCAGACTGTTTAGCCAGTAGTTCTAGCAGTGACTGATCTTGATGCAAAAAGTAGGCACAATATAAAATGGAAATAAAAAGGTTATATGCCAAAACAGCCCTAAGGTATATTACATTGTCACAAAAATTGTGAATTGACTTTAACACTTTTGAATACCTTATGGCTATTATTCACCATAATCACCATTGGATCAGAATCATAGAATATCAGAGTTGGAAGGTACTTCTAGGGTCATCATGTCCAACCCCTGCTCAATGCAAGATTCACTAAACGATGTCTGTCCTGCCTCTGTATGAAGACTTCCATTGAAGGAGAAGCCACCACCTCTTGTGGCAGCCTGTTCCAAACATGGTAAACTGTATGCTATAAAAAAGCACATTTTGAATGTGAAAGTTTCCTATCAGAGCATATGGGCATTATAGACGGGGTTCCTATAACAGAGAGCTCCCCCTCTGGCAGTCTTGAGTCATCCCATGTGTATGGCCATCAGGTATCATCAAGACTGATGGTGATCAGTTGATTGACTCAGTGGCTGTGGTCGGAATGGGGTTTTCTGTGATGAAGCAAGCACTTAAAGGGTTTTAGACTTAAATATTTAGGGAAATTGATTTCCCTAAGCTTCACAATCAGTGAACAGTATAGTCAGGCAGTAAGTAAAGTATATTGGATGCTTGTTTGCATATTTACAGGGAATCTGTCACCAGGTTTTTGGAGCAGCATAATGTGGGGGCAGAGACCCTGATTCCAGCGGTTTGTCACTTACTAGCCTGCTTGCTCTCATTTTGATACAAACACTGTTTTTTTCTGATGTATCTAAACCAAGTCTCACCTTCAAATATTCATTAACATTAATAAAATAAAAAAGACTCAAAGATGAGTTACCAAAATAATAAAAGATCTAGAACACAAAATTTAAAGGGAAAATCTGGTACTTTGTGAAAAATAATGTGCCTCAGCACTAACAAGCAGGTACTTTTCCGCTTTGCTCTGTTGATAGAGCGGGACTTCCTACGTCATTCTGATTGACAGACATATAAGATGCCCAAGCGAGGTAGTCGTAGGCGAGCTTTGGTCCCCACTCACTAAGGCATCGTACAGGCAAGGTGTGTCCCAGTCCCGGTGTGCTGCTATGTATGTGGTGCTTCCCACTTACTTCTGGCCTGCAGGCCTTCTCTGACTCCAGGAATCCGTCTTCCTGAACCAGGGCTGCAATCAATCCAGGAGACATGTGGTTAATTAAACCAAACTTTTACTTCGAGATTGGCAGTCTGTGCAGAATTTACAGGCAGATTCAAAGGATAAGGCCCAACAGGTTCTCATCTTTCCCACAGGTACTGGATAAAACTTTAGCCCTGGTTCTCGGGATAGATGGCATATCCCCCTCTCTGGCTTTCCTTAGCTTCACAAGCCGAGTGTGTCCCTGTCCCCGGATGTCCATCTCGAGGTTGCCCTTGGCCATTAGATGGAATCACGCAAAGGGTATTTGTGGCAATCCACTACCCCGAATATTAGGCTTACATTGTCCCTAGCAGCCCAAAAGTCCTGCTGCGTATGCACTGCTGCCCTTGCATTGACTGTCACTTCCTGCCTTTGTCACTAACACTCAGTCCCCCCTCTGAACTGAGCTGGCCATTTCAGTTAACCATGTGCCAGCTAACTGTAGCCCTAGGGGATATTGTACCTTTGCCACACCAAAATGCCTAAAAATACATCTTAACCCCTAGGTGTCTTTTACAGACATACTCCCACTGCCTAACTGGGGGAGCTGGCTGTCAATCAGAATGACCGTCGGAAGTCATGCCCCGTCGACAGGGCAGCGTGGAAAAGAAGCCACCGCTATGCCGACGCGATGTCAGCAGAGGCAGCTGAAACGCAGGTGAGAGCAGTCTGTGCCATGGAAGAAAACCTCCGCGCCCAACAAGCTGATAAATAGCAACCACCTGCCTGTTAGTGTGTAAGCACATTTTTTGTTTTTCACAAAGTTCCAGATGTAGCCTTTAAGGAGAGACTTAAACAGTTTAAGGTCAGCATACATATTTGATCGTTCAACTCACAGTTATCTATCGGACAACAGCAAAAGAATTGACCAAATTCAGCATGTTGTATCCCTTTTTCCCCAAAACAACTTCCGTTGGGGGAGAGTCCGGGTGCCCCCTAACATATTGAATTGCTGGCTGATCCCACCAATATTGGCAAATTAAGACAACTTTAGTCTAAAGTATATGGGGGCCTTTAACTTTAAGGCTATGTGCCCACGTTGCGAATTCGTGTGCGGATTTTTCCGCACCATTTTTTAAAAATCCGAAGGTAAAACGCAGTGCTGATTTACTGCGGATTTTGTGCGTTTTTTTGTGCGGATTTCACCTGCGGTTTTAAACCTGCGGATTTCTATTGAGGAGCAGGTGTAAAATGCTGAGGAATCCTCACAAAGAAATGACATGCTGCAGAAAATACAACGCAGCATTTCCGTGCAGTATTTTCCGCACCATGGGCACAGCGGATTTTGGGTTGTGCACATAGCCTTATGGCCGGATGGAAATAAGGGAAAAGTGGGACATGATCGAAACTTTTTACGTGTAACCAAATAAGTTTTTTTTAAATATTGTGGGCCATCCAACATTCTACAGATTGGTGGGGTCCAGGTCCTGAGATCCCCATTGATCCCCATCGATCACTGAAAAGATACTCACTGCAGGCTTTTTATTGAGCCGCTATATGGCTGTGTGGATGCTCATGTAGGAGACCAGTCTTTTAGGCAACCCAGACCCACTTCCAGATCTACCCAATGTTTATGGGCCTACAACATCTAAAAGTATATGCTCCACATGGAAAAGTAAATTATGACATTGCTTAAATTTATTTTACTAGAATGAAAAACATGTCTATAATAAAATAAATTTCCTAATTTGTAATTAACCAATCTGATATAAAGGTACAGTTACACTAACCGACTTACCAACGATCACGACCAGCGATACGACCTGACCGTGATCGTTGGTAAGTCGTTGTGTGGTCGCTGGGGAGCTGTCACACAGACAGCTCTCTCCAGCGACCAACAATCCGGGGAACAACTTCGGCATCGTTGAAACTGTCTTCAACGATGCCGAAGTCCCCCTGCAGCACCCGGGTAACCAGGGTAAACATCGGGTTACTAAGTGCAGGGCCACGCTTAGTAACCCGATATTTACCCTGGTTACCATTGCAAAAGTAAAAAAAAAAAAAACCCACTGCATACTCACATTCTGATGTCTGTCACGTCCCCCGCCGGCGTCCACAGGGTTAAAACTGCTTTCGGCAAGAGCGCTGCTAATGCACGCGCTGCTACCGAGAGTTTCCCTGCACTGACTGTGTCAGCGCCGGCAGTAACAGCGGTGACGTCACCACTGTGCTCTGCTTTACGGCCGGCGCTGACACAGTGGACGCCGGGGGACGTGACAGACATCAGAATGTGAGTATGTAGTGTTTTTTTTTTTTTACTTTTACAATGGTAACCAGGGTAAATATTGGGTTACTAAGCGCGGCCCTGCGCTTAGTAACCTGATATTTACCCTGGTTACCAGTGAACACATCGCTGGATTGGCGTCACACACGCCGATCCAGCGATGACAGCGGGTGATCAGCGACCAAAAAATGGTCCTGATCATTCCCCAACGACCAACGATCTCCCAGCAGGGGCCTGATCGTTGGTCGTTGTCACACATAACGAGATCGTTAGCGGGATCGTTGCTACGTCACCAAAAGCGTGACGTTGCAACGATATGTTAACGAAATTGTTATGTGTGAAGGTACCTTAAGAGAAGTTTTGCTTACCAGAAAGCAGTGTTATGCAAGCAAAAATAAGAAAGCATCTGACATTCTTCACACCATTGTCTTGTGGTATTACATTTGTAAAATATGCTAATAACGAATATGCGTGCTTGTGCAACCATTTTTTTTAAAATTTATTTATTTATTTATTGCTTTATGGCTCTAATGAGTATGTGAATAGTTTATTGACTATACATTGTACAGTTCTGTGTATAAAGGAGGTAGTTATCCAGACAGTATTCATATAGAGGATCCATATATACTAATATAATTAATTAAGATGCAGGTGTGCAAAAGCAAAAGGAAACAATAAGAAAAACATTGAGGGAACAGAAAGAAAGACCTAAGATCTAAGCGTAAAACCAAATATATCAAAGCAGTTTTAAATAACACAGATGAAATTTAACCCCTTCACCACTTTGGGTTTTTCTATTTTTGCATTACCATTTTTTGCTCCCCTTCTTCCCAGAGCCATAACTTTTTTTATTTTTCTGTCAAAATGGCCATGTGAGGGCTTGTTTTTTGCAGAATGAGTTATACTTTTGAATGACGCCATTGGTTTTGCCATATAATGTGCTGGAAAATGGGAAATTGCCAAAAAAGTGAAATTCCACGATTGTTTTTTGTTTTGCTATTTTACCACATTCACTAAATGCTACAACTGACGTGCCATTGTGATTCTCCAGGTCATTACGAGTTTACGAGTTCATAGATACCAAACATATATAGTTTTTTTAACTTATTTGGTGAAAAAAAAATCCAAAGTTTCTTAAAAAAAAGTCACCATTTCCGAGACTCGTAGTGTCTCCATTTTTCATGATCTGGGGCTGGGTGAGGGCTTATTTTTTTCGCGCTGAGCTGTAATTCTGGTGTTTTGAATTTTTTCTCGTTACACTGTTTACTGATCGGATTAATTTTTTTTAAATTGTTTTATTTTGAATGAGGCAAATGGGGGTGATTTGAACTTTTATATTTTTTTATTTTTTTTAAAAACACTTTTTTTTTTACTTTTTACTTGCTTCAATAGTCCATGGGAGACTAGAAGCTGCGATCATCCCATCGCTTGTGCTACACAGAGCAGGGCTTCAGCAATGCTCTATGTAACTAAAATGTTCTCTTGCTATGGTCGCCGACCGCTGGGCAATCCAACAATAACAACCACAGGGGTCTGCTGCAGACCCTGGGTTGTCATGCCACCCCATCGGTGTCCGGCAGTCATGTGACACGGGCGCCGATGGGCGGGATTAGTGATGCACTTCCAGCACGAGCATGTTAAATGCCGCTGCCAGAGATTGACAGCAGCATTTAACATGTTAACAGCCAGGGGTGGATTACAATTCCACCTGCGGTTGTTAGGGGCACATATCAGCTGCTCAAATCAGCTGACATGTGCCAGAAAAGTTGCGGGTTCATCACCGGAGCCCGCAGCAAACAGGGGAGCTCACCTTAGACATCTAGCATGGGAAAGTGGTTAATAATGTAACATAATCTCCTTTCTGAGATTTAAAACCAAGGGGACCCATGTATCCAGAGCAAAAATCCAATAAGCCACCCTATTATGAAGTGCCATTGCCATTGCGAGCATTTTTAAAAATGTGTTCAATGGCATAGATGGAGAAACTGGTTGTTTTTCTACTATGACAAGTGACAAAATGTATGGAGGCGTTTGACATAGTGCGATTAGAAGGATGTTCTATATCATTACAAATGTTCCCATATCCGTGTTTGAAGTTTTCTCTAGTTGTAAAACCGATATACTTTAAGTTATAAGTTTAAGTATAGAGATTACATGATCTGTTTTACAATTCAAGAAGCTTTTAATGGAATATGTGCGACTATTAATGCTATTAGAAAACGTGCATGTTTTGATAACATGTGAACAGGTCTTATAAGTGGTAAAAATGGCATTTATGGAATCCACTAACTAACCACCAATTTGGACAAGTAGTGGTGGAATGAGATTTATAAAGACTAGGTGATAGCGAGTTTCCAAAAGTGGGGGCTTTGCAAGAGACCACTCTGATTCCCTTTTTAATATTCGGTCCATTGCATGATCATTTTTTAATATATTTAACTATATTAGAAATAGTAGGGCAAAAAGTGTTATATATGAGCTTTAAGGTGGAGTTTGTTTTGCCATTTTGCCCTTAGTGATGAGGTTACTTCTAGATTTAGTATCAACAATTTTAGCTACCCGATTCAATGACCACAACGGATAATTTTTGGATCTAAGTCTAGAATTGATAGTTTTGGATTCTTTAATAAAAGATTCATGGTCACTGCAATTTCTTTTAGTTCTAGTTAGTTCCCCAACAGGAATAGCCTTAATTGTGTGGGGAGGCTGGAAGCTATGTGAATGCAAAATCGTATTACCAGAGGTGGGTTTCCGGAACATGGTACTTTGGATCGGTAAATGACGGATCATTGCTAATTTGAGATCCATAAAGGAGATAAGAAGAGAAATGATCCAGCTCACTGGTGTGCCACGTGTTGGCTATGTAAAGATTTTTCTTGTGGAAGAATTTTTTATTGCTTTAGTTGTATAATAAAGTCTCACAAAGTCTGAATTGCCTCCACCTCCAGCTGGATCATTTCTCTTCTTGTCTTCATTTGCTGTGGGCGCTCACCCCGAACCGTGCTGGGCGTTGGCAGGTCTGGGGATTTCGTCTCTGACCGGTAAGCTGACTACATTCCTTTTTTCCATAAAGGAGATAGGACTAATATCAAAAGGACTAGTAAATCGTAAATTACATTGATTATTATTGAAATATTGCAGGAAAGATGAAATATCAGATGTTGGTTCACTTCAAATAATCAATATGTTGTCTATGAATCTGGCATAAATAACAATAGAAGTACTGAAAGGATTATGAATGTTTTATACAAAGCATTCTTCCCACCATGCCATAACTAGATTGGCAACCGAAGGAGAAAATTTAGCGCCCATGGAAACTCCACTGTCCTGGAGAAAAAAAAATTATCAAAAAATGGTGGCTCTTGGAATACATTTGTAGCTTGTTCGTTGGCCGAAATGATTTTTAAGCTTGTTAATTCTGTTTGTTTTTTCTGCATGCAGAGAGCGATCATGAAAGTTAGGTTAGCTTCTCTAAACCGGCTATTAAATGACCACCAATCAATTACATGAAAGGAATACATTTATGGCTTGTTCGTTGGGTGAAATGGTTTTTAAGCTTGTTTATTCTATGCTTGTTGATTCTACATGCACAGAGCGATTGTTCTGAGCGCACGTAAGTAAGGTCGGCTTCTCTAAACAGGCTGTTAAATGACCACCAATCGACTACATGATTGGGGTAGCACAGTGGCTTTTCAGCGCTGGGGTCCTGGGTTTAAAATCCCACCGAGGACAACATCTACAAGGAGTTTGTATGTTCTCCCCATGTTTGTGTGCTTTCCTCTTGATTATCTGGTTTCCCCCCATGCTCCAAAGGCATACTGATATGGAATATGAATTGTGAGCCCCAATGATGGTGATAATGTCTGCAAAATGATGTGGAATATAATGGCGCTATATAAGTAAGTAAAATTAAAAAATAGCCGATCAGTGGTCTTTTAACTGTACCCTTACAATCTACACCTCTGTAGGAAGCTGGTGTCATGATGACTTTCATGAAGGAATACATAGATACATACTGTATATACATACATAGATAAAAGGTTTTCAATCACTTCCCTCTACTCTTCTCCAAATAATGTATTTCATCTCAGAAACTAACAACAGGTTATATACATTGGAACTATACACAGTGGTTTGCATATGACCAGAATATGACAAAATATTTTTTAACTCCAACTGGAGATTTTACCTAATGAAAAAAAACAAGTGAAAATCTTTCAGCAGAACGTCACCAAATATTGTGATTCTCATCACCGCTTCTCTAGTATTGTGTTGGGTAAAGGAATATCTTTTCTGTAAAAATCAGTATATGTCCTAGGGCATAAATCCTAATGATTTTTGTTTATCTGTTGTACAAATATGTTCCTAATCATCATAATCATAAATAATCATACATTTAAATCCTGAGACACATTTTTTTGCAAGACAATAAGATTTCTGATGCATATTACAATAAGGGTCAATTGATGGCGTTTAGTAGATTGAGAATAATTATTTCTAATAGTAGTTATATTATTAGTTGTACGGTTCATCCCATTAACACTTTAGACATTGACTTATATATCTTTACAGATAGGAGCATAATAATAATCATCGCCATTTATAATGATGAAAACTAAATAACAAAAGAACAATATGCCCCAAAACGGAAACAAAAATTAGTAATATTAATTAAAAGATTTAAAATAATATTTAGAATCAATAATAAATTTATCATTACACTCATTGTAATGAGTGTAATGGTATAACTGTAGTGCAATAGTGATTGTACTACAGTTATATTACAATTAAGCATTACATTAAGTAGATGCTGCAGACATTTGTTACTTACTTGTTCTCCACTCTCATACAAAATCTCCCCAGTGATAAATGAAGAAGTGAGATGCTTAACACAGGAATATCGTGTATATGTAAGACCTTGCAAGACTTTAGCTCCTCCACTCTGTCCTCTTCACTTAAAACCTCTTCCTTATACTTTGATCAAGCCAGTAGAAGCCACCGAAGCGAACTATCACTACGGAAGCCACAGAATTTTGAGACTGAGATGCACCAAATTGTCAGAAAATGGGTAAAAAGTTAACTAGTCACTGAGAATATACAAGTGCATGATAAGTATACAGCACAGGAATGGAGCCTGTACCCAGATACCACATACACGTGCTTTTCACTAAATGAGAATATCATCAAAAAGTTAATATATTTCAGTTCTTCAATACAAAAAGTGAAACTCATGTATCATATAGAGTCATTACACACAGAGTGGCCAATTTCAAGTGTTTATTTCTGTTAATGTTGATGATTATGGCTTTCAGCCAGTGAAAACCCCAAAGTCATTATCTCAGTAAATTAGAATAATTAACAAAAACCCCTGCAGAGTCTTCTTAAGCATTTAAAAAAGTCCCTTAGTCTGTTTCAGTAGGCTCCACAATCATGGGGAAGACTGCTGACTTGACAGATGCCCAGAAGGCAGTCATTGACACACTCCACAAGGAGGGTAAGCCACAAAAGGTCATTGCTAAAGAAGCTGGCTGTTCTGAGTGCTGAATACAAGCATAGTAATGGAAAGTTGAGTGGAAGGAAAAAGTGTGGTAGAAAAAGGTGCACAAGCAACCGGGAGAACTGCAGCTTTGAAAGAATTGTTAAGAAAAGGCCATTCCAAAATTTTGGGGAGAGTCATAAGCAGTGGACTGTTTCTGGAGTCATTGCTTCAAGAGCCACCACACACAGACATATCCAGGACATGGGCTACAAGTGTCGCATTCCTTGTGTCAATAGACAATGCCAGACTCGTCTTACCTGGGTCAAGGAGAAAAAGAACTGGACTGTTGCTCAGTAGTCCAAGGTGTTTTCAGATGAAAGTAAATTTTGCATTTCAGTTGGAAATGAATGTCCCAGAATCTGGTGGAAGAGTGGAGAGGCACACAATCCAAGCTGCTTGAGGTCTAGTGTGATCCACAATCAGTGATGGTTTGGGGAGATATGTCATCTGCTGGTGTAGATCCACTGTGTTTTATCAAGATCAAAGACAGCGCAGCCGTCTACCAGGAAATTTTAAAGCATTTCATGCTTCCCTCTGCTGACAAGCATTTTGGAGATGGAAATTTCATTCTCCAGCAGGACTTGGCACCTGTCCACACTGCCTAAAGTACCAATACCTGGTTTAAAAACAACAGTATCACTGTGCTTGATTGGCCAGCAAACGTGCCTGACCTTAACCCCATAGAGAATCTATGGGGTATTGTCAAGAGGAAGATGAGAGACACCAGACCCAACAATGCAGATGAGCTGAAGGCTTTTATCAAAGCACCATGGGCTTCCATAACACCTCAGCATTACCACAGGCTGATTGCCTCCATGCCACGCCGCATTGATGCAGTAATTGATGCAAAAGGAACCCCAACCAAGCATTAAGTGCATTTACTGAACATACATTTCAGTAGGCCAACATTTCAGATTTTAACCCCTTCCTGACCTGTGACGTCACGTAGGCGTCATGAAAGTCGGTGCCAATCCGACCCGTGACCCCTATGTGGCGTCATGGAGGGATCGCGTCCCTGCAGATCGGGTGAAAGGGTTAACTCCAATTTCACCCAATCTGCAGGGACAGGGGGAGTGGTACTTCAGCCCAGGGGGGGTGGCTTCGCCCCCCCGTGGCTACGATCGCTCTGATTGGCTGTTAAAAGTGAAAGGGCAAATCAGAGCAATTTGTAATATTTCACCTATGAAAAGTGGTGAAATATTACAATCCTGCCATGGACGATGCTGCAATATCATCGGCCATGGCTGGAAACCCTTCTCTGCCCCCGCCACCGCCACCAATCTCCTCCCCAGTCCTCCGTTCTGTCCCGTACTGTGGTCCGCTCCCCTCCATCCTCCTGTCCGCTCTTCCGTCCTCCTGTTTGCTCCCCCGTGCTCCAATTCACCCCCGTGCTCCGATCCACCCCCCGTGCTCCGATCCCACCCCCTCATACATACCGAGCGTCCCGATGTCCATCCCGCTTCTCCATGGGCGCCGCCATCTTCCAAAATGGCGGGCGCATGCGCAGTGCGCCCGCCGAATCTGCCGGCCGGCAAATTCATTCCAAGTACATTTTGATCACTGTGATAAAACCTAACACAGTGATCAAAATAAATAAAATAGTAAATGAACCCCCCTTTATCACCCCCATAGGTAGGGACAATAATAAAATAAAGAAAAAATATATATTTTTTCTCCATTAGGGTTAGGGCTAGGGCTAGGGTTAGGGCTAGGGTTAGGGCTAGGGTTATAATTAAGGTTAGAATTAGGGTTAGGGTTAGAATTGGGCTATGTGCACACGGTGCGGATTTGGCTGCGGATCCGCAGCGGATTGGCTGCTGCGGATTCGTAGCAGTTTTCCATCAGGTTTCCAGTACCATGTAAACCTATGGAAAACCAAATCCGCTGTGTTCATGATGCGGAAAATACCGCGCAGAAACGCTGGGTCGTATTTTACGCAGCATGTCAATTCTTTGTGCGGATTCTACAGTGGTTTACACCTGTTCCTCAATAGGAATCCGCAGGTGAAATCCGCACAAAAAACACTGGAAATCCGCAGTAAATACGCAGGTAAAATGCAGTGCCTTTTACCTCCGGATTTTTCAAAAATGGTGCAGAAAAATCTCACATGAATCCGCAATGTGGGCACATAGCCTTAGGGTTAGGGTTGGAATTAGAGTTAGGGTTTGAATTAGGGCTAGGGTTGGAAATAGGGTTAAGATTAGGCTTGTGGTTAGGGTTAGGGGTGTGTTGTGGTTAGGGTTGGGATTAGGGTTAGGGGTGTGTTGGGGTTAGGGTTGTGGTTAGGGGTGTGTTGGGGTTAGGTTTGTGATTAGGGTTAGGGGTGTGTTGGGGTTAGTGTTTGAGTTAGAATTGAGGGGTTTCCACTGTTTAGGCACATCAGGGGTCTCCAAACGCAATATGTTGCCACCATTGATTCCAGCCAATCTTGCGTTCAAAAAGTAAAATGGTGCTCCCTCCCTTCCGAGCCCCGACGTGCGCCCAAACAGTGGTTTACCCCCACATATGGGGTACCAACATACTCAGGACAAACTGGGCAACAATTATTGGGGTCAAATTTCTCCTGTTACCCTTGTGAAAATAAAAAATTGCTTGCTAAAACATCATTTTTCAGGAAAGAAAAATGATTTTTTTATTTTCACGGCTCTGCGTTGTAAACTTCTGTGAAGTACTTGGGGTTCAAAGTGCTCACCACATATCTAGATAAGTTCCTTGCGGGGTCTAGTTTCCAAAATTGGGTAGCTTATGGGGGTTTCTACTGTTTAGGCACATCAGGGGCTCTGCAAATGCAACGTGATGCCCGCAGACCATTCCATCAAAGTCTGCACTTCAAAAGTCACTACTTCCCTTCCGAGCCCCGACGTGTGCCTAAACAGTGGTTTACCCCCACATATGAGGTATCAGCGTACTCAGGACAAACTGTGCAACAACTATTGGGGTCCAATTTCTCCTGTTACCCTTGTGAAAATAAAAAATTGCTTGCTAAAACATCATTTTTGAGGAAAGAAAAATTATTTTTTATTTTCACGACTTTGCGTTGTAAGCTTCTGTGAAGCACTTGGGGGTTCAAAGTGCTCACCACATATCTAGATAAGTTCCCTGTGGGGTCTACTTTCCAAAATGGGGTCACTTGTGGGGGGTTTCTACTGTTTAGGCACATCAGGGGCTCTGCAAACATAACATGATGCCCACAGACCATTCCATCAAAGTCTGCATTCCAAAACATCACTACTTCCCTTCCGAGCCCCTACGTGTGCCCAAACAGTGGTTCCCCCCACATATGGGGTGTCAGCGTACTCAGGACAAACTGGACAACAACTTTTGGGGTCCAATTTCTCCTGTTACTCTTGTGAAAATAAAAAATTGCGGGCTAAAAAATAATTTTTGAGGAAAGAAAAATGATTTTTTATTTTCACGGCTCTGCGTTATAAACTTCTGTGAAGCACTTGGGGGTTTAAAGTGGTCACCGCACATCTAGATTACTTCCATGGGAGGTCTAGTTTCCAAAATGGGGTCATATGTGGGGGAGCTCCAATGTTTAGGCACACAGGGGCTCTCCAAACGCGACATGGTGTCCGCTTACGATTGGAGCTAATTTTTCATTCAAAAAGTCAAATGGCGCTCCTTCCTTTCCGAGCCCTGCCGTGTGCCCAAACAGTGGTTTACCCCCACATGTGAGGTATCCATGTACTCAGGAGAAATTGCCCAATACATTTTAGGATCTGTTTTATCCTGTTGCCCATGTGGTAATGAACAAATTGAGGCTAACGGAATTTTTTTGTGAAAAAAAGGACTTTTTAATTTTTACTGATCAATTTGTGAAGCACTTGGGGGTTCAAAATGCTCACTATGCATGTAGATAAGTTCCTTGGGGGGTCTAGTTTCCAAAATGGGGTCCCATGTGGGGGAGCTCCAATGTTTAGGCACACAGGGGCTCTCCAAATGCGACATGGTGTCCGCTAACGATTGGAGCTAATTTTTCATTCAAAAGTCAAATGGCACTCCTTCCCTTCCGAGCCTTGCCGTGTGCACAAACAGTGGTTTATGACCACATATGAGGTATAGGTGTACTCAGGAGAAATTGCCAAACACATTTTAGGATTCATTTTACCCTGTTGCCCATGTGAAAATGAAAAAATTGAGGCTAAAAGACATTTTTTGTGAAAAAAAGGACTTTTTAATTTTTACGAATCAATTTGTGAAGCACCTGGGGGTTCAAAGTGCTCACTATGCATCTGGATAAGCTCCTTGGGGGGTCTAGTTTCCAAAATGGGGTCACTTGTGGGGGGAGCTCCAATGTTTAGGAACACAGGGGCTCTCCAAACGCGACATGGTGTCCGCTGAAGATTGGAGCCAATTTTTCATTGAAAAAGTCAAATGGCGCTCCTTCCCTTCCGAGCCCTGTCGTGCGCCCAAATAGTGGTTCCCCCCACATATGGGGTATCGGCTTACTCAGGACAAATTGTACAATAACTTTTGGGGTCCAGTTTCTCTTTTTACCCTTGGGAAAATAAAAACAATTGTTGCTAAAGATTCATTTTTGTGACTAAAAAGTTAAATGTTAATTTTTTCCTTCCATGTTGCTTCTGTTGCTGTGAAGCACCTTAACGGTTAATAAACTTCTTGAATGTGGTTTTGAGTACCTTGAGGGGTGCAGTTTTTAGAATGGTGTCACTTTTGGGTATTTTCAGCCATATAGACCCCTCAAACTGACTTCAAATGTGAAGTGGTCCCTAAAAAAATGGTTTTGTAAATTTCGTTGTAAAAATGAGAAATCGCTGGTCAAATTTTAACCCTTATAACTTCCTAGCAAAAAAAAATTTGTTTCCAAAATTGTGCTGATGTAAAGTAGACATGTGGGTAATGTTATTTATTAACTATTTTGTGTCACATAACTCTCTCGTTTAACAGAATAAAAATTCAAAATTTGAAAATTGCGAAATTTTCAAAATTTTTGCCAAATTTCCATTTTTTCACAAATAAACGCAAAAATTATTGACCTAAATTTACCACTAACATGAAGCCCAATATGTCACGAAAAAGCAGTCTCAGAACCGCTAGGATTCGTTGAAGCGTTCCTGAGTTATTACCTCATAAAGGGACACTGGTCAGAATTGCCAAAAAACGGCCAGGTCATTAAGGTCAAAATAGGCTGGGTCATAAAAAGGTTATAATCATTTTTCAAGCTGGTATTATAAAGTATTATAAGTTACTGAAATATTGACTTTTGGGCTTTCATTGGCTGTAAGCCATAATCATCAACATTTACAGAAATAAACACTTGAAATAGATCACTCTGTAATGACTTTATATAATGTATGAGTTTCAGTTTTTGTATTAAAGAACTGAAATAAATTAACTTTTTAATGATATTCTAAATTTGTGAGAAGCACCTGTACTTGCAAGATAGTTGTGCAAGTTCTTATGGTAGGTGGAATATATCAGCGATAGAGTCCCAGTGCAAACTCTTATTTTGCACTGAACAGAGGCAAACACCCTGAAACATGTCTGCAAATGGCGTGTTTGATTTTACTTCTTATCTGAAGTCATGTGGGAAGGCTCTTTAAAGGGTTGATATTGACTCTTAGGACTGCTGCCCCGAAAATGTAGCACTAGAGTTCTAGTATTCTTCACTTGCTTATTTACTGTGACTTTTTTACAACAGAGTATTTTTGACCCCTCTGTGCGTTTTTGTGTCTTCAAGTTCTTTGGTGGTGTGAACAGGTTTCTACAGACTTGTTCACTATGCAAGTAGCCCATGTGTTTTTGGTTCTATAATTGTTCTCTTGTTTCTACAAGACTGGGGAGTCCACCACTCCTCTGTGGGTCATTTGCATTGTAGCTGTTCCATCCTGCATGTCCACATGTATATTTTTTCTCTCTGAACCCTGCTTATACAGGTACTATACAGATGATCAGGTTTTTAAATACATCAGATAGGGATTATATACATTAGATAGGACTGCTCTCTTAAGGGTATACCTTGGCGATTGGTGGAGCAGCTTAACATACTTTTTTTTGCAAAAAAACGTATTAACTAAATACCCTGTATTTTTTCATTTTTTGACTAGCACTTGCTTATTTACTGTGACTTTTTTACAACAGAGTATTTTTGACCTCTCTGTGCGTTTTTGTGTCTTTAAGTTCTTTGGTGGTGTGAACAGGTTTCTACAGACTTGTTCACTATGCAAGTAGCCCATGTGTTTTTGGTTCTAAAGTTCTTATGGTAGGTGGAATATATCAAGAGTCCCAGTGCAAACTCTTATTTTGCACTGAACAGAGGCAAACACCCTGAAACATGTCTGCAAATGGCGTGTTTGATTTTACTTCTTATCTGAAGTCATGTGGCAAGGCTCCTTAAAGGGTTGATATTGACTCTTAGGACTGCTGCCCCCAAAATGTAGTACTAGAGTTCTAGTATTCTTCCTCTTTGAAGAGGCCATTTGCTTTATATTAGTGTTCACACTTATCAGATAATGTAAGCTACAGTCTAGACAACAAGTGTGCATACCTGTTATGACCTGGTGGTTAGGAGCACCCGACCTGATAGTTAAACTCATACAGGACGAGCTCTGGGATGTGGGAGCTCTGCTGACCGCAAGCCCTAATCCTATCGCACACACTAAAAATAGCCGTGGAGCGCTCCTGACGCTCCCTAAGCGCCTCGTCACAGCCTCAGAGCTAGCTAGCCCTAGAGATAGAAAATAAAGCCTACCTTGCCTCAGAGAAATTCCCCAAAGGAATAGGCAGCCCCCACATATATTGACTGTGAGCAAAGATGAAAGTCACAAACACAGAAATGAAATAGGTTTCAGCAAAGGGAGGCCAGACTTACTAAATAGACAGAGGATAGGAAAGGAATCTTTGCGGTCAGCACAAAAACCTACAAAAGACCACGCAGAGTGTGCAAAAGGGTCCTCCGCACCGACTCACGGTGCGGGGTGCCACTCTGCATCCCAGAGCTTCCAGCTAGCAAGACAAAATCAGGATAACCAGCTGGACAAAGAAACAATGAGCAAAAATAACAATAAGGAACTTAGCTTCTGCAGGAGAAGACAGGTCACCAGGCAGATCCAGGAGCGAACTGAACCAATGCTAAAACATTGACAGCTGGCATGGAGTAACGATCTGAGTGGAGTTAAATAGAGAAGCCAACCACAGGATAAACCACGTCACCTGTGTAAGGAACCTCAGAAGCAGCAGCTTCACTCATAGCCACCAGAGGGAGCCCATAGACAGAACTCGCCGAAGTACCATTCACAACCACAGGAGGGAGTTCGACAACAGAATTCACAACAGTACCCCCCCCCCCCTTGAGGAGGGGTCACCGAACCCTCACCAGAGCCCCCAGGCCGATCAGGATGAGCCAAATGAAAGGCACGAACAAGATCGGCAGCATGAACATCAGAGGCAAAAACCCAGGAATTATCTTCTTGACCATAACCCTTCCACTTGACCAGGTACTGGAGTTTCCGTCTCGAAACACGAGAATCCAAAATCTTCTCCACCACATACTCCAACTCCCCCTCGACCAACACCGGGGCAGGAGGATCAACGGAGGGAACCATAGGCGCCACGTATCTCCGCAACAACGACCTATGGAACACATTATGGATGGCAAAAGAAGCTGGAAGGTCCAAACGAAATGACACAGGATTAAGAACCTCAGAAATCTTATATGGTCCAATGAAACGAGGCTTAAACTTAGGAGAGGAATCATTCATAGGAACGTGACGAGATGACAACCAAACCAAATACCCAACACGAAGTCGGGGACCAACACAACGCTGGCGGTTAGCGAAATGTTGAGCCTTCTCCTGGGACAATGTCAAATTGTCCACCACATAAGTCCAAATCTGCTGCAACCTGTCCACCACCTCATCCACACCAGGACAGTCCGAAGGCTCAACCTGCCCTGAAGAGAAACGAGGATGGAAACCAGAATTGCAGAATAAAGGAGAAACTAAAGTAGCCGAGCTGGCCCGATTATTAAGGGCGAACTCAGCCAAAGGCAAGAAGGACACCCAATCATCCTGATCAGCAGAAACAAAGCATCTCAGATATGTCTCCAAAGTCTGACTAGTTCATTCGGTTTGGCCATTAGTCTGAGGATGGAAAGCCGAAGAAAAAGACAAATCAATGCCCATCTTAGCGCAAAAGGACCGCCAAAACCTCAAAACAAACTGGGAACCTCTGTCCGAGACGATGTTCTCCGGAATGCCATGCAAACGAACCACATGCTGGAAAAATAATGGCACCAAATCAGAGGAGGAAGGCAGTTTAGATAAGGGTACCAAATGGACCATCTTAGAGAAGCGATCACAAACCACCCAAATGACCGACATCTTTTGAGAAACAGGGAGATCAGAAATAAAATCCATGGAAATATGCGTCCAGGGCCTCTTCGGAATCGGCAAGGGCAAAAGCAATCCACTGGCACGAGAACAGCAGGGCTTAGCCCGAGCACAAATCCCACATGACTGCACAAAAGAACGCACATCCCGTGACAAAGAAGGCCACCAAAAAGATCTAGCCACCAAATCTCTGGTACCAAAGATTCCAGGATGACCAGCCAATACTGAACAATGAATCTCCGAGATAACTCTACCAGTCCATCTATCTGGGACAAACAGTTTCTCCGTAGGACAACGGTCAGGTCTATCAGCCTGAAACTTTTGCAGCACACACCGCAAATCAGGGGAAATGGCAGACAAAATTACCCCTTCTATAAGAATACCCGCCGGCTCCGGAACACCCGGAGAGTCAGGCACAAAACTCCTTGACAGGGCATCAGCCTTCACATTCTTAGATCCCGGAAGGTATGAAACCACAACATCAAAACGGGAGAAAAAGAGCGACCATCGAGCCTGTCTAGGATTCAACCGTTTGGCAGACTCGAGATAAGTCAAATTCTTGTGATTCGTCAAGACCACCACGCGATGTTTAGCTCCTTCAAGCCAATGTCGCCACTCCTCGAATGCCCACTTCATGGCCAACAATTCCCGATTGCCCACATCATAATTGCGCTCAGCAGGCGAGAATTTTCTAGAAAAGAAGGCACAGGGTTTCATCACCGAGCCATCAGAACTCCTTTGCGACAAAACAGCCCCTGCTCCAATTTCAGAAGCATCAACCTCGACCTGAAAGGGGAGCGAAACATCTGGCTGGCACAACACAGGGGCAAAAGCAAAACGACACTTCAACTCCTGAAAAGCCGCTACAGCCGCAGAGGACCAATTGACCACATCAGCACCTTTCTTGGTCAAATCAGTCAACGGTTTAGCAATACTGGAAAAGTTAGCGATGAAGCGATGATAAAAATTAGCAAAGCCCAGGAACTTCTGCCAGCTCTTCACAGATGTCGGCTGAGTCCAATCGTAAATGGCCTGAACTTTAACAGGGTCCATCTCGATAGTAGAAGGGGAAAAAATGAAAGCCAAAAATGAAACCTTCTGAACTCCAAAGAGACACTTTGACCCCTTCACAAACAAGGAATTCGCACGAAGGACCTGGAACACCATTCTGACCTGCTTCACATGAGACTCCCAATCATCCGAAAAGACCAAAATGTCATCCAAATATACAATCGTAAATCTATCCAGGTACTCTCGGAAGATGTCATGCATAAAGGACTGAAACACAGATGGAGCATTAGAAAGCCCGAATGGCATAACCAGGTACTCAAAATGGCCCTCGGGCGTATTAAATGCTGTTTTCCATTCATCACCCTGTTTAATTCGCACAAGATTATACGCCCCTCGAAGATCTATCTTGGTGAACCAACTAGCCCCCTTAATCCGAGCAAATAAATCAGACAGCAGCGGCAAAGGATACTGAAATTTGACTGTGATCTAATTAAGAAGGCGGTAATCAATACAAGGTCTCAAAGAACCATCCTTCTTGGCCACAAAAAAGAACCCTGCTCCCAATGGTGACGACGGCGGACGAATATGACCCTTCTCCAAGGATTCCTTTATATAACTCCGCATAGCGGCATGCTCTGGCACAGATAAATTAAACAGACGGCCCATAGGAAACTTACAATCAGGAATCAAATTTATAGCACAGTCGCAATCCCTATGAGGAGGTAGGGCACCAGATTTGGGCTCTTCAAATACATCCCGGTAATCTGATAAAAGCTCAAGGACTTCAGAAGGAGTGGAAGGCGAAATTGGCAGCAATGGAACATCACCATGTACCCCCTGACAACCCCAGCTGGACACAGACATAGATTTCCAATCCAACACTGGATTATGGACCTGTAGCCATGGCAACCCCAAAACGACCACATCATGCAGATTATGCAACACCAAAAAGCGAATATCCTCCTGATGTGCAGGAGCCATGCACATGGTCAATTGAGTCCAGTACTGAGGCTTATTCTTGGCCAAAGGCGTAGCATCAATTCCTCTCAATGGAATAGGACACTGCAGGGGCTCCAAGAAAAAACCACAGCGCCTGGCAAACTCCAAGTCCATCAAATTCAGGGCAGCGCCTGAATCCACAAATGCCATTACAGAATAGGACGACAGAGAGCAAATCAGAGTAACGGACAAAAGAAATTTAGACTGTACCGTACCAATGGTGGCAGACCTAGCGAACCGCTTAGTGCGCTTAGGACAATCGGAGATAGCATGCGTGGATTCACCACAGTAAAAACACAGCCCATTCCGACGTCTGTGTTCTTGCCGTTCAGCTCTAGTCAAAGTCCTATCACATTGCATAGGCTCAGGCCTATGCTCAGAGAATACTGTCAGATGGTGCACAGCTTTGCGCTCACGCATGCGCCGATCGATCTGAATGCCCAAGGACATAGACTCATTCAGACCAGCAGGCGTGGGAAATCCCACCATGACATCCTTAAGGGCTTCAGAAAGACCCTTTCTGAAAATTGCCGCCAGGGCACATTCATTCCACTGAGTAAGCACAGACCACTTTCTAAACTTCTGACAGTACACCTCCGCTTCATCCTGACCCTGACACAAAGCCAGCAAGATTTTCTCTGCCTGATCCACTGAATTTGGTTAATCATAAAGCAATCCAAGCGCCAGAAAAAAACACATCTACATCTCGCAATGCAGGATTTCCTGGCGCAAGGGAAAATGCCCAGTCTTGAGGGTCACCACGCAACAAAGAAATTATGATTTTTACTTGTTGAACGGGGTCACCAGAGGAGCGGGGTTTCAAAGCTAGAAACAGTTTACAATTATTTTTGAAATTCAAGAATCTAGATCTATCCCCAGAAAATAAATCAGGAATAGGAATTCTAGGCTCTAACATAGGATTCTGAACCACAAAATCTTGAATGTTTTGTACCCTTGCAGTGAGATGATCCACACAAGAGGATAGACCCTGAATGTCCATCTCTACACCTGTGTCCTGAACCACCCAAACGTCTAGGGGAAAAGAAAGACAAAACACAGTGCAAAGGAAAAAAAAATGGTCTCAGAAGTCCTCTTATCCCTCTATTGAGATGCATTAATACTTTGGGCCAGCTGTACTGTTATGACCTGGTGGTTAGGAGCACCCGACCTGATAGTTAAACTCATACAGGACGAGCTCTGGGATGTGGGAGCTCTGCTGACCGCAAGCCCTAATCCTATCACACACTAAAAATAGCCGTGGAGCGCTCCTGATGCTCCCTAGGCGCCTCGTCACAGCCTCAGAGCTAGCTAGCCCTAGAGATAGAAAATAAAGCCTACCTTGCCTCAGAGAAATTCCCCAAAGGAATAGGCAGCCCCCCACATATATTGACTGTGAGCAAAGATGAAAGTCACAAACGCAGAAATGAAATAGGTTTCAGCAAAGGGAGGCCAGACTTACTAAATAGACAGAGGATAGGAAAGGAATCTTTGCGGTCAGCACAAAAACCTACAAAGACCACGCAGAGTGTGCAAAAGGGTCCTCCGCACCGACTCACGGTGCGGGGTGCCACTCTGCATCCCAGAGCTTCCAGCTAGCAAGACAAAATCAGGATAACCAGCTGGACAAAGAAACAATGAGCAAAAATAACAATAAGGAACTTAGCTTCTGCAGGAGAAGACAGGTCACCAGACAGATCCAGGAGCGAACTTAACCAATGCTAAAACATTGACAGCTGGCATGGAGTAACGATCTGAGTGGAGTTAAATAGAGAAGCCAACCAAAGGATAAACCACGTCACCTGTGTAAGGAACCTCAGAAGCAGCAGCTTCACTCATAGCCACCAGAGGGAGCCCATAGACAGAACTCGCCGAAGTACCATTCACGACCACAGGAGGGAGTTCGACAACAGAATTCACAAAACATACCCCTGTAAAAATGCCAGGTTTTTGTTGTGTGAAAAAATCATTCCACGAATTTATTTCAACATTTTTTCCACCCATTAATGTTATCTAGAATCTGTAAAACTTACCGTAATTGAAAATCAAATTGAAAATGTTCAAGTGGAAATAGAAAAAGGAAGAGCTAAAATAATATAAGCGAAAAGAAATGCGGCAGCACTCACCAATCTTCTTTGCAGGCTATTTTATTGCAACTTCATCTTCACGGCTCGGGGGTGTTTATACAAGGACATGTGAAACGACGGCCGTTTCGCACCTGGCAGGCGCTTCAACGGGTCCTTGTATAAACACCCCCGAGCCGTGAAGATGTTGTTGCAATAAAATACCCTGCAAAGAAGATTGGTGAGTGCTGTCGCATTTCTTTTCGCTTATATCTAAGACAGCATGTTTTTCTGGCTAATGGCACCCGATATCTGCTGACCAGCGATGGTTAATTAACCAGCAAGTGTCACAGTGTATCTGACCGGTATTGCGGGTTGCTGTTTTCTTTCACGAGATACTACTAAAATAATATGGTTGCATAAATAGGCACATCTTTAAACAAACATGTCAAGGAGGGAACACTGGATGGGTTACTCATAATCTCACCTCTGCCACCAATTTGTCAAGGAGGGGACACTGGAGGGGTCACTCAGAAACCCACAGCTACCACCAATTTGTCAAAGATCGCAGCCAAGGGATTGTATCCCAGATCCACCCACTGTTATCTTTGTAGAAAACAGCTTTCTGCTGCCCCCTATTGTCCAGCCAATTATGTGATTTACTGATTATCAAAGGAGGAGGCCACAGGCTCTTTCCACTAATAAGTCGTTATCAGAAAGCTAACAGTGAGCGTATGGTATATACAGTATATCTTCGATTCCAACGCATGGAATATACTGATTTACATGGCTTATACCGATTAGAAGCGGCTGTACCACTGGATCTATAACCAAATCAATGTAGCGCAAGCTGTTAGTGTACATGGAATGAAAACTAGAGGTGTCCGCCAACCATACATTATAATCTTTATTTTTATATAGCGCTAACATATTCCGCAGCGCTTTACAGTTTTGCACACATTATCATCACTGTCCCTGATGGGGCTCACAATCTAGAATCCCTATCAGTATGTCTTTGGAATGTGGGAGGAAACCGGAGTGCCCGGAGGAAACCCACGCAAACACGGAGAGAACATACAAACTCTTTGCAGATGTTGTCCTAGGTGGGATTAGAACCCAGGACCCCAGCGCTGCAAGGCTGTAGTGCTAACCACTGCGCCACCGTGCTGCCCATTATACCATTACACACCATAAACCAGGCAGTAGGATCGGCGTAAAGGTCCCTCGTGAAAGCCTCTTCATGGCATGGTCCACATGCTCTCCAGATCAATCATTGCGTCCAAGACAAAAGCAGGATTCAACAGTGAAGAAGCTGGAAACTTATTCCAGCCTCCATTTTGGCAACAAGTGGAGAGTAATGGCATTTCCAGTGTTTATTATTGAGAGCTAATCAATGAGAGGACTAGCAGAGCTGCAGTAGATAAAACAGTAATTTTATCAAAACGATAAAAAAGTGCACTAAATTACACAATGCTGGAATCAGGGTCTCTTATTGGGAAACATACACCAAGTGACAGATTTCATGCATATGTAGGAAATATGGAAATATTTGTCTCCGCCAATCACTCCCTTCAGTATACTCCTCTACTTTGCTCCATTTCAGATATACAGGTCCTTCTCAAAAAATTAGCATATAGTGTTAAATTTCATTATTTACCATAATGTAATGATTACAATTAAACTTTCATATATTATAGATTCATTATCCACCAACTGAAATTTGTCAGGTCTTTTATTGTTTTAATACTGATGATTTTGGCATACAACTCCTGATAACCCAAAAAACCTGTCTCAATAAATTAGCATATTTCACCCATCCAATCAAATAAAAGTGTTTTTTAATAACAAACAAAAAAACCAACAAATAATAATGTTCAGTTATGCACTCAATACTTGGTCGGGAATCCTTTGGCAGAAATGACTGCTTCAATGCGGCGTGGCATGGAGGCAATCAGCCTGTGACACTGCTGAGATGTTATGGAGGCCCAGGATGCTTCAATAGCGGCCTTAAGCTCATCCAGAGTGTTGGGTCTTGCGTCTCTCAACTTTCTCTTCACAATATCCCACAGATTCTCTATGGGGTTCAGGTCAGGAGAGTTGGCAGGCCAATTGAGCACAGTAATACCATGGTCAGTAAACCATTTACCAGTGGTTTTGGCACTGTGAGCAGGTGCCAGGTCGTGCTGAAAAATGAAATCTTCGTCTCCATAAAGCATTTCAGCCGATGGAAGCATGAAGTGCTCCAAAATCTCCTGATAGCTAGCTGCATTGACCCTGCCCTTGATGAAACACAGTGGACCAACACCAGCAGCTGACATGGCACCCCACACCATCACTGACTGTGGGTACTTGACACTGGACTTCAGGCATTTTGGCATTTCCTTCTCCCCAGTCTTCCTCCAGACTCTGGCACCTTGATTTCCGAATGACATGCAAAATTTGCTTTCATCAGAAAAAAGTACTTGGGACCACTTAGCAACAGTCCAGTGCTGCTTCTCTGTAGCCCAGGTCAGGCGCCTCTGCCGCTGTTTATGGTTCAAAAGTGGCTTTACCTGGGGAATGCGGCACCTGTAGCCCATTTCCTGCACACGCCTGTGCACGGTGGCTCTGGATGTTTCCACACCAGACTCAGTCCACTGCTTCCTCAGGTTCCCCAAGGTCTAGAATCGGTCCTTCTCCACAATCTTCCTCAGGGTCCGGTCTCCTCTTCTCGTTGTACAGCGTTTTCTGCCACATTGTTTCCTTCCAACAGACTTACCATTGAGGTGCCTTGATACAGCACTCTGGGAACAGCCTATTTGTTGAGAAATTTCTTTCTGGGTCTTAAGGTACCGTCACACTAGACGATATCGCTAGCGATCCGTGACGTTGCAGCGTCCTCGCTAGCGATATCGTCCAGTGTGACAGGCAGCAGCGATCAGGCCCCTGCTGGGAGATCGCTGGTCGGGGAAGAAAGTCCAGAACTTTAGTTCGTCGCTGGACTCCCCGTAGACATCGCTGAATCGGCGTGTGTGACACCGATTCAGCGATGTCTTTGCTGGTAACCAGGGTAAACATCGGGTAACTAAGCGCAGGGCCGCGCTTAGTAACCCGATGTTTACCCTGGTTACCATCCTAAAAGTAAAAAAACAAACACTAGATACTTACCTACAGCTGTCTGTCCTCCAGCGCTGTGCTCTGCACTCCTCCTGTACTGTCTGTGAGCCGGAAAGCAGAGCGGTGACGTCACCGCTCTGCTTTCTGGCTGCCCGGTGCTCACAGCCAGACCAGAGAAGCAGAGCGCCGAGGACAGACAGCAGAAGGTAAGTATGTAGCGTTTGTTTTTTTACTTTTTAGGATGGTAACCAGGGTAAACATCGGGTTACTAAGCGCGGCCCTGCGCTTAGTTACCCGATGTTTACCCTGGTTACCGGGGACCTCGGGATCGTTGGTCGCTGGAGAGCTGTCTGTGTGACAGCTCTCCAGCGACCAAACAGCGACGCTGCAGCGATCCGGATCGTTGTCGGTATCGCTGCAGCGTCGCTATGTGTGACGGTACCTCAACCCTCTTGCTTGAGGGTGTCAATGATGGCCTTCTTGACATCTGTCAGGTCGCTAGTCTTACCCATGATGGGGGTTTTGAGTAATGAACCAGGCAGGGAGTTTATAAAAGCCTCAGGTATCTTTTGCATGTGTTTAGAGTTAATTAGTTGATTCAGAAGATTAGGGTAATAGGTCGTTTAGAGAACCTTTTCTTGATATGCTAATTTATTGAGACAGGTTTTTTGGGTTATCAGGAGTTGTATGCCAAAATCATCAGTATTAAAACAATAAAAGACCTGACAAATTTCAGTTGGTGTGTAATGAATCTATAATATATGAAAGTTTAATTGTAATCATTACATTATGGTAAATAATGAAATTTAACACTATATGCTAATTTTTTGAGAAGGACCTGTATATTGCATGAAAAACTTTGCAAAAGATATAAAGAGTTGTGCCCCAGAGTATTCTCCCTCTCCCTCATACATTTCGAACCCCAGACAAAATCTATCTGAAAGGTAACAGTCTGCAACAGAAATCCTCCCTCTTTGCCCTTTTTGCAATAGAAGAGCAGAAATGCCATGACCCACACATTAACAAAGTCCATTATCCACAGCTGCCAACTAATCCAAAATATAAGGTATGAAGTGAGTAACATTTGTATTCTTTGTGTACATTTTTTTTTTTTAAGCATCCACAAAATAAAGACTTTTTCTGATTTTGAGAATAATTTTTTGTTGTCCTTGTCATCTGTGGTTCACCCTTATCTCTCCATTGATACAGTGTAGCAACTTGTGGCAAAGAACCTGTCGATCACAATGCTAAAAAAATATTTTATTCTTAAAGGGAACCTGTCACCTGAATTTGGCGGGACTGGTTTTGGGTCATATGGGCGGAGTTTTTGGGTGTTTGATTCACCCTTTCCTTACCCGCTGGCTGCATGCTGGCCACAATATTGGGTTGAAGTTCATGCTGTGTCTTTCCATAGTACATGCCTGCACAAGGCAATCTTGCCTTGCGCAGGCATGTACTACGGAGGACACAGCATGAACTTCAATCCAATATCGCGGCCAGCATGCAGCCAGCGGGTAAGGAAAGGGTGAATCAAACACCCAAAAACTCCGCCCATATGACCCAAAACCAGTCCCGCCAAATTCAGGTGACAGGTTCCCTTTAACATTATAACTGACATACATGACTATAAGGGATTTATCCACCGTACAATGCAAAAATAGCATTTTCTAATGTGGTGATTAAATTACACATCCGCTCCTATGTGATGAGTATAGCGCACCCTCTGGTGAAATATGTGGATCATGCAGTCCTAGATAAGTCAGACTTCTTTCATAGCAAGTGAACACCAGCAAGCATGTCAGTAGCTGGGTTAGACTGGCAATAGTTGGGGTCCACTGAAGGAACGAGGGAGAACGGCTGTTCATGCACTCCTTGATGTTTACAAGAAGCCTCTGCAGTGGAATGTAAAAGTTTGTGCACCCTTGGTCAAAATTACTGTTATTTTAAACAGTTAAGTAAGTTTAAGATGAAATGATCTCTAAAACGCTTCAAGTTAAAGATGACACATTTCCTTTGTATTTTACCCCAACAAAAAAAATTGTCATTTCTACATTTTAAAAATTACAATAAGGAAAATGAGCAGATGCAAATGTTTGGGCACCCTGGTTAGTACTAGAGATGATCAAACTAGTTTGGAAAATGTTTGCCAATCTCAAATTTGGCACAAACGTAGCACATTCGGATTCGTGTTCGGTGTCCCGAGCATTTTTACTCAAATTTGGCAAAATTGGGTCACAGTTCAGTTAATCATCGTGTTTCCGCTAATGCTTTTGTTATGACTTTGGCTAGGAAAGTGGTGCTGTATGATGAGCGGGGTGGATGGGGGGACATGTTTGATGAGGGGAGAGGTGTGTCTAGGTCAGAGGAGCTGCAGACTGTAATTTTTTTCATTTTTTTACTTTAATAACTTAATGTGTGTACATTCCAGAAGCCAATCAGGGCAAATAAACCATTCACAATGCCATGACACAAGTTCTGAGCCAGGGGAGCAGGGCGCAAGCATATCCAGGACGGTTCTACAGCCTCAGGACACCGTTACCACCTTTGGCCACCAATGATTGGCACTATTCTGACTATAAGTACAAAACAATACGTATATCGTACTAGATACAGAAAATATATCACTTACAAAAGCAATGCTTTTTATTGCACAGGACTCTACCGGGCCTCCATTCAGAGCCTCTTAAGGTTACCTCTGACCTAGCATCACTACCTGATACATTTCATATCCTCCAAAGGTTACCATTAATTTACAGCCTACCACTATCCACATGGAAGCTTATATATGGCTATTCCCTGACCCTGGCTCCCATTCCTTTTGAACCCAAGTAAACCCCATGATTAAGACCCGGGAGGGTTGAAACGTCGGATGTCTCTACTCTACTGGGTTTTGGACCAATTTTTGTAACTTGGCACTTTTTTTTTCTTTGTCTAAAATAAAATTCCACAGATGGTTGCAAATTATTCCATTAGAGTGTGGGGTGAATTTTTGCTGTTTAGTTTCTATCATGACCCGGGCTCTGTGTCACTGTGCCTCTTGGGTTTTGAGGCGGACAGGTAACTTGCAGTTCAGCTGTCCCACCGGTCTCTGATGTAAGTTGTAAAGTCCCTTACAACCTCGGTATTCCGGTTATCTGCGCTTCAGAGGGAGGCAGCTCATTCGCAGCTGGTCTTCCCTGATAACACTTCTCCTGTGCTTAGCTCTCCTTCACGCTCACTGAACGATGTTCTTTCCTTTTGTATCGCTCTTTCTCCAGGGGTTGTAGTACTTCAGACTACAGGGCCCCTTCAGACCTTCTGACATTCTCTGTCGGTCTGCACTCTCCTCTGCCTCTCAACTTTCTGACTCTTTTCCCTCCAAATCAGAATTTATATAGGGAAGCCACCCATAAATGTTGTGGGTCCCCCCTTCTGGTCTGGAGTGTGAACATGTTGTGAGCATTGTGATTACCTGATAAAGAGATATCCTTCATCGCTTCCAAGCATAACATCACTTTCCCCGTGAGGAAAGCAATGTTATTGTGACGACCAGGACCCTGGAGCGTCACACAACCATGACACGCATTGCATCCTCAGCCCCAACTCTGGATGTGGCCAGCATCAGTTGCGAGTGTGCAGTTCACAGGGGCGGCAAGAGCTGCCTAACTTGGGCCTTTTTTGAGACTGCAAAGGATGAGCCAACTCACGATATCTGCCAAATTTGCACAAAAAAACTCAGTGGAGGCAAAAATTGCAATAATATGATAACTACATGCAAGAACTGGCACATGCACTATCAAGATGCCTTAGTCTGGAAATCTCACTGTGCTAAAATGCCGACTAGTGGGCCTCACCAACCACCAGCCATACCATCAACCACATCTGCTGCTTCTTCCTCCTTCTCACACAAGTCTCCAGCAACAGAAAATCCACTTGTTTACCCTCTACAGTCAGGATGAGTGAGTGCTCTTCAGCTGTTATGGAACTGGAGATGCCTGCTGTTTTTGTGTTACCTGGCACAACACATCTTTCTCAATTTACCATAACATCTACGCCTGCACCTCACTGACAGTCCAGCAGTTTGTCCTGTTCACCCTTCTCCACCCTCTCTCAGCACAGCATCCAGTGCTTGGTTCTGCAGTTGTGGTCACGTAAAAGAATGTTTCCTCCTACACAAGCCAAAGCTAAGAACTTGAACTCCACCATCTCCAATCTGTTGGCCACAGAAATTCTGCCTTTCCACCTTGTGGATAGAGATGGTTTCCGAAAGTTGATGGCCGTCGCAGTCCCCCAGTACCTGTTGTCCAGTTGCTAATACTTCTCTAATGTCAGCTCTTATGGAACTCCTAAAGTGAACCCGTAGAACTACGTAAACAAACCTCCCAAGGGTGAGCTGGCCAGGTGGACCACCCCCAATACAGGGAGTGTTAGGGTCAGACCCGAGAGAGACTATTGCTGCAGAAGCTGATACCCGGCGACAGGAAGTAGGAGTGGAAAAGATGCAGAACTGGCTATAACGGAGACACAAGACAGACTGGCAATGACTGAGACTAAGAATAGGCTGTAACGAGGTGGTTTAGCCAGGCGAGGTGGTGGGTGAGGGACTGAGAAAACAGGAGCAGGAGACTGGAGGACATGAAGGCGATCATCCACTGATGCCATAAAATTAAGGATGTGGGCTTGAGTGTCACGCTGCTGAGCAAGTTCCTGTTGGAGACCTGCCAGCTGCGGAGCACTCCCAGGGTCGGAGGCCTGCAGAGATGAGAGATGAGACTCCATGGATTTCAAGAAGGACATGATCCTAGACTGGTTCTCCCGGAGGAACAGTAGTTCCTTTTGGGTAGGAGTCAGGGTACCAGCGGGGTCCATGGCCTGATTGTATTGTCAGATCTTTTGGAACTCCTAAAGTGAACCCGCAGAACTACGACAACGAACCTCCCAAGGGTGAGCTGGCCAGGTGGACCACCCCCAATACAGGGAGTGTTAGGTACAGACCCGAGGGAGACTATTGCGCAAGAAGCTGATACCCGGGGACAGGAAGTAGGAGCGGAAAAGACGCAGAACTGGCTATAACGGAGACACAGGACAGATTGGCAATGACTGAGACTAAGAATAGGCTGGATATGGCGGATGCCAAGGACAGACTTGATATGGCGGAAACACAGAACAGGCAGGGTATGGCGGAAACACATGACAGGCAGGTTATGGCGAATGCCCAGGACAGACTGGATATGGCGGATGCCCAGGACGGACTAGATGTGACGGAAACACTGGACAGGCAGGGTATGGCAGAAACACAGGACAGGCAAGGTATCACGGACGCACAGGACAGGCAAGGTATGGTGGATGCACAGGACAGAGCAAGGTATGGCGAACGCACAGGACAGAGTAAGGTACAGAGGGACCTGGGTCAAATGAGGACAAATGACAATCAGGCAAGGAGCAGAGGAAAGAGTTACCTTAAATAGAAGAGACACAGAAGGACTTCTGGGTCAGGGTCCTCCAGGGTCATGCATAGCCCAGGACTGATTGCTGCTGTGCCGTTTGCAAATAATTTCTACTGTGGGTCAATAAATGCCACTTTTTATGGTGTCTGAACCTAATTTTAGCTCTTTAGGAAGCTTTATGTTACCCCTTAAGGTGTTGTGTAAAAGTTTCATTTGGCCTCCCATTGAGTTTATTGGGGTTTGTGCATGTTCTTCAAACGTCTACATGTTCAGCGAATCAACCGAACCTTTAGAGTATGTGCACACATTGCGGATTTGACGCTGCGGATCTGCAGCAGTTTTCTATGCATTTTATAGTAGCATGTTGTTAACCTATGGAAAACCAAATCCACTGTGCTGCGGAAAATTTCGCGCAGAATTGCTGTGGTTTATTTTCTGCAGCATGTCAATTCTTTGTGCGGATTCCCCAGCATTTTACACCTATTCCTTAAGAGGAATCCGCTGGTGTGAAAACGCAGGTGAAATCCGCACAAAAACTACACTAAATCCGCAATACATTTGCGGTGAATCTGCAGGTAAAATGCAGGGCGTTTTACCTGCGGATTTTGCAGAATCCGCGCGGAATAATCCACTATGGAATCCGCAATGTGTGCCCATACCCTAAAAGATTCCCTCATCTCTAATTAGTACCTAGTAGCACCCCTTTTTGCAAGTATCACAGCTTGTAAACACTTTTTATAACCAGCCAAGAGTCTTTCAATTCTTGTTTGAGGGATTTTCATTCATTCATCCTTGGTAAATTCTTCCAGTTCTGTGAGATTCTGGGTCATCTTGCATGAACTCCTATGTTCTGGTCTAGCCACAGATTTTCAATGATGTTCAAATGAGGGGACTGTGAGTGCCATTGTAAAACCCTTAGCGCCTTTTGAGGTAGTGTTTTGTGGATTTGGATCATTAGCAATTTGTAGAAGACATCCTCTTTTTACATTCAGCTTTTTACAGATGGTGTTATGTTTGCATCAAGAATTTGTTGAAATATCACTGAATCCATTCTTCCCTCTACATGTGAAATGTTCCCTATGCCATTGCCTGCAACACAACCCCAAAACATGATTGAACCTCCCCCATGCTTAATGGTTGGTGAGAAGTTCTTTTCCTGAATTTATGTGCCTTTTTTTCTCCACGTATACCTTTGATCATTGTGGCCAAAGAGTTCTATTGGGACCTCATCGGTCCACAAGACTTGTTTGCAAAATGGAAAGGCTTGTTTAGATGTTCCTTTGCATACTTCTGATACTGAATTTTATGGTGAGGACACAGGAGAGGTTTTCTTCTCATGACACTTCCATGAAAGCCATATTTGTGCAGGTGTCTCTGAACAGTAGAACAATGTACCCTAACTCCAGAGTCTGCTTACTCTTTCTGAAGATGTTTTGCAGTAAAGCGGGAGTTCTGACTTGCCTCCCTAGCAATCCTACAAGCAGCTCTCACTGAAATTTTGCGTGGTCTTCCAGACCTTATTTTGACCTCCACTGTTTCTGTTAACATTTATTAATTACATTTTGAACTGAGGAAAGGGCAACTTGAAAATGTTTTCTATCTCCTTACAGCCTTCTCCTGCTTTGTGGGCCTCCATCATTTTCATTTTCAGAGTGCTAGGCAGCTGCTTAGAATAACCCATGGCTGCAGTTTTTTGACACATGGTTAGAGGAGACTGGGTTCTTATAAAGCTGCGAAATTTGCATCAACCTGGTCTTTTGTAATGATGATAGTGAACAAGCCATAACCCTAGCAGGCTAATTAAGGTCTGAAACCTTAGTGAACTATCTAGATGTGTGGTGAGTACTTTGAACCCCCAAGTTCTTCACAAAAGTTTATAGCATAGAGCCGTGTGTAACGGCGTCTACCAAGCTGGGGTACCTCTTTCAGTACCACCCCGTGTTTCAGGAGGTCCACTCTGCTTTTGTTGGATTCTGAATGAAGGACACTGGCTGGAATTCCTTGGTTACGTGAGAGCATATAAAAGCTGACTGCTACCCCATGTATTTCCAGTCTAAAAGAACTCATTTTATTCACAGGACACAGAATATATACCACAAATACACAGGGCAGGCCAATAGAAAAAGCAGGCCAGACATACATTACAATAGCCGCAGGGGGCCGGAGCCTGCTGATATTTACTGGGGGAATTACAAAGGTGGGGGAGGACAGAAGGGGGATATCTTGTCCTCTCTGCCCAGGGGCACAGCCTGTGGACTGATGTATTTCACATGGAACCTATTATACATAACAAATACTGCATAACATATTCTTGGTGCTGGGGGTTCTGTAACACAGCTCCCCTTTTCAGCGACGCGATCGGCATACACCGTCTGATCCTTAACGGATCGGTTTGGGGATGCCCGAAGTTTATGGGGTTGGTACAAGTTCCGTTTGTCGACTTAGTCCATCGGCATTACCGTTTTGTTTGCCGGGTCTGTAGTGGATGGTGAAGTCCAGAGGATGTAACGCTAAACTCCACCGCAGTAATCTGGCGTTGTCTCCGGAGACCCGATTAAGCCAGACTAGGGGATTATGGTCCGTTAGGAGGGAAAACTGTCGTCCATACAAATATGGTTATAACTTTTTGAGTGCCCATACTGTTGCCAGGCACTCCTTCTCGATGGCCGCATAGCTCACTTCACGGGGCAGTAGTTTCCGACTCAGGTAAGCTACCGGGTGTTCTTGGCCTGCCGGCCCGACTTGGCTTAGTACTGCTCCCAATCCAAACATAGAAGTGTCTGTGTGAACAAGGAAACGTTTAGTTGGATCGGGTGCGGCCAATACAGTGGTATTGGTGAGGGCGTCCTTTAGCTGGCGGAAGGCTTCCTCACACTCTGGGGTCCAGGTTACCTGGACGGGTTGGTTCTTACGGGTCAGATCAGTGAGGGGCTTGGCCACGCTGCTGTAATTGGGAACAAGTTTCCTGTAATACCCCGCTGTCCCTAGAAACGCCATGACCTGGGTTTTAGTGCGTGGGGTGGGCCATTTGGCTATGGCCTCAATCTTGGCTGGTTCTGGTCTCTGGTTCCCACTTCCCACCCAATGCCCTAAATACTGAACCTCTGCTTTGCCCACGTGACACTTGTTTGGGTTCAGGGTGATTCCGGCCTTGTGGATCCTGTCTAATACTGTCTCTAGGTGATTTAGATGCTCTTCCCATGTCGCACTGTAGATGGCGATGTCATCCAGTTAGGCACACGCATAGTCCTGGAGACCATCCAGAAGCCGGTCAGCCAGCCTCTGGAAGGTCGCCGGGGCAGTCTTCATCCCGAATGGCATAACTCGAAACTGGAATAAGCCAAACGGGGTGACAAATGCCGACTTGGGAATAGCATCAGGACTAAGGGGAATCTGCCAGTAGCCTTGGCATAGATCGATAGTGGTCAAATACTTTGCCCCTGCCAGCCGGTCTAACAAGTCGTCCACACGCGGCATGGGATATGCATCCGTCACTGTTTTCTCATTGAGCTTACGATAGTCTACACAAAACCGTGTACTCCCATCCTTCTTGGGCACTAACATTACGGGGGATGCCCAGGGACTATCTGACTCTTCAATGACCCCTAAACGCAACATCTCTTGTATCTCTTGTCGCATCCTTTCTCGTACAGACTCAGGGACGCGGAAGGGGGGTTGTCGCAGGGGGGTCTGATCCTGGGTCTCAACCTTGTGTACCCGGGTTTCCCCGAAAACATCCTCTGTCGCTGCCTCAACAACTCCTCCGCCTGCTGTCTCTCCCGGGGACCTAAGTCTTCACCCCAGTGTACCTGGTCCCATGTTTTAGACTGAGTCCTCTCCCCTAAGACATCAGGCAAGGGAAGTCCGGCTAAATCCTCTGCTTCAGGTACACAGATGGCCACTACCTCTTCAGGGCGCTCCCGATAGGGCTTCAGCATATTCACGTGGAACATGCGGATAACCCTGGGGTTGTCACAATCGGCGACATTATAGGTGGTGTCAGCTATTTTCCCCACTACCTGGTAGGGCCCCTGCCATGCAGATTGGAACTTGTTCTGCCTAGTGGGCTCTAACACCGGGACCTTCTGCCCTATTTCCAAGGTGCGCTCTCTGGCCCTCCGATCGTACCATACACGCTAGCGCCGCTGGGCCACCTGCATGTTCCCACGTACAGCCTGGGTCAGCTCCTGTAGGCGGTCCTGGAATTCCAGCACATAGGGTACAATAGGTACCCCTTCTATGATGCCCTCCCCTTCCCAGTGTTCTAGCACTAAGTCTAGGGGTCCCCTTACCCGTCTCCCGTATACCAGTTCGAATGGGGAGAACCCCATGGATTCTTGGGGCACCTCTCGATAGGCAAACAGGAGGTGAGGCAAGAATTTCTCCCAGTCCCTGTAGGTCCTGGTAAAAGTCCCAATGAGTTGTTTTAACGTCCCGTTAAAGCGTTCACACAACCCATTGGTTTGCGGGTGGTACGGGGCGCTTCTAATGGACTTTACGCAGCACAGCTTCCACAGTTGGTTGGTCACCTCTGCTGTAAACTGTGTACCCTGGTCTGAGATAATCTCCCGTGGAAATTCCACCCGTGAGAAAACCTGGAGCAGGGCAGCCGCCACTGTCTCTGCCAGTATGTTAGGTAGCGCAACCGCCTCTGGATACCGTGTGGCATAATCTACCACTGTCAATATACAGGTCCTTCTCAAAAAATTAGCATATAGTGTTAAATTTCATTATTTACCATAATGTAATGATTACAATTAAACTTTCATATATTATAGATTCATTATCCACCAACTGAAATTTGTCAGGTCTTTTATTGTTTTAATACTGATGATTTTGGCATACAACTCCTGATAACCCAAAAAACCTGTCTCAATAAATTAGCATATCAAGAAAAGGTTCTCTAAACGACCTATTACCCTAATCTTCTGAATCAACTAATTAACTCTAAACACATGCAAAAGATACCTGAGGCTTTTATAAACTCCCTGCCTGGTTCATTACTCAAAACCCCCATCATGGGTAAGACTAGCGACCTGACAGATGTCAAGAAGGCCATCATTGACACCCTCAAGCAAGAGGGTAAGACCCAGAAAGAAATTTCTCAACAAATAGGCTGTTCCCAGAGTGCTGTATCAAGGCACCTCAATGGTAAGTCTGTTGGAAGGAAACAATGTGGCAGAAAACGCTGTACAACGAGAAGAGGAGACCGGACCCTGAGGAAGATTGTGGAGAAGGACCGATTCCAGACCTTGGGGAACCTGAGGAAGCAGTGGACTGAGTCTGGTGTGGAAACATCCAGAGCCACCGTGCACAGGCGTGTGCAGGAAATGGGCTACAGGTGCCGCATTCCCCAGGTAAAGCCACTTTTGAACCATAAACAGCGGCAGAGGCGCCTGACCTGGGCTACAGAGAAGCAGCACTGGACTGTTGCTAAGTGGTCCCAAGTACTTTTTTCTGATGAAAGCAAATTTTGCATGTCATTCGGAAATCAAGGTGCCAGAGTCTGGAGGAAGACTGGGGAGAAGGAAATGCCAAAATGCCTGAAGTCCAGTGTCAAGTACCCACAGTCAGTGATGGTGTGGGGTGCCATGTCAGCTGCTGGTGTTGGTCCACTGTGTTTCATCAAGGGCAGGGTCAATGCAGCTAGCTATCAGGAGATTTTGGAGCACTTCATGCTTCCATCGGCTGAAATGCTTTATGGAGATGAAGATTTCATTTTTCAGCACGACCTGGCACCTGCTCACAGTGCCAAAACCACTGGTAAATGGTTTACTGACCATGGTATTACTGTGCTCAATTGGCCTGCCAACTCTCCTGACCTGAACCCCATAGAGAATCTGTGGGATATTGTGAAGAGAAAGTTGAGAGACGCAAGACCCAACACTCTGGATGAGCTTAAGGCCGCTATTGAAGCATCCTGGGCCTCCATAACATCTCAGCAGTGTCACAGGCTGATTGCCTCCATGCCACGCCGCATTGAAGCAGTCATTTCTGCCAAAGGATTCCCGACCAAGTATTGAGTGCATAACTGAACATTATTATTTGATGGTTTTTTTGTTTGTTGTTAAAAAACACTTTTATTTGATTGGATGGGTGAAATATGCTAATTTATTGAGACAGGTTTTTTGGGTTATCAGGAGTTGTATGCCAAAATCATCAGTATTAAAACAATAAAAGACCTGACAAATTTCAGTTGGTGGATAATGAATCTATAGTATATGAAAGTTTAATTGTAATCATTACATTATGGTAAATAATGAAATTTAACACTATATGCTAATTTTTTGAGAAGGACCTGTATACCTTTTCCCTGACGGACTGGGTTTGGCTAACGGCCCTATCAGATCGACCACTACTCGGCTAAATGGTTCCTCCACAATGGGGAGGGGGCGTAATTTGGCCTTGCATCGATCTCCCCTCTTGCCAATGTGCTGGCAACTGTCACAGGTCTGGCAGTATTGACGAACATCATAGGTTACCCCTGGCCAAAAGAAGTTTTGTGTCAGACGATGCCTGGTGCGACT
Organism: Ranitomeya imitator; assembly: GCF_032444005.1. Taxonomy (NCBI): domain Eukaryota; kingdom Metazoa; phylum Chordata; class Amphibia; order Anura; family Dendrobatidae; genus Ranitomeya; species Ranitomeya imitator. The sequence goes on along the minus strand of NC_091284.1, from coordinate 727,946,974 downwards.
GACGCCGAAGTGCCCGGCCAAGGGTATGTCATGAGAGATTCGCAGTAACTCCTGCCTATACTTCTTGGGAACTACCAGCTGTCGTTTTATAGTGGGGCTCGTCCCTGTGTGGTGCTGCTCTGTGATCCGGTAGAGGAGTTCTTGCTTCCATATAAACTGTTCCCCTTCCAGTACACCTCTCCCCTCCTGTGCCTTCCCACGATATCCCTCCAATGAAGGATCCTCAAGTAACTCCCTCTTAAATTCATCTGGGGTGGCCCAAGAAATGTGTCTGGCTATGGGAATACGTGTAGGGCTGGGATGTCTTACCTGGGCCTCCTCTGAGTGTGATTCCACCTCCGCAGCTCGAGCTTGTCTCCGGGTGGTCACAGGATATGTCTCAGCCAGAGGGGCAACCGAGAAGGCAGACAACATGGGCCCCAAGTTATTTCCCAGCAAAACGTCTGCAGGCAAATCCTCCATCAAGCCGACCTCAAAAAGGCCATCCCCAACTCCCCAGTTCAGGTGAATCCTGGCAGTGAGCAGTCGATGTATGGCTCCCCCTGCTACACGGACTGCCATTGTCCAGTCCATCTTCTCTTGGTCCCGGACGAGATGAGGCTTCACAAGGGTCAAAGTGGCTCCGGAATCTCTTAGTCCCTGCATGCATTTCCCATTAACCCACATGACCGGTCGATGCTGTTGTCGATTATCTGCCCGGGCTGCCTGCACGGGGTCTACTTCATGCAGCACTTCCTCCATGTCTTCCATGCCGGGTCAGCTTCGCCTTGGTAGCAGTGTACAGTGGCCTGGCGGAAGGTAGCTGTTCCCGCCTTTGGCCACTGGGTATGCTGAGTCCGGTTGGGACATTGTCTTTGCAGGTGGCCCAGCTGACGGCAGGTGTGGCATCGCGCCCCAGGGGAACTGTGGTAGGCCGGGTTTCTAGCTGGTCCCCCTACAATCTTCGGTGGTTTGGGGCCCTCCAGGTCCATGGGCGGACCCCTAGTGACCATCTTTGATCCGGACAACTGAGGCCTCCTGGCGTCATGATGTTCATCGGCCAGACGAGCGGCTTCCTCAAGAGTCATTGGCCGCCTGTCCCGAAGACATTCCTGTGTCTCGGGGTTTAGTCCATTAAAGAATCGTTCTAACAAGAAGAGCTGGAGGACGTCCTCCTTAGTGGTTGCTTGGCTCCCTTGTACCCACTGTAGCAGTGACCGCCGTAATTTACAGGCCCATTCAGCGTGGGTATCGGTTACTCGTTTTATACAGTCATGGCCAAAAGTATTCACACCCCTGCAATTCTGTCAGATAATACTCATTTTCTTCCTGAAAATGATTGCAAACACAAATTATTTGGTATTATTATCTTCATTTAATTTGTCTTAAGTGAAAAAACACAGAAATAATTGTCCTAAAGCCAAATTGGATATAATTCCACACCAAATATAAAAAAGTGGGTGGACAAAAGTATTGGCACCGTTCAAAAAATCATGTGATGCTTCTCTAATTTGTGTAATTAACAGCACCTGTAACTTACCTGTGGCATCTAACAGGTGTTGACAATAGCTAAATCACACTTGCAGCCAGTTGACATGGATTAAAGTTGACTCAACCTCTGTCCTGTGTCCTTGTGTGTACCACATTGAGCATGGAGAAAAGAAAGAAGACCAAAGAACTGTCTGAGGACTTGAGAAACCAAATTGTGAGGAAGCATGAGCAATCTTAAAGGGACACTGTCACCTGAATTTGGAGGGAACAATCTTCAGCCATTGAGGCGGGGTTTTGGGGTTTTTGATTCACCCCTTCCTTACCCGCTGGCTGCATGCTGGCTGCAATATTGGATTGAAGTTCATTCTCTGTCCTTCATAGTACACGCCTGCGCAAGGCAAGATTTCCTTGTGCAGGCATGTACTACGGAGGACAGAGAATGAACTTCAATCCAATATTGCAGCCAGCATGCAGCCAGCGGGTAAGGAAAGGGTGAATCAAAAACCCCCAAACCCCGCCTCCATGGCTGAAGATTGTTCCCTCCAAATTCAGGGGACAGTGTCCCTTTAAGGCTACAAGTCCATCTCCAAAGACCTGAATGTTCCTGTGTCTACCGTGCACAGTGTCATCAAGACGTTTAAAAGCCATGGCACTGTGGCTAACCTCCCTAGATGTGGACGGAAAAGAAAAATTGACAAGAGATTTCAACGCAAGATTGTGCGGATGTTGAATAAAGAACCCCGACTAACATCCAAAGAAGGTGAAGCTGCCCTGCAGTCCAAGGGTACAACAGTGTCAACCTGTATTATCCGTCGGCATTTGAATGAAAAGGGACTGTAAGGTAGGAGACTCAGAAAGACTCCACTTCTTACCCCGAGACATAAAAAAGCCAGGCTGGATTTTGCCAAAACTTACCTGAAAAGGCCTAAAACGTTTTGAAAGAATGTTCTCTGGTCAGATGAGACAAAAGTAGAGCTTTTTGGGCAAAGGCATCAACATAGAGTTTACAGGAGAAAAAAAGAGGCATTCAAAGAAAAGAACACGGTCCCTACAGTCAAACATGGCGGAGGTTCCCTGATGTTTTGGGGTTGCTTTGCTTCGTCTGGCACTGGACTGCTTGACTGTGTGCATGGCATTTGTTATGATCTGGTGGCCTAGGAGCAGCATGTGACGTACTCTGGAGAAGGTGGTACCTGTACTGACAGCAGATCCTGAACTAGCACCGCAACTAGAAGTAGCCGTGGGATGTACCTAACACTCTCCAGAGATACAACTTGGCTGCAAAAAAATCCACACACAGACAAAGCTGGACAAGACAAAACATGAAAATGCACAGAACTATAAGGCCCACAGCATGTGGACAGCAAAAACAAAGCCAGCACTTATCTTTGATGAAAAGAACAGCAAAACAGGAGAGACCAGTCAGGGATGTGAATCCTCCAAAAACAATGGACAACTGGCACTGACTAAAGGATCAAGCAAGACTTAAATAGCCCAGTCCAAATTGTAATAAGTGGACACACCTGATAAATGCTGTGATCCAAAGACAGCAACACTACCACTCATAACCACCGGAGGGAGCCCAAGAACAGAATTCACAACAGGCATTATGAAGTCTGAAGACTACCAACAAATTTTGCAGCATAATGTAGGGCCCAGTGTGAGAAAGCTGGGTCTCCCTCAGAGGTCATGGGTCTTCCAGCAGGACAATGACCCAAAACACACTTCAAAAAGCACTAGAAAATGGTTTGAGAGAAAACACTGGAGACTTCTAAGGTGGCCAGCAATGAGTCCAGACCTGAATCCTATAGAACACCTGTGGAGAGATCTAAAAATGGCAGTTTGGAGAAGGCACCCTTCAAATATCAGGGACCTGGAGCAGTTTGCCAAAGAAGAATGGTCTAAAATTCCAGCAGAGCATTGTAAGAAACTCATTGATGGTTACCGGAAGCGGTTGGTCGTAGTTATTTTGTCTAAAGGTTGTGCAACCAAGTATTAGGCTGAGGGTGCCAATACTTTTGTCTGGCCCATTTTTAGAGTTTTGTGTGAAATGATCAATGTTTTGCTTTTTGCTTCATTCTCTTTTGTGTTTTTTCATTTAAGACAAATTAAATGAAGATAATAATACCAAATAATTTGTGTTTGCAATCATTTTCAGGAAGAAAATTAGTATTATCTGACAGAATTGCAGGGGTGTGAATACTTTTGGCCATGACTGTAAGTCCGCGGAACTTTTCGCGGTATGTCTCTGGTGTCAGCGCATACCGGGCCAAGATCACTTCTTTGATCCGCTCATAGTGCATACAGTCCTCATCAGGTACCGTGCGATAGGCGTCCGCTACCCGACCTGTCAGCTTGCTGGCCAGAATCTGAACCCGTTCCTCCGGCTTCACTTGATGAAGGGCACACTGCCGCTCAAAGTCCTGCAGAAAGCCATCAATGTCTTCCTCTGCCTCCCCCAACTGTCGGAAGGCATTATACTGGATCTTTTTGTGGCTTACTGTTGAAGGTACCTGGGCGGAAGCCAGAGCTCCTCCTGCTCGCTGACTCTCCTCTCTCCGCTCTGCCATCTCCATCTTGGCCAGCTCCACTTTGGTCCGCTGTGCCATCTCCATCTTGGCTAGCTGTATCCTGGTCCGCTCGGCCATCTTTTCCTTCAGGTCAGTACACACATCAGCCATCACCTCTCGTATGATCTCTACTGCAGGGTTTGGGCCATAGAACGCCAGTCTGTTCTTTACCTCCCTCTAGAATTCAGTCTCTTCCACGTTCACATTGGGGGATGCTGCACTGTCGTGTTCCATGATGGCTGCTTTCAAATCCGCTTTTGTTTTGTTGCTGGCGATTAACCCTCGGGCTTCCACCAGATCTTTTAATGTAGTCCTCTTTAACTTCCGGTAGTTGTCTTCCATTCATTCCTTTCCTCCTGTAGAAGGTGTATCAGATCCCGCTGTCTGCCACCAGTGTAACGGGGTCTACCAAGCTGGGGTACCTCTTTCAGTACCACCCCGTGTTTCAGGCGGTCCACTCTGCTTTTGCTGGATTCTGAATGAAGGACGCTGGCTGGAATTCCTTGGTTACATGAGAGCAAATAAAAGCTGACTGCTACCCCACGTATTTCCAGTCTAAAAGAACTCACCTTATTTACAGCACACAGAATATATAACCCAGATACACAGGGCAGGCCAATAGAAAAAGCAGGCCAGACATACATTACTGATATTTACTGGGGGAATTACAAAGGTGGGGGAGGACAGAAGGGGGATATCTTGTCCTCTCTGCCCAGGGGCGCAGCCTGTGGACTGATGCATTTCACATGGAACCTATTATACATAATATATACTGCATAACATATTCTTGGTGCTGGGGGTTCTGTAACACCGTGAAAATAAAAAATCTATTTTTTTCCACAAAAATGATCTTTTAGCTCCATTTTCTTTAATTTTCACAAGGGTAACAGGAGAAATTGGACACCAAAAGCTGTTGCACAATTTCAATGTACACGCATACCCCATATGTGGGAGAAAACCATTGTTTTGGTGCACGGCAGGGCTCTGAAGGGAAGGAGTGACATCCATAGAATGTAAGTCCGCAAGGACAGGGTCCTCTCCCCTCTGTACCAGTCTGTCACTGTAAACGATATCTATAACTCTGTATGTAACCCCTTTCTCATGTACAGCACCATGGAATCAATGGATACGATACGATACGATATGATACACTTTATTGATCCCGTGGGAAATTATGGTATCACAGCAGCACAACTTACATCATAAAAATCATAAAATGAATTACATAGTTGACATGACAGTTTGTTGACAGAAGAACATTATACATTAGAATAGTTGCGTAATGGAATTGAGTTGTGTAATGGTGCTATATAAATGAATAATAATAATAATAATATTTTTGGAATGCAGACTTTGATGGAATGGTCTGTGGGCAACATGTCGCATTTGAAGAGCCCCTGTTGTGCCTTAACAGTGGAAATGCCAAACAAGTGCCCCTTTTTGAAACTGATCTACTGTTTCCTGGTGTGTGAATTTTATAATGTAGTGGCATACGTGAGTTGTATAGTGTTTGTCAGGTTGTCATACGTCAGTTATGTAGTGTTCATCAGGTTGTCATACATGAGTTGTGTAAGTCAAAAATGAATTTAGTTGTCCATGGATGTGTGGTACAGTCTGAAGCAATCTTTCATGCACAGGCCAGGTTTTTCGGGGCAGGTGTCGCATTGACAAATGGTGTCCTTGCATATTTCACTTCTGTAGCACACTCGGCACCTCTTTCGCAACTTACCATTTTTTCTGCTTTGAGGGACCTTCCCCGGGAAATGTATCGCACCAGGCCAACAAGCACTTTCCGTTCTGGAAGTACTCTGGCCCGATCCTTTCTGACTGCCAAATATCAGGGCCTTAATCACTACCTCCTGAAACTGAAGGTACGATGTAGCAGTCTGGCCTACATATCGTGACAGCAGGAAAACGTTATGCATTGCCATCTGTACGATGTGCACGGCCAGCTTCTTGTACCATAATGTGATGACTGATTATATCATCCAGCAGGCAAACTGGAGCTTCAGTTGCTTTGAAATTGGCTATTGATAGCTGATGAGGGATGTAACAGCATTGGGAGCATAATACAATGGAATGACTATTGGAATGACTATTGGATAGCCATGCTTTTAAATTTTTGTTCCAAAAGCAAAATGGTATAATTTCTTCTGGCTTCCGAAAGGAATTAAAAACTGACCCATTACCATGAGAAGCTGTGTTCTCTAACCAGTAAAGCTTTTGCTGTGCAGATGATTGTCATATACAGCCAATTCTCCCCTGCCTATGTCAATGTTAAGGCTACAAGTAGCCATGGCAGCAGGAATTGTATTATATATGATATTATGGGCCACATGTTTTTTCTGGTGTTGCATCCACCTGATGCCCATCAGCAGAAGCAAACCGCCTATGCAGCCAGGTTATTTGTAACCAAATTGTGTCCTTTCACCGACAGATGCCCTGACCTCATAGACTTGTGTGTTAGCAGATAGACTAGTGGCAAGAACTGGCCCAGTTTGCCTTGGGTGTGCTGTCTTGTCCAGTATGCAATGCACTGTCAGAGATGACAGGTGGCTCTGTCACGTCCAAGTGGACAAGATTGTTCTCCAATCTCCACACAACTGTTAAAACTCTTACTTTTGCAAAATTAAACAGGTATGGTGCTTCTTGTGATGCATTTATGTACTCTTGGTGCTTTGGGTTGTTATATTCCTATACTGATGATGGTTCTAGTGATGTATTAATGTACTGAAGGTGGTTCTGATTCATGTACTGATGATGGTTCTTGTAATATGTTCCTGTACTGATGATGGGTCTCGTGATGTATTTCAGTACTGATGGAGATTGTGATATTGTATTTCTGTATTGTTGGTGTTTCTGGTGTTGTATTTATGTACTGTTGGTGGATCTGGTGATGTATTCCTGTACCAATGGTGGTTTTGGTGATGTATTAATGTACTGTTATTGGTTCTGATCCTGTACACATGCTGCCATCCATAGCATGTCAGAAAACATGATACATGGCTATGTGCTTTTGACAAGTTAAGGCTTACTACATCTGTATTTATATTAGAGGAATTAGTTATAACTGTAGAGTGCTATATCCTAAAGGCAAGAAATACACTCACTGTCATGATTTGGTTCTGCTAGTCAGTTCCAATGGTCATCAGATGACCACTCATATACAATTTTCAGACATATGGTCACGTGCATCTAGCTTCTCTTCCTGCTCTTCTTAATGAAAAAGGGGTTGTAGTATTTCACTGAACATTGAGAGAAATAGGAAGAGCAACTAGCCAGCATGTGACTGTAAGTATGCAGATCGTCACATGTCACATGACGACTACTCAAACCGCTTTAAGGGGTGGTTCATAGGCAAAGTAATTTTCATTCTAAATCCCTATCTATTTAGTGCTGTAATCTAAAATAAAACCGCTGTAACCCCTTTCTGACCTTTGACGTACTATCCCGTCGAGGTGACCTGAGCCTATCTGACCCTCGACGGGATAGTACGTCATAGCGATCGGCCGCGCTCACGGGGGGAAGCGCGGCCGAGCGCGGCCGGGTGTCAGCTGCCTATCGCAGCTGACATCTGGCACATCCGGACCACCCCCGGCACATTAACCCCCGGCATACCGCGATCAAACATGATTGCGGTGTGCCGGTGGTATAGGGAAGCATCGCGCAGGGAGGGGGCTCCCTGCGGGCTTCCCTGAGACCCCCGCAGCAACGCGATGTGATCACGTTGCTGCGAGGGTCTCTTACCTTCCTCCCTGCAGCAGCCCCAGATCCAAAATGGCCGCGGCATCCGGATCCTGCAGGGACGGAGGTGGCTTACAAAGTGCCTGCTCAGAGCAGGCGCTTGGTAAGCCTGCAGTGCTGCAAGTCAGTTTGCTGATCTGACAGAGTGCTGTGCAAACTGTCAGATCAGCGATCTGTGATGTCCCCCCCTGGGAGAAAGTAAAAAAAAAAAATTTCCACATGTGTAAAAAAAAATTAAAAAAAAAATTCCTAAATAAAGAAAAAAAAAATATTATTCCCATAAATACACTTCTTTATCTAAATAAAAAAACAAACAATAAAAGTACACATATTTAGTATCGCCGCGTCCGTAATGACCCAACCTATAAAACTGTCCCACTAGTTAACCCCTTCAGTACACACCGTAAGAAAAAAAAAAAAAACAGGCAAAAAACAACACTTTATTATCATACTGCCGAACAAAAAGTGGAATAACATGCGATCAAAAAGACTGATATAAATAACCATTGTACCGCTGAAAACATCATCTTGTCCCGCAAAAAATGAGCTGCCATACAGAACCATCAGCAAAAAATAAAAAAGTTATACTCCTCAGAATAAAGCGATTCAAAAATAATTATTTTTTCTATAAAATAGTTTTTATCGTATAAAAGCGCCAAAACATAAAAAAATTATATAAATGAGGTATCGCTGTAAACATACTGACCCAAAGAGTAAAACTGCTTTACCAATTTTACCAAAAGCGGAACGGTATAAACGCCTCCCCCAAAAGAAATTCATGAATAGCTGGTTTTTGGTCATTCTGCCTCACAAAAATCGGAATAAAAACCGATCAAAAAATGTCACGTGTCCGCAAATGTTACCAATAAAAACATCAACTCGTCCCGCAAAAAACAAGACCTCACATGACTCTGTGGACTCTATTATAGAAAAATTATAGCTCTCAAAATGTGGTAACGCAAAAAATATTTTTTGCAATAAAAAGCGTCTTTCAGTGTGTGACGGCTGTCAATCATAAAAATCCGCTAAAAAACCCGCTATAAAAGTAAGTCAAACCCCCCTTCATCACCCCCTTAGTTAGGGAACAATTAAAAAATTTAAAAAATGTATTTATTTCCATTTTCCCATTAGGGTTAGGGTTAGGGCTAGGGTTAGGGTTAGGGTTAGGGTTAGGGCTAGGGTTAGGGCTAGGGCTAGGGTCAGGGCTAGGGTTAGGGTTAGGGCTAGCGTTAGGGTTAGGGCTAGGGTTAGGGTTGGGGCTAGGGTTAGGGCTAGGGTTAGGGTTGGGGCTAGGGTTAAGGCTACAGTTAGGGTTGGGGTTAAAGTTAGGGTTAGGGTTTGGATTACATTTACGGTTGGGAATAGGGTTGAGATTAGGGTTAGGGGTGTGCCTGGGATAGAGGTGTGGTTGGGGTTACCATTGGGATTAGGGTTAGGGGTGTGTTTAGATTAGGGTTTCAGTTATAATTGGGGGGTTTCCACTGTTTAGGCACATCAGGGGCTCTCCAAACGTGACATGGCATCCGATCTCAATTCCAGCCAATTCTGTGTTGAAAAAGTAAAACAGTGCTCCTTTCCTTCCGAGCTCTCCCGTGTTCCCAGACAGGGGTTTACCCCAACATATGGGGTATCAGCGTACTCAGTACAAATTGGACAACAACTTTTGGGGTCCAATTTCTGTGGGGAAAAAAAAAAGATTTTCTATTTTCACGGCTCTGCGTTATAAACTGTGGTGAAACACTTGGGGGTTGAAAGTTCTCACAACACATCTAGATAAGTTCCTTGGGGGGTCTAGTTTCCAATATGGGGTCACTTGTGGGGGGTTTCTACTGTTTAGGTACATTAGGGGCTCTGCAAACACAATGTGACGCCTGCAGACCAATCCATCTAAGTCTGCATTCCAAATGATGCTCCTTCCCTTTCAAGCTCTGCCATGCGCTCAAACGGTGGTTCCCCCCACATATTGGGTATCAGCGTACTCAGGACAAATTGGACAACAACTTTTCGGGTCCAATTTCTTCTGTTACCCTTGGAAAAATACAAAACTGCGGGCTAAAAAATAATTTTTGGGGGAAATTTTTTTTTTATTTTCAGGGCTCTGCCTTATAAACTGTAGTGAAACACTTGGGGGTTCAAAGTTCTCACAACACATCTAGATGAGTTCCTTAGGGGGTCCACTTTCCAAAATGGTGTCACTTGTGGGGGGTTTCTACTGTTTAGGTACATTAGGGGCTCTTCAAATGCAATGTGACGCCTGCAGACCATTCCATCTAAGTCTGCATTCCAAATGGCGCTCCTTCCCTTCCGAGCCCTCCCATGCGCCCAAACAGTGGACCCCCCCACATATCCAAAATGGTGTCACTTGTGGGGGGTTTCAATGTTTAGGCACATCAGTGGCTCTCCAAATGCAACATGGCGTCCCATCTCAATTCCTGTCAATTTTGCATTGAAAAGTCAAATTGCCCTCCTTCGCTTCCAAGCTCTGTCATGACAGTGGTTTGCCCCCACATATGGGGTATCGGCGTACTCAGGACAAATTGTACAACAACGTTTGGGGTCCATTTTCTCCTGTTACCCTTCGTAAAATAAAACAAATTGGAGCTGAAGTAATTTTTTTGTGAAAAAAAGTTAAATGTTCATTTTTATTTAAACATTCCAAAAATTCCTGTGAAACAGCTGAAGGGTTAATAAACTTCTTGAATATGGTTTTGAGCACCTTGAGGGGTGCAGTTTTTAGAATGGTGTCACACTTGGGTATTTTCTATCATATAGACCCTTCAAAATGACTTCAAATGAGATGTGGTCCCTAAAAAAAAATGGTGTTGTAAAAATGAGAAATTGCTGGTCAACTTTTAACACTTATAACTCCCTAACAAAAAAAAATTTTGGTTCCAAAATTGTGCTGAAGTAAAGTAGACATGTGGGAAATGTTACTTATTAAGTATTTTGTGTGACATATCTCTGTGATTTAATTGCATAAAAATTCAAAGTTGGAAAATTGCGAAATTTTCTAAATTTTTGCCAAATTTCAATTTTTTTCACAAATAAACACAGGTAATATCAAAGAAATGTTACCACTATAATGAAGTACAATATGTCACAAGAAAACAATGTCACAACCACTGGGATCCGTTGAAGAGTTCCAGAGTTATAACCTCATAAAGGGACAGTGGTCAGAATTGTAAAAATTGGCCCGGTCATTAACGTGCAAACCACCCTTGGGGGTAAAGGGGTTATGGGGTGGTTCATAGGCAAAGTAATTTTCATTCTAAATCCCTATCTATTTAGTGCTGTAATCTAAACTATTTTCTAATATACTTGCATTAAAAATTCCTTATCCTTCCCTAACTACACTATCGAACAGCTTTTCTATTTTCCTTCCCTACTTATTGAAACCTAATTTCAAACTGAGTCACTGAATATACTTGTGCAAATATCCTCATCAAGGAAAAAGAGTATTATTTTTTATAAACCCTGTTGTGAAGTGTACTGCTCTACAACTGCTACTAGAGGGAGACAGACACTAGCATCGGTAGTAGCTGAGCTGGATCTGCCAACAATGCAATGTATGTATACATTGTGATCCTGTGACAATTTCATGTATATAACTATTTATACTGAGGTTCATATATAAAATATATATATTTCATATATACATAATTTCATTTTTTGGGGGTAAAATAATCAGTAAAATGTGCATTTAATTCAATAAAATCAACCTGTTGCTGCAACTGCAGCTCCTCTCCACAAGGCTCTGCATCGCAGACTTCGTGGACCTACTGACCCACAGCAACTTTTCGCAACCCCGCTGAGTTACAGCTAGACGCTTGTAACCTTCGTGGACCTGCCGATCCACCGCAAGCTGTCTTGAAAGAAAAAAAAAATCTTCGTGACCCCGCCGAGCCACAGCAATCAAATCCACACGTGCTTCCTGGACCATTTCCCACAGTCTAGCACCATATGTGATGCCGCGATCATTAGGTTGGGGAATACTCACTTGGCAACAGGATAAACGCAGACAGGCATGTTTTTTCACATAAACAGTCCATGTGGTTTATTACACACTCAGTGTAAACCACTGTAGGCCATGTTACATATCACAGACCTCACATAGTCCTTAGCACTCCATAGTATACGGCTTTAAAAGGCAGTCAGTAAACACGCCCGACCTCTTTGTCCAGTTATCGTGGGTGACGGCACGCTGAACAGTTCATTAATGTCCATGGAACACAACAGGCACCAACACATGATACTAGTTTGCGGTCTCTAAACAGGCTGGACCTTACTCCATCCAGTTACCATGGGAGACCGCACAGTTCCCCATACTTTGGGTTACCTTCCAGGAGCTCCTGCTCCACACGCTGACTCCTGTCAGTACTCTCTACTGGGGAAGCTGCCGAACTGGGATCACGTCCCTGTGACTAGTGCACTCCCGACAGTCCAGATCCTCAAATGGACAATAGCTTCCCCAATGCAGTACCATCAAAGACTCTGCACACATGGCCTCTCTGTGCACTATTCAGGACGTCCGTCCCCACCTGGGACCGTCCAACACACAGGCCTCCAGGTCCAAGGCCTCCCCATGTGCTCTTCAGGGATCCGGGATCCGGTCCCTACTCCCAAGACCTCCCAACACAGAGACCTTCCAGGACCTGAGACACGGACCAAACAGATCCAAACATTTTCCAACTATGTGACCACCATGGTCACATTACATACTTGTAACCACTTCCATAGGTGGGAGGTGTGTGTAGTTAGGCAGACCCGCCCAGCTCGTCAACTAACCCTATAAGCCTCCCTTTAAAGTAAACAAACACTAGTGGAACTACAGGTCCCAGAACAACATTACTTCAGGCTTACAGCGCAGACTCCCTCTGTGACACACCCCGGAAATTTACAATCATGCCTGCAACTGCCATGCATTCCCATGGCCTCAATACGCCTCTGTGCGTATTCTGAGAACATGCAGTGCCCCCTTGCTGTAACAGGGGTCACTGCATCACAATACATTGATATTTTAGTCCATAAACCGGGCTGGGACCTGACCTGTAGTACTACCGGTGGATCTACGCAGGTATCTCTAATAACCTAGCTTGATCTGGTGTGTTGGTTGTCTATGGTGTGGACCCACTAGTGTCTGTGCTATGGGTAGGCCTGCACTTTATGGGTAAACTGGGTAACCATCTTTGACTTCTTAGATTCACCATGGGTCTGACAGATTCACTGCTAGCAGGGGATAGATTTTCTTGCTCTGCTGCTGGTGTGGCATCTGTTACTGGAGCCGACAGGTCTAAAGTCTCTGCTGCTTCAGGTGCAGTAGGTTGGGGAAAGATCAGGACAGGGACTACGATGGCTTCATTCACCTGCATCGAAGACTGGGGAAAGTCTCCAAGAACAGTGTGGATCTTCTCTTCCACCTCTTCTATGGGTTGAGGAGCATCTTGATCTTCCTCTCTGTTTCTCAATTAGTCAGGGCAAACCTTCAGATGATTCCTCGAGACTGCTGCTGAGGTTTCTCTTTTATCTTTAGGCTAGGTTCACACTGCGTTAGCAGCAGCCCGTTCAGCACATACGCTAATGGGCTGCTGTTAATGCAAGTGCCGGCGTTTGCATCGCGCTTGCGCAGATAGAGCATCTGCTAGCTCTATCTGCGCTAGCAGTGACGGACCCGGAAACTGTTATGGCTGGCAATCAGGCAACACAGCGTGCAGTAATCAGCGCACATACAGAGATCTGGCAATAACCAAAAACAATAGGACGAGCTCTGAGACGTGGAATCTCTGTAGACCGCAGTACCTGATCCATCCTCACACAACTATAAGCAGCAGTGGATTGCGCCTATCACTACCCACGCAACTCGGCACTGCCTGAGGAGCTGACTAGCCTGAAGATAGAAATACAAGCCCGACTTACCTCAGAGAAATACCCCAAAGGAATAGGCAGCCCCCCACATATAATGACTGTTAGCAAGATGAAAAGACAAACGTAGGAATGAAATAGATTCAGCAAAGTGAGGCCCGATATTCTAGACAGAGCGAGGATAGCAAAGAGAACTATCCAGTCTACAAAAAACCCTAAAACGAAAACCACGCAAAGGGGCAAAAAGACCCACCGTGCCGAACTAACAGCACGGCGGTGCACCCCTTTGCTTCTCAGAGCTTCCAGCAAAAGTTAATAGCAAGCTGGACAGAAAAAACAGAAAACAAACTAGAAGCACTTATCTAGCAGAGCAGCAGGCCCAAGGAAAGATGCAGTAGCTCAGATCCAACACTGGAACATTGACAAGGAGCAAGGAAGACAGACTCAGGTGGAGCTAAATAGCAAGGCAGCCAACGAGCTCA